>NC_141694.1:250225207-250800512 GCF_964263255.1 Lissotriton vulgaris
CCAGCCGTCAATGCACGCTTCCACCAGGCACACACACCACCAGCCGGTAGTGCACACTTCCACCAGACACACACACCACCAGCAATCAGTGCACAATTTCTACAGACACACACACATTTAACTATTGTAGCAATTGCAGTATGGCGCACTTTACTTTTAAACATATTCATCTAAAGCGCATGCCACCATTGCTACAAAAATAAATAAACATTTTTTTAGCCTACAATCTATAGACTTTCGTTGCGATTGGTGTTGCAATATTTAGCAATGCCAATAGCTCAAACTTAATTAATGCGAGACCTATTGCATTGCAAATGCTTGTTTTAAATGCAGCCCGTATTCCTTAAAGGAAAATGGGATGCATTTAAAAAATGAAAAATTATACGTTTCTGTTTCATTTTTTAACAGCATGTAGTGGCCCATGGGACCACTGCCTGCTCTTAAAAATCGATTTTCGCACAGACTCACAAAGGGGAAGGGGTCCCTTCCTGAGGTTCCCTACCCGTTTGCGAGTGACTTACCACCTGCTTGAAGTAGGTGGTAAACTGCAAGTGTTTTGTGACCGCAAATGTGGTCGTAAAGCAATGGTACAATCCATTGTCACTCGCTATTAGGAAGGGACTCCCCTTCTTAATAGCGAGAGTCGCGAACGTTAATTTACGAGTCACCGACTTGCAAAATAGCGTTTGTACATGCCAGAACCCTTTTTTGCAGGCGCAAATGGACCGATTTCTTGTTTGCGACTGCAAAAAATACTCGTACATCTGGCCCCAAGTCCTTCCCCTACATCCAGTAAAAAATAGGGCTGTTTGAGGCATATCACAGCACAACCTGCACTCCCTTGACCTACATTTTGTAGGTGTCACTTTGGAGTTTGTGGGGAAAACTGAATAAGTAACTATGACTTCTCACAAAGAGATAAACAATTTTGTTCCAGTTTGTTAGACCTGGCATCCTTGGCGTGGTTTCCCCTGACTTTTTTGCCTCTGTCCACCTGTTTCGCTGACTTCATTTTTGCTGGCTTTAGTATTCTGAGCAGTTTACCACTGATAACCAGTGGTAAAGTGCATGTGCTCTTTCTCTAAAACATGATAACCTTGGCATATCCACATTTGGCATATTACATTTACTCATAGTCCCTAGTAAAGTGCATTACATGTGCCCAGGGCCTATAAATAAAATTCTACTAGTGGGTCTGCAGCATTGAGTGTGCCTCTGACGTAAGTAGCCCATGAAATATGTTTCAGGCCTGCATTGCAGAGCCTGTGTGTGCAGTTTTAAACTGCCATATTGACCTAGCAAGTTAACCCTCATGCCAGGGCCAAGTCTTCCTTTTTAATATATACGTCACCCCTAAGGTAGGCCCTGGACAGCCCCAGGGGGCTGTGTATTTAAAAAGTTGGAAATGTACTTTAAAAATGTTAATGTCCAGGTAGTGAAAAACTCCAAAATACGTTTCCCACTACTGCAAGGCCTATCTTTCCCATAGGTTAATATTAGGATTATCTTACATTTTTTAAGTGTAATTTCCAATTGAGAAAAGATGGATATTTCTAGTTTGGTGTCCCTGAACTCACAATTTAAAATCACAACTTATGGTAACGTTGTAGGTCTGGAAATGCCACTTTTAGAAAGATGTTGCTTCCCCACTGGGAAGCGTCCCTTTTCTGCAATTGGAAGACATTATAATTAATTTGATTCAAAATGAACTTCCAACCTCAGTTTAATATTCAACAATGTAATTGTTTCTCAATGACATGGTTGTCCACGTAGTTCATGTGAAAACATATATCAATTGCTTCAATAAAGAATGTGCAATGAAGTAATAGCTATCTCCAATGTATTCTGGGCAGCTCGCTGCCCTTCATCATGGGTATGTTTCTGAAAAGCAATTAAATAAAGCAAAAATGAAACAACTATTCGGGTGTGGGCTGCCCCCTCCCCCACGTGCTCACTCTTAGATGTCAGTGTGACAGTGATGTCAAGCGCGTGCTTGAACTAAACTTCATCCTATTCTGGTGACCAACGTGAAAACAAACACAAAACATAACATACTAGTGATGGAGCCATTAACCACCTTTGAAATGTGTTCATGTTCTGATAGCACTTTTTGCACATTTCAATATCAGCCATACCCTTTGAAACCTCACATTAACATACTCAGAGCCTGCATGTCACCAACCATTAAGCACTAGGCATGATACCTTACTGCACGCTAACAAATCACACGCCTGCCGTAAAATATTATTATAAGCCAGGATAACCAAAAAAAGCGAAATGCGTGATCCATACCCATTGAATGACTTTTAGAAAATGGCATTTACCTACGTCAACCATTCTGTGTCTCTGCCTGTCTCTGAATGCACGTCTGGGGTGGGTGACAGATGGGCTTTGTGCATTCCATCTAGACAGCTGCACACAAAGGTAGCTGAGATGTGCCTGATGTGCCATTCACATCCTGATAGACCATTAACTTCCTGATGAGTCATCCTAAGACGGTTAGAAGGGAGGCGCTGAGACTTGCACCTGAATAGGGTTGTGCCTGACCCGACACAAATAGCTCCATACCCCCTGTGGTGCGTCTGGAGCCAGGGCAGGAAAGGCAGGGACACTGTCTCCTTCAAAGGCCTCTCTTTGAGGCTTCCCCACTTCAAAGGCGCAACTGGGCATAAGTACTGGCTCCCAACACCACCAACTAAGTACACTTCTGGACCTGGGGACACTGTCAAGAAGGACTGATTTGCTGCTGAAAGGACTGTCACTCTGCTGGACTCCTGCTCATCTGTGCTTGCCCTGTTGCCTGATATCTTCTTTGCCTGGTAGTGAGAAGGACTGGACCTGCATCTCTACATCCCCAGAACCAAGTGACTCCAAGGGCTTACTGGCTTGCTTCCTGTTATGAAGTCTCAGCAACATCAAAGACTTCCTTCAACCCCACAGCCTCTGGACACCTATGAGTCCTTCCCTGCCAAGTGGTGCCAATCCAGTTCTGGGCCCTTGAATTTGAGTTTTCTGGCTGCTTCTACAAGAATCCACACCTATGCACTGGTCGGACCCAAAGCAGTCCCTTCAATACCTACGCATAGCCGATTCAAAAATACCGCAGCAATGACACCACGGCCCGACGCCGACCCCTTGCGTTCATCGCTGAAGTCTCACCACAACACTGATTCCAGTGTTTGATGTGGGATCCCATGTACTGGCAGGCTCCCCTAGAATGCCCCCTATATTCCTGGTACCAGCCTTTCAGGGTCTAACAGCAAGCTGATGCTGCTGCCGACCCAGACACAATTCTGTCCTCCTGCTGCTTAGCCAAGCTCGAGCAGGGGAAGGTAGAAGAATGGGTTTTCTGTTGCAGGGAGGTGTGACCACCTCTCTAGGAAAGACTTAGTGTATTGGGCTGTGGCGGGGCGCTTGCCACGGCCACCACACTGCTTTGAAGGGCAGACATGGAACCCTCCTTACATTATCCAGTTTTAGCCAGTTGAGGAAGCCCTTGGCTCCCACTCTGGTGCGAAACTGGACAAAGGACATGGGAGTATCCTCCCATCTGCCGAGCCACTCCTCTGGGAGGGAACCTTGAATCGTCCCAACCCTTTGCCCAGGGTATATTAAGGGCTTACCTGAAGGTGGCTGTTCAGATTCGTCATGGGACAAGATTCAACCCCGAATCCACTTCAACTTCTAAAGTCTTTGGACTTCGCTGGACTTCGCCAAGGAACCGAGACTGCACCAAGGAAGACTCCTGCTGCTCCTAGTCTCGTTGACCTGCCTGTCTTCTGCGTCATCTGTACCTGTGCTTCATCCAGGTTCCTCTCTAGGCCTGTGTGCATCAAAGACACCCGAAGGAATCTCCCTTGGAATGAAGGAGTCACTCCCCTGCAACTGCAGGCACCGCGACCCAGCTGACCAATCTCCTGCTCCTGACAACCTATGCAGGTTTGAGGCCAGTGTCCCTCGTCGGAACTGCTGGAACAGAACCACTGTGCAATGCGCCAACTTGCCGTTGGCAAGGCTTGTTGACTCTTTGGGCTACACGAAGCTCCAGCCTCCAGCATCTCTTGCTGCCAAGATCTAAGTCCTCACCAAATCCTCTGCATTGTGGGTCTGCATCTTTGGTCAGCTGCTCAAGGGCCTCTTGCGGCTCCTGTGCCTTTGGCCTGTGGGTACTCTTGAGGATCTTCTTTTACTTCAGTGGGCTCCCCTGCTTGCTCGGGGGCTTCTCCGACTCCCCTGTACTCGGTGAGTCCCTTGGGTCCCCAGGACCTTGCTGGTCCCAACTCACCTTTTTGGTTACCATGTCTGCTGCTAAGGCTTGTTGGTGCTCCCGCCAGACAACGACCCCCTGGTTCTTGGCTTCTGATGTGGGACAGCTCGTACACGGCTCCTGGTCATACACAGCATTGCCTGGTCCTCACAGCTGCAACAACAAGGTCACAGTCATCACTCCTGTATCTTCCATTGTGAATGGTGATTGGTCTTCCGTGCCTGCCGGTCACTCTCGAGTGGCATAGACTCTGTCCCCTCTGCTTGCAGGTACTACTCTTCCAGAATCCATCCTTGTATTCCACGAGACTCTTTCACGTTCTTCGCCAGCAGCATCTTTTATGAAGTCCTCCATTGTGGTCTACAGCGGTGTCAGACATCACTTCGCACCTATGCACCCGGCTTCCCTGGTGTAGGCATCCTGGTTCCTGGATGGACGGTTAGAGAGGATGACTTTGCAACCTTCCATCTTCCACTGGGTTTCTTCAGGGTCCACAGCCTCCGTGGGGTTCCTGGGTACTTACCTCGGGTGGTTCCTTGTGTCCCCAGCTCTTCTGAGTCTTCTGGTTCAAGTCCCGACTTCAGTCGGAATTCACATTCCACTTCTTTAGTATATGATTTGGTCTCCCCACTGTGTATTTGTGCTTACTTACCTGTTTTACATTTGAATTATTGTGTTTATATCAAAGTGTTAGTGAGTGTGTATAATAAATATACTTATTTTTAAAACTACACTGAGTGGTTCTTTATCGTTTAACCTACACTATCTGATTAGTTCTGGTAAAATGAGCTGTTTAACACTCCTTCTGAGCTAAGCCTGAAGGCGCTCTCCACAGCTACCACTTAGTGAGCTTTCTACGGTTGTCTGGGTTAGTGCAAGGTGCTTCACCCACCCAGCTGAGAGTGATCCAGCGATGGGCCCTAAAGGAGGGCTCCATATGTACAGCATATATGTATGTTGTGCTGGGTGCTCATTTATATCTTTTTTTTTTTGTTTTTTTTTTTGGTGCAAGACGTTTATTTAGTACTGTTAAGTATACACAGCATACTGCCACAACCCGGAGGCCGGCTGCTATAGCACATCTCATAAATCACGAATAAAACAATGGTCAGAAGTCAATTCCGCGTTGTAGAGCTGCATATAAATACAATATCGACAGTAACAGTACATGTATAGGTATCATATAAATGCGTCTTAGTTTTGACGTTTTTTGGTTACGATAAGAACAGTTAAAAAGAACAAAACAACATTGTAAGCATGTGCACCACAAACAAGCATAGGTTGGGAGGGGGGAACAGCACTTCATGGCGACCATGCGGCCCATGGACATGTATGGTATATGGATGAAAGGACACAGCTTGGGAGGGGGGGGGGGAGGGAGGGGAAAAATCCAGGGACAAGTCAAGGGGGATAAAGTGCATAGTGCAATCACAAGTCACATTAAGCTGCAGACAGTCCCGCAACAGTTCATTCCGCCCTCCCCCCCACTCCTAGAACATCACTATAGCTCACAATTCATCTGCACTGGAAGCATCCGTTATCAGGTAGCATTGCAGCGGGCCCAGATATCAGTCGGCCTGGATGAGAGCGGCAGTAACTCCGCATAAGTGTGAAGTTGTTCCTGACAATACACCAGGTCCCGTATCCACTCCTTAAATTTGGGCGCCCGCCCCCTGCCCCATCTACAGGCCACCCTCCGCTTGGCCAGCAACAAGGCTAACGCGACATATTTGCGGTGAGCCGCTTGCAGGGGTTCTACACAGCCCAACAGCGCCATCTCAGGAGTCGGCATCACCGTAACGTTTATCATTGTAGAGAGGGCCTGAAATACCTGACCCCAGTACTGATGTACACTGGCACATTCCCAAGCAAGATGTAAGAAGTCAGCCCCAGGGGCCCCACACCGGTCGCAATTATCATTTTCTCGCAGTCCGAATCTGCGTAAGCGAGCCGGGGTATAGTACAATCTATGTACAAATTTGTAGTGGATGATTCTATACCTGCTGCTGGAGGAGATACGTTCTGTCTGTAATAAGCTAAATTCCCATTGTTTATCGGTGAGGGGAGCAGGCAGTTCCTGATCCCATTTCGCCTTGGCAGGAAGCGTGGTAAAGTCAGTGTGGGTTCTAATTGACCTGTACAGCGTGGACACTAGTTTATACGGATTCTCTAACTGTAGTATGTGTTGCAGGGGTATGAGGACTGGTGGCTCGCGCGGAAAATCAGGTGTAAGGGCTTGCAGCCCATGCCGCAGGCGCATGTAGTAAAAGACCTCCAGTGAGGTAGGGTGTATGGTACCAAACAAGTGATCTCTTGTGCGGAACTCGCCATCGTGATACAGATCCCCCCACGTGTGTACATGAATTTTAGATAGTAAACGCCGGAAGCCAGGTTCCTGCAGTAGCAGCAATTGCGGGTGATATGTCAGGGGCACACATGGAGCGTAGAGGAACTGCAGTCCTAGTGAGGCACAAATGCGCAACCAGGCCGTGATAGTGCTGGACAAAGTGTTCGGGGTCTTATCCCTCCCTTCCACAACGGCATACAGAGCTCCCTCTATAGGCGTGGGGTGCGCCAGCCAGTGTTCCGCAGCCAGTTGCGACATGTACCTCGGCTGCCTCACCCAGAAGTAAGCATAGTGCGCTTGGGCCGCTCTGAAGTATAGCTCAAAATCAGGCACACGAACCCCCCTCGCACATACGGCCGTGTCAGGACCTCCCATTTGAGCCTAGCCTGTCTCCCACCCCACACCAATTTAAGCATTTCAGTTCTAAGCCTTTTAAAGAAGTACGTACCAGGGTGAAAGGGTATATTGAGGAACAGATAAAGCAGCTGCGGAAGTACAATCATTTTAATCAAGGAAGCCCTGCCTGCCATCGACAGGGGAAGCGTCACCCACCTCGAAACCTGGTCCTCGATCCTACTAATGGCAGTGCCATAGTTCGCCCTCATAAGTGCTTCCCGGTCCCTCTCGATATGAACACCAAGGTACTTAAAGTCGCCTTCAGTCCAAGTGAGCGGATATTCCAATGGGAAGGTCTGTGTAGCCGCCGTGAGGGGGAAGATGCACGATTATGCCCAGTTTATCTGCACTCCCGAGAGGGTCCCGAACCTAATGAATTCCCTAAGTAAGGGGTGTAGGTTGTCCCGAGGGTGTCGGACATACAGTGTGATGTTGTCTGCGTACATGGATATGAGTATTTGTCGCTGGAAGCAACGCAGCGCGCTATCCTTATAGTGTTGCCTCAGTTTAGCAGCTAGGGGTTCCGTGGCAATTGCAAAAAGCAGGGGGGATAAGGGGCACCCCTGTCTCGTCCCTCTAGAGATCTCAAATTCAGGGGAGAGCTGCCCATTAACAAGGACTTTGGCCGCGGGTCGTGTGTATAGCAGTTTTATCCAGGAAACGAAGATGGCCGGGAATCCCATGCGATTCAGTACCCCAAAGACGTAATCCCACTCTAGGGAGTCAAATGCCTTGGTGGCATCTAAAAAGATGGCCGCCATGGGCAGGTCCTCATGTACAGAGTCGTATACAGAAAAAAATGTGCGGAGGTTGTGGGACGTAGCCCTCCCTGGAACAAAGCCCGCCTGATCCGGGAGGATCAGGTTTGGCAGCAGCAGACTAATTCGAGTGGCTATAAGTTTAGCAAGTATTTTCACATCACACGTGAACAAAGAGAGGGGTCTGTACGAGTCACAGTGTGACGCGGGCTTCCCGGGCTTGAGTAGGGAGATGATCAGCACAGTTCTCATGGATGCGGGGAGATGCCCCACCTCCAAAGCGTCCTCATAGACCTCCCGCAGTACCGGGGCCATGAATTCAATGTATGTTTTGTAAAATTCGATAGGGATGCCATCTAGTCCTGTGGCCTTGCCCAACTGCATACCCATGATCGCCTCCTTGACCTCGTCAAGCTCAAACGGGGCACTTAAAAAGGCCCGCTGAGCGTCGCTCAACCACCCAAGCGCGACATCCGCGAGGTAGTCGTCTAACGGTGGGCCCCCCATTCTCCTAGAAGTGTACAGAGTATTGTAATGGCCCACAAATTCGTTAAGTATTTGCGTAGAGTCTCGGAGCAGCAGCCCTTCGGCAGTTTCCAGCTCCAGGATAGCAGTAGGCGCCCTCAAAAGCCGGACCGTAGCAGCCAACACTTTCCCAGGCCTTTCTCCTTCTCCATATTTCCGCGCCACCCAGTATTTATGTCTAAATTTCGCCTCACGCGCTGCCTCTTCGGAGTACTCAGTAACTAAATCTCTGATCTCTGCCAGCGTGTCACTAGTAGGGTGCGTGCGGAGGGCCTCCTCCGCCCGACCCAGTCTTGCTTCCAGTGCCTTCAAACGAGTCAGGATAGCTTTAAGCACCCCCGATCCCCTCGCAATGCAGAAACCCCTCAGTGTGACCTTGAAGGCATCCCAGATAGTCTCCACTGCATCCACAGAGCCCTTATTTCTTTTAAAAAAATCCAAGCACTCCTCGCGCAGTGTCTCTCTAAATTCCTCATCCAACAGCATTGCAGCCTGCATGCGCCACGCGGTAACAGGGGGGCCCAGCTCCGCCCCACGCATGGCGACCAGTACCGGGGCATGATCCGAATATGTCCTGGGGAGGTGTCGTGCACATGTGACAGTGGCATAGAGGTGTGTAGTCAGAAAGAAATAATCAAGCCTGGCCCATGACCTAGCCTGTGCCGTGAAATGCGTCCCCTCCCCCTTCGGCCCGCAGTGTGCGCGCCAAGCATCTACCAGGTGATTCTCCTCCAAAATGGCGCGCAACACCTCCCGCCCCTTCGTGTAGTGGTGCGGGGCCGGGTGTGAGCGATCCAGGGTCGGGTTCACTGTAACATTGAAATCCCCCCCCCATATGATGTGTTGCGACCCCGCTTCCAGTATAGCAGCCCAGAGTGTTTCGAAGTATTGCGGGTCATCCACATTAGGGCCATAACAACATGCAAGGGTCACTGTCACACGGCCTAATCTACCCCACATCAGGCAATATCTCCCTTGTACATCCGCTTTCATGCCAGCCATATGGAAGGGAGTAGATTTTTTAACCAATATTGCAGCACCACGGGCATAGGAGGAATACGAGGAGAACGCAGTACTTGAAGCCCATCTGCTACCAAAGGCGTGTGTCCTGTGGGGTGCAAAGTGAGTTTCCTGCAGAAATGCTATGTGCACATTATGTCTATCCAAATAACCCAGAACGTGTCGTCTCTTCTGATGATCCCCCAAGCCCCGTACATTCCAAGTAAGAACATTCAGATAAGTGTCCCCCATCCCAAGAGTTTACCATATAAAAGAAAAATCAATATGAACCAACAGTTCGTACAGCCAGTAGTAACAGCGTCCCATATCAGCCCGGGCCACCACAAACAGTGGTCCCCGAACCCTCCCTTCATATCAAGAACAGTGGACCAGCCCACCCCAGAACGGGTAGAAGGTCGATGAGGTAAAGGTGCACATGCTCGACAACAAAACAAAAACTTAAACCCAATGCAAACCCAGGTATTCAATACTAGAAATCGCAACTTTCGCCTTTCAGCAAGCAGGCCTCCGCACCTAGCCGTCCACGCGGCAGTCCATTTTCCCCGTCTCGTGCAGTGACACACAGAAAGAGGAGTTGGCAGTCGCATCGCTATGACTCGGGGCCACAGGCCCAACTCGTGGACAGTGAAATCCATGGACCAGACCAGCACGAACTGACCCCTTGCAGAACTCCCCCCCCCCCCGCCCACTGAAGCACCCCCAACTCGCCAGTACCCGGTGCCCGCCCCCCTCCCCGATCAAACCCACAACAACACAACAGCAAAAGTGCATTTAGCAAGTCCAGTGGGGTACACCCATTCGGGGTTCTAGAGGTGCACCGTCGTCCACCCCCGCCACTCCTCACCGCAGTTACCGCCATGCTTACCGTCCTTGTCCGGGCGAGTGAGAGAGCATGGGGGGGTGGGGGCCTGGCATGCTACAGGGCCTGCAGCACCACCCAGCCCTACACTTCTGAGGGCCACGTCAGGAGCAGCAATCCAATAAAGTAGTCCAAATAAATCAGCAGAGAGAAAGCGAGCAACCCAATTCATTCCGCTCCAGAATCATGTCCGCCATCCGCCTGTGCAGCTCTTTTGTCTCTTTTCGGCAGGGTCTTGATGTAATCCTCGACTTGTTGCGGGTTCAAGAAAAAGCGTTGCGTGCCCTGGTGGGTCACACGTAACTTGGCAGGATAAAGCAGTGCATAGTCAATATTCAATCCTCTCAGCTTCCTTTTCACGGTCAGAAACTTCCTGCGTTGTTCCTGGACAACTGGAGTAAAGTCCGGGTAGATGGAAAAGGATACTCCCTCATAATTGAGATTTTGATTCGTTCTGGCCGCTTTCAATGCTGCATCTCGATCACGGTAATTGAGCAGACGTGCTATGATGGGCCTCGGTGGAGTGCCCGGTTGGGGTTGAGGTCCAAGGGAGCGATGGGCCCGTTCTACTATAAACTGTTTGGAGAGGGCCTCCTCTCCCACCGTGGCCATGAGCAAACGTTCAACATAAAGCTCCATTCGTCCCATGTTTGTGGATTCCGGAATTCCTGTAATCCGGACGTTGTTCCGCCTGCTCCTTGCCTCCAATTCTTCGTTCTTGGCGGCTATCACCCGCAACACATTGTCCATGCGAGAGAGTCGCGCGGCCTGCGATGTCGTGGCATCCTCCGTTTCAGATATGCGGCGCTCGGCTTCCGTCAACCGTTCTTCGTGGACATCCATTTTTTGGACGATGCCGTCCATCCGAGCGGAGAGTCGGTCCACCTTGTCCACCACCGTGGCGAATCCTTGCCGCATCTCCTGTAGCATTGTTGCTATCTCGGGGACCAGGGGGGCTACCTCCGCCGCCGGGCTCCTCGGCTGCGCGCTATCCCCCGTCTGTTTAGTCCCCTTTTTTTGCGCTGCCGGTTCAAATTGCAGCTTAGGCTGCCGAGTATCTGGTTTCCCCATGCCAGGCAAGCAACAAGCGCACAGCGGTTCCAAGCTGCTCTGTTAGGGAGCACACGAGCGGGCAGCCACGGCGGTGGACTGAGTCCGACGTCCAGTGTTCAAGTGTTGGCCGGTTCAATTCCAGCTGCACCACAGAATGTCTTAAGCACAGAGAGCAATCCGTCGAGGCAGGTTCCCACAGCCAGGGTCGAGGGGCACAGGCCCGCGTGGTGGAGGTGCGCGTGGCGCAGTGCGGCCTACACGCCACATGTCAGTCCTGGGCGTTGCGTGAGGTCCAATGCCGCCGCCAGCGAGGTCCCAGGTCGCGGTCTCTCCCGCTCCAACCTAATCTCGGTCTAACTCCGTCATCGTAGGTCGTAGGATCACCAAACTCAGACAGAGTGTGCAGCAGAGATATATCAATCCCCCAGATCGATTTCGGGCGGGTGGTCGCAGTTTTAAAGGATGAAGAGAAGGATAGGAATGCCAGGCAGCCGGAGCCACACTAGAGTGCGGCCATTCAGCTTGTGCGCCCTCTAGCGCCCCCCCGGTGCTCATTTATATCTCAATGTTACACATAAAACAGCCTTAGTTTTCATGTAAAATTGAGATATCAATGAGAAATTGTTCAAGTAATGATGAAATTGACTATCGAGTTTTTTATACAACTACAAGATGAATAGAATGTTTGAATCGAGATAGAAAGTATTTTTACCTTAATTAACTATTGATGAGTTGGTTTATGCACTTATAAAGCCAACATATGACCTCCGCAGGCTTAAATGAAAATGGGATCCACGATCACAGCAGCAAAAGATCTAAAAGAGGTAAACTGGAAGATCAAACAAAAGCGGGTCGGTCTCAAGGGCCGTTTAGCAAAAGAAAACTCACAACTCATCCAAAAAAGTCTAAAGAATGAAATCCTACAAATAATACATGGAAGCCAGCTAACATTCAATGAAGAAATTGAGAAGGTGAGACAACACTATAGCAAGCAACTAGAGGTAGCAAGAACAACCATCTTCTTGAGTCAGCCAAGTGAATGTATAGCTTCATACAAATGAATAGAACGAGAAGAGAGAACCAGATTGTACATGTAAGCACAGAGCATGCATGCCAGAAGTCAGTAGTGAAAATGAAAAGTATACAGCCAAATGTAATAGATCTCCCAGTAACATTTCCAAAGTCCTCAAGATTGCACCCTGAAAGCCTCTCCAAAAATGCCTTGTGAGGCCTATCCACCTACAGTCAGAAGATCGAGAAAGTCACAACTGAAACTGCACTCTCACCCCCAGGCAATCACTGATATCAAAAACAAAGGAAGCCCACACTGAATCCAGGAAGACAATTGATCCATTCGAAGCAAGACAATGACCTGGAAGACAAAGGACACGAGGAACAAACAATGAGTGCAGACAAAGAGATATCTACAATTACCATCAGACCAGGTGGCAACCAGAATGCAGACACCTAGAAACACCAACACGGATGGAAGCAGAACTGGTCAATAGAATCAATCAGTCTGACATCAGAAGCAGAACCACCAACAGAAATACAGACCTTCTGAAGCGCAGCATCCATGATTCAACAAACTTAAATCAGTAAAGTGCATCTTTTGACTACCGAAAGGGAAATGTACGCAGAATGCTCGAAAAAGAGGGAAAGACCGTAAAGGTGGAAAAGAGCTCATAAACAGGCAATACCAAACAGCAACATCTTAACCGTGCTAAAAAAAAATGGCATATAAATAATGGATGAAAGTAGGAATCAGGGTATGGGGATAATCCTTCATTTAGTTAGATTTACCATCAAAGAACAGACTATGGCTAAGATCACTATCCCGACATTAATAGGCAAAAAACGATTTGCTGTTTCACATTCATGACACACACCTCGCTCGCAGTCAGAGTAACATTAAATTAATTTCTAATTTTTTAGTTTGAGAAATCTCAGTGCTAGTGAATATTCTTTTTGTAGTGAAACAGATGTTAATATTCTGGAAAACGATAACCAATTTTGAAAGCCCTAATTTATGGGCACATTTTTGGGAAGTCCTCGCACTCAACAACTACAACAGCGCCTGGGGGAGAGAGGCCCGTGGCTGGTCTGACCTCATCTGCCTGCGTGCGCCTCCTTTCCCGTAGACTGTAAAATTCTGAAGGGCTGAGATGTAAACATGAAGAAAGGCCTGCGCCCTGTCCCCACGGACACATTGCTATACCTGCACCACGAGACAAGGTCGTAAATACAGCCCGACTCCTGCAATGTGTGACCTTGGATAATGACGGTAAACTGCAAGGGCTTCGCTGTTTATTGTTGGCCATTCTGAGCTAGCACAAAGAGATTTATACATTTTAAGAAAGCAATCGTGCACCACAGTACTTTTCACGTAAATGTGCCTATGTAGGTCAAAGATTTCAAACCCAGATGATTTCAAACAGCTTACAGTGATTGGCATTGCACCGGTCAAGAAAACTGCACTAGTAGAGGTTAGAAATGAAACCAGCATACTGTCTTTAAAATTGATTGAGGGCACATTTGGTTTGCGGCAATACAAAGTTCAGGTATTTACTAAAAAACATATTAAAAGCGATCAGTAAATATGTTCTCAAAATCAGATAGATGGGGTGACTGTGAAAACTAGGGGACTATGGACCAGATGCATCAAGCATCCATTTTGCGATTCCTTATTAGCGAAAAATAAGGAATCGCTAATAAGGAATAGCAAAATGGAATGCATCAAGCAATCACTATAAAAATAGCGATTCCTTAGAATTCCTTAATTGCGACTCGCAAATTGCGAGCCGCAATTAATGAATACCTCCCCATTAATTCCTATGGGCCTAGAGGCCCATAGGAATGAATGGGAAGACAATCTCAATTTGCGAATCGCAATTAGCGATTCGCAAATTGAGATTGCGAGTTCAAGGGTGCAGGGGTGTCCAAAGGACACCCTGTTACACCCCTGAATGTGATCTGTGCACATATGTTGCGCACACACATGCCCTTAGGGCATGTGTGTGCGCAACATGAAAAGTGCATTTTTCAAAGTTTTTGCAAATTACCATGAAGTTGTACTTCGTGGTAATTTGCGTGCCCTATTAGTGAATTTGCTATTTTTGATACTTTCATGCATTGCATTTAAGGAATCTCAATTTGAGATTCCTTAAATGCAAACAATCGCAATTTAGCGAATTCTCTATTTGCGATTTTTGCATTTGGGATGATGCATCCCAAATGCAAAAATTGCACTCGCAAAGGGCCAGATTCTGAGAATCTGGCCCTTTTGCGAGCGCATTTCGCTTGATGCATCTGCCCCTATAAGGTTAATTCAGAACCTGACAGCAAACTCCACAAAACAACAACAAACACCAAGGCATGGTGTGCTTAATTAACCAAATGCCGATAAAAGCAGGTTGTGGGCCCTTTCATCACAAGGGTAAGGGTAGGCAGGGTAGTACTGTCGTGTGTTTCCTGCATGGCTCATTGTAGGTCCCCCAGGTTAGCCTAGTTGTGCGCGTTGAAGGCCTAATTTCTTTGCACACGTTACTATATAAACATGCTTGCCTTTCTGTCACACTGTATTTTCACACAGAACTTGCATATGTTTCCGTGTTCTGTTCTTTTCCTGGGATTTAGTCTGAACACAGCAGACAAGGTCTAACAACAATGCCCTTGTTATTCGCTGTGGTCAGACACTAGCACCTAGGCATAACATGAGAATGCAGCTGCTGTTTATGAACACATATGTCTTGTGATATAACTGAATACAGAAGTTTTTAAAACACACTCACTGAGCCAAGGTCCTGAAGCAAGATTACTGTGCCAGCTGAGATGTAGAACATCCAGCTATATATGCTAAGGTACGGGGTCCATCACTAAGCCCAGAGATCTTTTATATACAACTATTGAGGTCCCAGGATCTACTGGTCAGGCACCTGCTCTCTCCCCTGCAGCTCCACTGGCAAGTACTGCAGCCCTTGCTATGCCACGCTCTGTTGTGTCAGGGGTTCGAGGCCCTGTATTATGCCCGTTTTTCTGCTCAGTTTTTGTCTATCTCCTTAATTACTGTATCATACTGTGCTGTAATTGCATTGTATTGTGTTGGACTGTGCCTGTTTTCTTTTCTGCTTTCCCCCTCGTTTTTAGGTCTCGCCTAGTGTTGCAGTTCATGCGCTACTCGATTTTTGAGGCATGCAGTATTCAGTATAGCATGGAAGCTCGGCCCACTCTCCACCCATTATTTTCATTGGCTTGTGTCTTAGATCCTGCCTTCCGATTGGTTTTAGGCTTGTTAGTCCCTTCTTATGACAGCCATGACGTCATTAGTGTCCTTCCATGGCTGCTGGCTCTTTTACTGCACAGACTACTTTCTTCCTTTGCCCCGCTCCCGCAGTTCGATGCCTTCTCGCCGCCCCCTCCTCGTGCCCTGCCGCCCGCCCGCACTCTCTCGTTTGCAATGCAATAGGTCTCGCATAAATGTGAGTCCTATTGCATTGCAAATGCTTTTTTGCTATGCTGTCCTTGAGGTCAGGAATGCGCTCAATCGCAGTGCGCCTGAAAATGGCCTAAAGTAACGGTATCAGCTAACTTTTTTGATAGTGTTGCGGGGAAAGCAAGCTCGTTGACATGTCTATGCAACTAACTCCTTTGGAGAGTTATACTCGGCAAATCAGAAGAAGTTGAATGTTATGCCCAGTCTTGATCACTTAAGAAGCCGCACAAAATGATTGATTTGTGCATATTAGGGCGAGAAGATCAGGCACAAATAAAGTGTTAAAGTGTTCAAACATCAATCTCTGCCTGACGTAAAGATGGCAGCAGCACAGCTGCATTGACTGTGCTGTAATTGCTGTGGGGGTGTACTTAGCTTCGAGGTGCATACGCAAGTCTGCGGCAGGAGCCGGTGTGTGTGAGGGGTGGGGCGGGCCTCGTGCTGTGCAAGAAGCTGTGGCTGCAACAGTAGGTGGAGGAAACCAAGTCCAGAGCCCCTGCTTCCAGTACCCTAAACAGAATTCGGCAGGGTGCGCAGAGACTTTTGGACCGACCACCTGGGGGTTTCGGAGCATCTTCTCCAGTGTCTGGCCTGTGTGCAAGCGGCTGGGGAGTCCGGTCAGCTCGCTGTGACTCCTCTTTCTCTCATGGCTGCCAAATTGTGCCTGGGGGCCTGACGGAGCAGTGAGACAGGAGGAATCGTCCCGCGGCTGCCATCGCCGGGGTGTTGGGAGACCTTGGAGGGGGAAACATGGGAGTTAGGAGTCCCCCAGCTAGGACAAGAAAGGCAAATAAACCCCTGAACAGCCCATTTCTGCTCACCAGCTCCTCCGCTGCCCCGGAGCAGGTGTCTTATATGTGTATGTACTTTGTAGGCTCTGGAGATCAGCCATCAGAGGTCAGTAAAACACCAGAATCACTTTAGCTTCTCTATCTTCACTTCCATATTAATTGTCTTCCACGAGCCCCGGTAGACAATTTTTTTTTCAAATCCTGTATTTTCAGTGATATGACCACTGAAGGCCCTGATTTTATATTAACAACAGAGCTTTGGACTATACCATTACCCGTTGAAAGGCAACATTTCTCTCCATGTGTTCCCATACCTGGCTTGTCACGCAGTTTGGTGCTTACTTTCCCTTCATTTTAAAGAATAGTAGGTTTCAGCACCCAGGCTAATGTGCTGCATAGCTAAATACATATAAGGTTCCATAGGCGAGCCCGATTGCATTGCAAATGCTTGTTTTCCTTGTTCATAACTTCACGCCTATTTCCCTTCCTTCTGTTACTTCCCTGCAGATTCCCTGCTCCCGCCTCCCAGGTGCGAGTCCCTCCCTCCTCTCCTACTTAATGACAGACGCTGCGTGGCAGCACGCCGCTGGCGCACCAAAGGCAAGCCCATCTGCGCCCGTCCGCGAACTGACCGCGACCAGTGCCAGCACCCCTGGATCTCCTATGGCCTTCCTCCTCGCACTCAACCCTGGAAGAAACAACACCTGTCAAGCAGGCCACACCAAACACAAGCCACGGCCAGTTCTTCTGCCACCACTGCCGTCAGACATTCACCACCGCTGACGCCCTGAAGTGCATCCTCCTCAACGTACGCTCCATGCACTGACATGCAGTTGAAATCTGGAACCTCCTTGACACCCTCTCACCAGACGTCGCCTTCTTTACAGAAACCTGGACCAACGCCTCTTCCGCCCTCGACATCGTCATTCCGGATGGATACAATATGCAGAGGAAGAACCGCCCTAACCACCCTGGAGGAGGAATTGCCATCGCGCACAAAACTCCCTCCGCCTCTCCACCTCGAGCTACGCCTTCTCGACCGCCGAACCCCCTCACTTCCAGGTCCAGACCAGCCCCAACGCCACACCCTCAACTACAGACCCTCCACCCCATGTGCCCCTTTTGCCTCCACAATCACCGACCTCATCGCACCCCACGCCATCGCCTCCATGGACTACATACTCGTCGGAGACTTGAACTTCCACTTTGAAAACCCCAGCGACCACAACTTCACCACCCTCTTTAACAACCTCACCAACATCGGACTGAAACAACTCGTCACCACGCCCACTCACAAGGCAGAACACACCCTTGACCCCATCTTCGCAGTTGGAAACAGAACCCACTTCAGCCACACCATGGATTGACCACCACTGTGTACAGTTCTTTGGTAACAAACCCAAACGGGCCAAACCTGATCTGCGCCCTCCGCGAAGAAACTGGAGCAGAGTGACCGAGGAGCAGCTCAACTCCACCCTCAGCCGCGACCACCCCCACAGCCACAACAACGCCAACCTCACAGCCAGGGGACTTCACACTTGGATCTCGAGCTGTGCAGTCAATCTCACCCCGCTATGCAACTCCAACAGACAGCGCAACAGGAAAGCCACCTGGTTCACCGCAGACCTCCAAGAAGCCAGACGCACCTGCAGATGGCTCAAGAATAACTGGCGAAACAACAAGACGCCCAAAAACCACACCACCTACAAAGACACCATGACGGAAACCACCTTCACATCAGAAGCACCAAAAGAGCCTTCATCCACAACAAAGTCCTCACCAAAGCCAGCAACTCCAAGGAGCTCCTCAGAGTCATCCATGAATTCACCAAACCCGCCAGCGAAACCACGGACATCACCCCCTCCCAGTACCTCTGCGACAAGCTCGGAACGTACTCCCACTTGAAAATCCAGAACCTCTACGGCAACATCAATGACCAAACACCTGACTCCGCAAACATTGCCCCCTGCAGTAACATCAGCCAGTCCACCATCGCCTCCTGGACACCGGTTACGACCAAGGGACCACCTCGACCATGAAAGGGAAAAACAAAGTAAAGCCTACGGAACAATATTATATCTATTTAGTTGTAAGACTGGATCCCATCAATTGTCCAATCTTGAGTTGATCTTTCTCAACACAAATTAATTGAAGTAATTTTTGCCGAAGAGTGTCTCCAGATAGATAACCAAACGCACAGAGCAATACAAATCAAATGTGTAGTTTAACTTTCTCTTTTAATTAAACTACATTAAACCTTAATTATTGGTCTCTCACATTGAACAAAACTGTACACAATTCATATATACACACAAAACACATATACTTTTGATTTACATATATACACTTCTTTTGAAACCAAACTCACGGTTCTAATGCCCCACTTATTTAAACAAGGATGTAAATGTATAATTCCTTAACCTAACATTCCTTCACTTTAGATCACCAAAACAAAAACTAAAACGAAGGGAGTGTATGAGGTTTTACCACTTTTAACCTCTCTCAAAGTAGCACTCTCCTAAATAATTTTTTTCAACAATGTTCGACAGATCTCTTGTTTTGGAGTGTTCCAATGTGTGTGTCGACGCGTTTCAGCCTCTGTTTAATCCAGGCCTCATCAGAACTACGAGGGCAAACATACTAGAACCCTAAAACAAACAAACTCAATTTGCATTGACCATAAGTTAACTGGGATAACACATCACCCTCCCATGCACAAAACCTTGTGATTCTATTTACAATGTGACTATATTTACACTGTCGAATATCTCATCCTAAGGTGTATGGCATTGAATAGATTAAGTAAACACCATTTTGCGTGTATTCTAATAGACACTAATAAAGCAGCGAGAATATATAGACCCTCCACCAAGACCGCGTGTTAAACAAGCATAGCTTATTAATACAACCACTTTCAGTTGCAACAAAAATTATGGGCCTAGGTCACCTAAAGTGATGGTGATATCTACATTACATACCAGGTTCGAAATTACTGTAGCCAAAGGTACAGAATCCACCTTCTATTCACAAGTACTTTCAATCGTAAGGGCTACAAAACAAAACAAAACCATGTATACCTGTTCTAAGTCTCCAAGTTAAAAAGAGTACAAAAATCTGTTATGGCAAGCAACCAAGCTTACCTTTTGCTTTGAAATCCTTAAAGGTGGGCTAACAACCCAACGGAAAAGTAAGCCTGCAATATAAATTACACGGTGTCAAAGGTCTGTTCCGAGTGACTTCGCCAGTTTCTACAGTTAAACAAATGAACACCACCACAAGGGCCAGCCACGGGAGCTCTGTATCCATACCTCATAAAATATTCCTAGGGTTCTTCAAATAATCCACGCCGGTAATGAATCCAAGTTCTAATAACTGACGCCCTGAGCTCTGTCACTAAGCTCACGAAGCCGTCTGTGTTTCCTGCCTGTAAACAGAAATGACGGACTGTTCCTTTAAAGGGCCCCGTCTTGCGTCCCACATCCAGCAAGGCTCACGAGATTCAGTGTGATAACGCGGAAACGGACTCCCCAGTAGTCCATAGTCCAAGTATCACGATCGTTCCATCCTCGACCATGAAAGGCATTCACTCGGGGGCCCACAAGGACCCCTGCCCACCGCACATCTACCACAGAGCTGCCATCGCACCAGAATTATGACACACTATCAACACCGCCTTCATGACTGGCTCCTTTCCTGATGACTGGAAACGCGCCAAATTCAGATCCCTACTCATGAAACCGTCAGCAGATCCCACGGACCTCAAGAACTACAGGCCCATCTCTCTCCTCCCCTTCATGGCAAAAGTCGTTGAGAAGACCATCAACGCTCAGCTAACAAAGTTCATCGAAGACAACTCCTTCCTCAACCCCTCCCAATCCGGATTCCACAGCAACTACAGCACCGAGACCGCCCTACTCGCTGCCACAGACGACATCCACACCCTCCTTGACCAAGGCCACACCGCAGCCCTGATGCTACTCGACCTGTCAGTAGCATTCAATACGTCTCCCACTGCACATTCGCCTCCAGACTACACTACACCGGCATACAAGGAACCACCCTTTACTCGATCCACTCATTCCTCACTGGCAGAAGCCAAAGAATCAGACTACCACCCTTCCTCTCCGAACCCATGGAAATTAACTGTGGAGTACCCCAGGGATCATCACTCAGTCCAAACCTCTTCAACATCTACATGGTGCCACTCCCCGCCATCGTCAGACAGCACAGCCTCAGCATTGTATCCTACGCAGACGACACCCAGCTCATTCTCTCCCTCACCAAGGACCCTACCACCACCAGACTCAACTTCCAGGAAGGAATGCAGGATGTCGCATCCTGGATTAGCAACAGTTGCCAGAAGCTCAACTCGGAGAAGACAGAAGTCCTCGTACTCAGAACCACCCTGTCAGCATGGAACAACACCTGGTGGCCCACCGCAACCTCCGACCCCCAATGATCACACCAGAAACCTCGGCATCGAGCTCGACTTCTCCCTATCCATGAACAAGCAGGTCAACACCGTCTCGTCCAGCTGTTTCAACACCCTTCACACCCTCCGAAAGACCTTAAAATGGATCCCCCTGAGTCAAGGAAAACAGTCACCCACGAACTCATAACCAGCAGATTGGATTACGGAAATGCCCTCTACACCTGCATCAACAAGTCTCTACTCCGCAAGCTCCAGACGATACAGAACACCAGAGTCAGACTCGTCCTCTGCATCTCACGTGTTAGAGAAGAATAAAGTGAAACTACCAAATATGTGCTGTGCTGCTGACTAGCCAAAGGAATCAGGGTAGGTCTCCTTTCAGCACTGTCTCTTTTTTACACTAAAATGTCATCCACAACTAAAAATTTAAGTGGAAGTTATTGGGGAGGAAATTATAGAAGGGCAGAAGATGTGCCCTGATGGAAACTAGAAAAAGCGAGACTCTCAGGAATCTAAGAAAAGTACTAGCCTTGCATGGCGGTGTAATGACCGAAGGATAAAAGAGGACAAGCCGGTTCAATATTGAGCTCTCAAAACAGCAACCTACCAAGCCCCTCATCTTTCTGTCTGCCTTGCATGCGCAGGGTGCCAGTATAACTAGGATCTGGGCCATGACATGACTAGGGCTCCCCAAATGGGCCCCATCCACCATTTGGAGCCATCACCAGCATGAGAGACAACTGAGGCTCAAACCTCTGTGCAAAATGTTGCCTTTCTTCAGCATAGTAAGGAAAGCTGGCGTGTAGGCCTATTAAAGAATGTGTTGTTTCTTTTCAGGTTGCCACCAATAATTGATCTTAGGTCTCTTTCCACGCTCATGAGGTGTAATTGTCCTGCAGAAGAGCAGTACTCACCTAAAAGGTGCATGTCTACTGCTCATGGCTTCAACTTCCATTACATATGGCATTATTTTAGTCATTTGGCTCCATCTCTGCCTTAATCCTGTTTGGTTACTGCGCCTTCTCTGATTACCCAACCTTTTCTAGTGATGGCTGGACTGGGCCCTACATTTTTCCTTCTAAGCTTTTTACATAATATGAGTACAATTGAGTTCAATTACCATTTTACCACATAGTCCCTGTTTTCGCACTAGGATCTTCTTTCTTCCTGTGATGGATCTTTAAATATCGTATTAGGACTCAAGGAGCAAATTTTAACATTTCAAATATGTATCACATCAACAATTTTGAAGGTCAGCCAAATGATGAGAGTTGGCATAAGTTTTCAAAACCTTTATTCTCATTAAGAGATTAGCAAAAGAAATTCTGTTTATTTTGTCTTTATTTTAGCTAGTCTATAAATCAAATGCACTTGCAGACATCGCATCAAAAAGAATTGTTAGAATAAAGCATCAAATATTTTAAGTGCATTCCATAAAGGAATAAGTCGCTATTCTAAAGGTCGAAATAAGAGTTTTAGATTTGTATAACCCATGAAGAATTCAGAATCAAACTGAAAATAGTGAGATCAGAGACGCATAAAGCTTAAAAGCCAAATTAGAGCAGTAGAACTTCCCATAAGGAGTAGTTAATAAGACTTAGCTGAGTCTCAATAACTCCAAAAAGATCAGTATACAATTGAAGTAGCAATCTGTCGCAATTCAAAAATCAAAGTAAGGCAAAAGGGAAACAGCAGCCACAACCATCAGGGATCTGACAAGGGAGAGGGTAAAACATTTACCTAGGAACACACACTAATATAAAAGCCAGGAGTTACAAACATTGTATCAGGCTTCTTCCTCCATGGACCAATAGGATGACAGCATTCTTTGATAAGCAGGTTCAGCTGCTCCATTCCCACGAAAATTCACTGCAGCTTGCAAAACTTTCATCGCAAGGTTAGCTACAGACAGTCTTGCATAGTTAGATTCTGGAAACGTAAGGCTTAGTTCCCATAGGCATTTTAGCATAGATCAACCTGCTACATCTCAATTTATTTCACTGCTGCATCTCAATTTATTTCACTGCAATAACAATGAACGACTAACTAAAAGGCAAAATGAGGTACAGCAAGCCATTTAATATGAACAAGAATTATTGTCTTTAATGCACAAGTTATTCTTTTCAAACATTCTATGAAAACATGAGAAATAGCAAGTTCTCGATATTTATAAATAAAATGTTGCTTATAAAGTAACACATTTGTTAAACCGGAACATTCTGCAGTTATGAGGCGCATTTCTAAGCATGTTACTTTAAGGTCAAGCTACTAATCCACATTGTGCACATTTCAGCAATATTTAGTTTGCTACTAATTAAAGGAAACTTGCTTAAAATATTTAGTTTGCTACTAATTAAAGGAAACTTGCTTTTTAGATTTTCTATGGCTTGTACGGATAAATATGGCAAATCAGCACATATAAAATGTGTGTTGTTTTGACATTACATTTTTCATTGATGTTTGCATATCCAGCTACTAAGCTAATTAATGTTCATGTTAATTAATAGACTTCCTCACTAGTGTACATGTATATGGCAGCACCCCACTGCCCTTTTTGCTAGGTTGGTGATGTTTAGCAACCTATATGTTGTAGTCCTTATGCCCCTGAATGCACTGTTGTTATGTGTTTGGCGTCCTCGTGCCGGCATCTGTGAGTGGCTTGAACGTGACTGTCTGAACATTCTGTGGAATGTTGAGGCACAGTTCAATGCTTAGATTCAGTTAGAGCCCACCTATTGGTCAGTGCTGCGCCAGTGTCAGCTCAGTGGTCAAATTCAGTTAAACTTGCATTTGTCATTGAAATTGCATTTGAGATTACCAATGAGTCGATGAACCTGCACTCCCCATTGCGCTAGTAAGCTTCTGCTCCTTCTGTTGGATGTTAAGGCATCCCTGGAAGAGCCATCTAGGTCCATGAGACTCCTTGAGGGGCCTGCGGAGTCCTTGACAGACATGTCCTGCATTTCCCGACCAATATAAGGATGACAAGTGTGTCACTTTGTTGAGCCACACACAAGCCCCTTTGACTGTCAAAACAGGCACTCTATTACACGATGCCTGTCCCAAGAAACAGGACCAGGGGTTACTGTTTCTTGCAAAGGACACAACGACATGGATGGCTATAAGCACACTCTGCTACTGCTTGTTCAGATGTGCATTACAGTGATGCACACATCCTTCCTTGTGAGTGACAATTTACTGCTTAGATGAATGTACATTGCGGTTATGTCCACACCTTTCACGGTGTGTAATTGAAGTTTGGCTAATTGATCAGTAAATGTTTGAATGCATATTACTTTGATACACACCTTTCAAAGTGTATTAGAAGATTTCTCAGTATTTTGTCATGAGTGCACGTTTCAGTGATGCACACATCTTTCTGTACAGGGCGGGTCTGGTGGCTTAGTGGACTAATGAGCCCTCTGTAGGAGCCTGTGTTCGACCTCATGGTCGCAGGTTCAAATCCTAGAAGAGTTCACCCAACCTTTCATCCTTCTGAGGCCAATAAAATGAGTTGCATTGAGTTGGGCAACAATAAACATTTGTTATTGAGCGCCAAGATACCCCTGAGTGATATGTGCACTTTACAAATTCTTGTTGTTAGTGACACTCTTCTATATTTACACTCATGGCATTTCTGTTCGAGTGATTCGCACACTTATATAGAATATATGTTGAAGCGCCCTCCATGAATGTATCAAAAGTTTTTATCACAATCTATGGTTTGGATTGTGTACTAGTTTCCTATGATATATAACTTTTTACATAACGTCTAAAGTATGTGCTATTATTGTTTATCTTGATAACAATTTGTAAGTATTTTTATTGTTGGGAATTGTTGTGATTGCTTTTTCTTCAGATCTACTAATGAGTGCCAAGTTTTTTTTGTGTTTTAATTATTACTCACAAGTCAAGTTCCCTGAATGTTTATCTGTCTGTATGTCCGTCTTGCGGTGTTGTTGTTTCTTCTTTTCTCTATTATTTCTAGTTATTGTATCCAAAGTGTTTAGCATCACAGGGAATCAAATTGTTAACCCTCCGCCTGTTGCTGAACTCACCCGGCGAACCTCTCACATGCTAGAAGCATTGGTTGAGATAGTTTGATATTTATCTTGGAGCCATTGATCCTCAACAGTAGAGGGCCAAGAGAAAGAAACATATTCTGGAACATTCCCTAGGTAAGCAGGGTCAGTATACTTTCCTGCGGGTATGCCTGTCAGAGGTGGACAGCTGGATGTGTGCCAAGAAGCCATGCTGCAACTTAAACAACAGTTTGGCTCATAGAAAAGAATAATGATGAAACATTTCAAGTTTTGTTTCTTCTAGGGAGCAGAGAGTGGATGAATCTGTGGAGTCATAGGCCACTGCCTCTAGGGTTTTGGTTTTCTCAAGAGACTTCAAGAATTTCACTGGTGAACTAGTCACACACCAGTTGGTGGAATGGCACCATAGCAAGGAAATCCGGGAAACCATTTCTCCTTCAAAAAAATTACTTTGATTGAAACCATTGAAGCTGCAAACATGGTTCAGTACTCTCAAGAACTACTCAGGATTGATAAAAGCATTAATGACTCAACGATTCTCAGTCACTCTCACTGACTCTCAATGACTATCAGATGCAGAAATGTATCTAGTAAAAGTGTCTTGGAAGGCAAGAATAGTTATACCACGCCTCTGTCTCAACTCAAAGTATAGGGGTGTTTTCAGTGTGGGTCAGGTCGTCATGTCGCCAGTTTTAATTTGTGTCCAAGGCGGGACTGGCCGAACCGTGCATCGGGCATGTCCCCGGGAGGCTAGAAGTGCGGGCCGCACACACAAGCATGTATTTGACAATCTAGGACGACCTCAATGACAATGTCAATGTAAACAGACTGGCCACCCTACTATAACTTGCCTAGTCTTCAGCATTTGACAATGCTGACCATAAACTATGGTTCCAAAGACTAAGAAATGTAGGAGTAGATGGGACTTTCATAAAGTGTATTAAGTCCTACCTCGCAGGCAAAGCTGAAATTATTACTCCTCGACTCTGTTCATCACAGTTCACCTCTCAGATATGTGTTTCCCCAAAGTTCAAGCTTCTCTTCAATACACACATACCTGTCCCCACTTCTGGGTCTCATCAGTTCTTTCAAGTTTACCTGCAATAATTAACCAGATGATACCCAAATAATTTTAAAACTTGAAAAACCTCAGATCTGGATGCCACTGGCCTCAGCAAATACTCAATGACAGTAGATCACTGAATACTACATAATCATATAAAAATCAGCTCCTCCAAAATCAAGACCGACCAGGCGGTTCCTGGCAAAACAGCAAGCTTACCCCTTCATGGAATCTTAAAACTGGGCCTCCCAAAACTGCTTTGGCAGAAGTGAAGAACCCACATATGATTTAGGGATTCCAACCAATTGCTACAAAATACAGCGGCTTTCTATATGATGAGTACTTTGGGAAATATCTTGCCCTACTGAGGCATCTCCCTTAGGAAACAGTCTACATAAGCCCAAATGCTGTTACGCCTTAGTTCGCCAATTAGCACCACATTGGAGTCCCAAGAACTCTAATCTGCAAGCTACAAGAAGTCCAGAATTCCACAGTCAGACAAATCCTAAATTTAACAGATGTGACCACATTATTCCTGCCCTTAAGAACCTGCACAGTTGCAAGAAGAAAATTCTTTCAAAGAGATGTGCACCTGGCATTCCACGGAACAATAGCAATCGTCTTACACTCCAGTCTCAAACTCTACAGTCATTGGTGGTATTTCTGAAAGTCTGTCATGTTGGAAATAAAGCATCTAATGTGGGGTTGGGTGGAGCTGTCCTCAAGAATACACGGGGAAATGTGTCTGTAAAGGTAAGATTCAAAACAGCATTTTAATGGCAATCAGAAAGAATTAGACATGACTCAAACAGGGATCTTGAGAACAGTAATTTAGAAACCATGAAGATTCATTACAACGATTAAAGTACAATACAAAAAGCAGAAATATAGAAAAATCAATCAAGATGCACAATATGTCACTTATAAACATCAAGCTCAGAAATAGTCAGAACAGATGCAGCATGGGAAAAATGAGTAAATAGTTTAATTCCAGAATATGCAGCAAATCAATAGTATCTCGGACAGCATCCCTAGCTCAAGGAAGAGAACACAAAGATCTGGTTCACTCCCTAATAAATGTCCTTTTTATTAAGAAATTCGCCATAGAAAGCAGTGAAAATTGTACAGTCAGCAAAGGGGAAAGGGGGTGGGCAAATGTAGCACCACAACATCGAATCATAATAAAAAATTATAAAAACTTCATATAATACCACCTTACTACTCTACCTCTCCAAATGAATATTGATAAATCTCATCTGAACTAATGTCAATGGACATGGTAACACAACTCTGGTCACATAAACAATAGCAGGCTTATGAGTGAATAAGCCTGTAGTGAATGAACAAGCAGAGACCTTGGAAGGCAACAATCTAACTAAAGAACTTCCTCTGAGGCTCTTGGGCAGCAGCGTGTCAACACAAAGCATCAGTGCACATTTTACTGCTCGCTGTGTCAATGAGAAATGAAAACATGTTAACTTCTAAATCCAAAATGGAGATGAGGCCTAATTGAGTCCCAGTTCGGCCTATGATAAGAAAAAGTCGTTCTATACATCACAGCATTTTTGTTTAAATTGCAAAATGTTCATATTGCAAAGCCAATATTATTTCAACTAACAGAGTCAAACGCGAAAGCTCAGAATGTCACTACTCCTCATCATGTCTCCATTCAAAGAAATGCCATGGGTAGGGGCCTTTGGCCCTGTACGCTCTGGAGTATACTCTCTAAGTAATCTGCAGATCAGTTCCTGACAGGGCCGGACTGGCCAAAGCGGGCACCGGGCATTTCCCCGAAGGGGGAGGAGGCCGGTTTTGTGGCCGTTTTTCTTACATGGGGCCGGTTTTGCAGCGGTGCTTCAATATCGGCCCCCAATAAGGAAAGCGGGAGTGGTGCTTCTTGAAAGGCACCATCACCATGCACCCCCCCCCCCCACCTCCCCCGGCTCCCAGGGCTGGTTGCTGTTCCAACTCCAGCCCTGGTTCTTGATACTCTTTTCAATGCTCACCTCACTCCTAAAATGCTACCTTGACATTTTGAGTACCCCACCAAACCTCAACACAATGCCAAAACACATTACTCCTAAGTCACACCTCATCCCGTACTCAACAAAGAGAGTAGCCACTTATTCGACCAACGAGAAAGAGCCATGGTATTGTAACTGATAGGGAAGCGCTATATAAATGCTACTCTACACAGGGTGACCAGACATACTGGATTTCCCCGGACAGTTCTAGTTTTCAGAGGGCTGTCACGTCACTTTTCCAAATCTTCAACAAAGATGAAGTAATTCTCCAAACCCGAAATAAAACTATGCTCTCCTTTCAAGAGACACCTCTAAAGTGATTTATTATCTGTTTCTTTCAGGCAGCACAGGAGGAGGCTGGCTGCATGCTTGCAGCAGAGGGAAGAAAGTGGGGAGAAGGGCAGGGGGGCACAGGGTGGAAGTCCTGCTGATAGAGCGCGCGGGTCACCCGGGTCACTTAGATTACCAAATTTTCCACGCACTGGGCCCTGGCGTGCATATGATGACAGTGTTTTGCAATGAACCGGGTGAAACCTCTATCACGCTACTATCAGTAATCGGGTGGGCGACTCTTACACCACTCACTATTCATGTACCTGACTTACCACAGGCACATTACTCCTGACGGATCAGGAGCTAGCAGTGGACAGGAGATAAGGGTTTTCCTAAAAGGGAGAAAATTCTAATTTACACATTTAATACCTTTAATATTTCTTTAATGTATAATGACCACAGACATCTTGATGGTTTTAAGGGTTTTATATAGTATAAGTTTAGAACGAAAATGCCATTACAAGTAGGCAAATGCCCAGTAATACATCAATGATTAGTATCAGAACCAGAATATAACTATGGATTAAAGTGAGTATCATAGAGTAAAAGGGAACACTATAGGGCATGAATCATAATGAACATTTATCTAATACAGTTTAATCTAGGGCAAGGACGTGAGGAAGACCTAATGTGTGACCTAATAATTTTATACTACTTCCTAAACCTTATGCTATCTTTCTAACTTCACGGCAACCATACTAAGGGAAAGGGAATAAGTGGAACAAGCTAGGTAAACAGTCGGGTTCAACAATGTCCTATAGGAAGGGTAAAAGTGGAACATTTACTAATAATCAATTGCATGAAATTACATTCAAAAGAGACATGGAGAATATCACAGGCAAGATTGCTTTAATCAGAGAAGGAAAAGTTGAGGGTATAGTATAGACAGACACCTATGCCAATATTTACCTAGGTGAGAATGAGGACTAACCCTGGCCACGGGTCAGTTGGGAAAGAACGGGACAAGGACCCTCAAGGATTCAGGAAATACCAGAAGGTGAGCAGGTACAGCTCATGGACAGTCAGGACAGGATACCCCTCAGGTCTGGGTCAGGACTGGGTTCACCAAGGCACGACCAACCCCTCACAGCTTCGGATGTAACGCCAGCGTTACCCCCTCTTCTGATACGAATCCGTCAATAACCCCGATTGGGTTTTCGAATCTCCCAGCAAAGTGCTTCGCTTAGCACTTAGGACTAATTTCCACCCCTTGTAGTTTGTGGAAAGTTTCAGGCAGAATGCTCCGCAGCACTCTGTATCAGGCACCTATAGAGTTCGTAGGGTCAGTGACAGGTCTGCTACTCGGACAAGTCGGACAATTTCTCTAAGCTAAGCTAGGCTATATATACAGTTTTAAGTCCCCAAGACCACCCATAAATGTTGCAAAATGACAAAGTCCCATCTTCTGATTGGTCAAGGGAGGTGGTTTAAGACATTTGTCACCACCTATATTTCTATTACGTATTTCACGTGACATTACCCTCCCCCTAGCATCTGGGTTCTCAGGCATACGTGTGGGAAAGTACAATAGTGAAGTAAAGGTTTGAAACATTGTTGCATTTTCAGAGTAAAAATAGCATGTCTTCAAGGGCGAAGGTGCGCTTGGAAAGGACAGTCCCCTTTTCAATGGCCAACTGGCCAGGTTCCATTGCTGCACGTCCCAGATCTTTGATCACGTGATGAGGGATACGTCAGCTTCAAAATGGTTCCCATCCCTACTTCAAGGCCCTCATTTACGCGGTACATGAAAAGTAAGCGAAAACAAATTAATAACACAGAATAAAATGAATACACTGTACACCATGACCAACTACTCTTAATCCCTTATTTTATAATACTTATAGCATTAAGAGTTAGTGCAGAAAAGATGCATAGACAAAAGCGGCTTAAGATGGCATGAAGCATGATTAATGACCAGCGGCCATTTTAACACCACTGCGCATGAGCGAACTTTTCCCTCCAGTTTGCGAGTGCGTCACGTCACATGGGTATGACCGACGCATGCGCAGACTGAATTTCTGCAAAGCGGCCATTTTATTAATGTGCAAGCTTGATTACGATGAAAAACACATAGGCAAGCCTCCTAGGGACACCCGTGTGTTGGGGAAATACAAATAAATGACAAACAATCGGAGTTAGTACAGTTATGATTTTAAGGCGAGGTTCATGAAAGAGAGCAAGTCGCGTTACGTGCGAATCCTTGCTCCATCAATCCCCTCTTTGATGATATTTACTATCATCACCACACATGAAAACAGATGCCAACTTCATTCATCCAATTCATCCATCTCAATCTCAATGAACTTATTGTTGAGCTTTCTCTCCGCCTCTCTGTGTGTATGATTGTTCTTTATTTTCTTATATATCTGGTTTCTTAATTCTTCTAATTCTAATTCTTCAGCCTTTCGCTTTCCTCTTTTATTCACTATATATTTTCTGCACTTCTGGCATTTGCAACAGATGAATATGATCAGAACAATCAAACCTATTCCAGCTATTGGCATCAGTATTTTCCATATAAGACTTTTACCTAAGTTAGAGAACCAACTACCTACAGAGGAGAGACCATCAGTCAGTCTCTTCCAGGCACTGTCAACCTCCAATGGTTTGAGTTCTTTTTCTAAATTAGTAATGTTTCTTATATACTTCTTAATTTCGACACTTTTATCAGGAATGTAAGTGCAACAATGTTGTGCCCTCAGCATCCTGCAGACTCCGCCCTCTTTTGCCAATAAGGTATCAAGAGCAAGGCGATTCTGTAAAACCATTGATCTGATCGCAACCATTTCGGTATTGATCATCAGGAATCCAGCAGCAGTGTCAGTAGATAACCGATCCACTACTGTAGATAATTTGCAGATTCTATGAGTATTCAGAACTACCCCCATTCCAGGTATCAGTGCACTAAAAATATCACCTATAATTTCTCCTACACTTTCACGTTTTCTACGCACTAAGCCATTAGTAATCTCATTGCTTCCAGCTGCATTGTTCACATGGTATATTTTCGGAAAGACAATGCCAAAGTAGCAGCTTCCATACCAGTGATCCGGCAATTTGAAATAAGCCTTGTTTCCACATATATAATAAATTCCTGGAAACACAGGTTCTGACCCATTTTTGAAACCCCAACCTCCAATTACCTTGTAATTATGTTCACACTCGCTGGAACCAATGAATACATTGTTATAATAACTAGTCTTTTCTCTATGAAGACAGAGTTTCCCTTTCCGTTCAAAATCCAGCAACAGAGCAGGAGTAACTTCGCTTTGTGAGGTGTTATCCATGTTTTCTGCCCATCTAGGTGTTCTGTCCTTCTCGTCATTTGCCTTTTTCTGAAACTTTTCCCTTCTCTTCTCTGCCATCTTCAAGAACATTTTCTCTTGAGCATGTAAGGAACACGTCAAGTTATCTCTACGAGCTTCATTCAGATCTATGTCACCTATTGTCAGGAAGTATTCTCCCATGTAGCGAGTCACTCCACCAAGGGTATGTACAAGGTTCAGATTCCCTCTAATAGGAAGTTCTGAAAAGATAACGTCAGTGTTTGAGTAATAATACTGTAAAGTGCTTCTATAGAATAAACTAGCTAAAATACTACAGGAAATTCCATAGGTCAGGGGTAAATGGTGGTATGTCACGCCTTCAGCTACTGAAGTAGGTAGCATCATGCAGACATAGCAATCTTCTATTTCCATAGCTTCTACATAGTGCACTAAAAGGTTTGCGAAAACATTTAAGTGTGTCCTGTTCTTCATTTGGTGATAATGTAGTTCTCCCTCATCTGATGCTTCTAAGTCAGGTCGTGTATGTCTCAGACTCATTGCATTGTCACGTCTTTCTACTCTTCGTGGTGTTTCTTCAGTATGTACAACTTCTGCGTCTGGCGTCATCGAGTCCGTAGGATATATGTTAGGGTCTTTGCTTATCATAAAAGGTATAAACACTGTTAATCCTATCCATATCACTATCATTAGTACTATATTACAGATGCATATTTTACAGCAAGTTTTGCACCAGCTAAATCTGGACCTTCCATTGACATTTGAATCAGACATTTTATCTTACAGGTGGCTTTCTCAACCCCTCTTTGTTTCTTTTCAGCCGAGGTTTTACGTCGCTTCACCTCAAGGAGGGTCTTCGTCAGAACTCCGATCAACAATGGACTCCTCGTCGCTTTTGCCACAGGCTTCCGGCTCATCAATTTCTTCCAATACCAAATAAGTCCATTCAGGGCTCCGATACAGTTTGTTCTGTTTCTTTACTCTGCCGCCCTTTCGGATGGACTTTCCTCGGGCTTCTTTTCCTTCACTTTCAGCCCTTTTTCGGTCCTTTAGTTTTTCTTCGACTGTTTTTATTCTTATTCTTAGTCTCTTTACATATCGGGGTTCATCCTTCTTTTCGGTCCTATTTGTAGTCGAGGAAACTTGCTCTTCCTCGTGAACTCTTTTGCTTTTTCTTCTTTGTCGCACTATTGCTTCAGCAGTGTCTTTTTCCCTTCCTGTCTGACTAGTTCCAGGTCTTTCATCTATTTCTTCTGCCTGGTCCTTAAGCTGACCTAGTTCAGGTTTAGACTGTATTTGATCTTCGTTTGTTAGTGATTCACTGGGCTCTTCTTCCTGAACACGTTCATCTATTACTAACTGATCCTGTTCATGCTCTTCGATCTCTTGATTTTCTTCCGCATGAACTTCTGCCTTGACTACTATCTGTCCCTTTCCAGTCTCCTCTGTCTCAGAAGGAGTGTCGATGACTTGAACTGTCCCTACTTGGCCTATTCCCTGATCAGATTTTATGATGGTTTTGATGATCTGACCTTCTCCTTCTTGTTCTGACTCACCTGCACTGTCCCACTCACTACCTAGGTAAGAGTATTTCCTGGTTCTTATTGGATCAAGAACCTGGTCATCAGCAGGAAACCATTCAACTTCTTGACTTGTGCTCGGTAGTTCGCCATCAGCGAGATCCGGACCCTCTTCTGGAGTCTCCTCAGCTGGGCTACCTTCAGCTTCAGTCGCGTTTTCTCCGGTTACCCGCTTCGTGTGGCTTGCATGGATCCACTTTGGTACACCAGCACACTTCACAGCAGTGGTGGTGACAAGGATCACTTGTCGAGGCTTGCCCCACTTCGGTCCAAGGCAACTCGTCCGGGTGTGTTTCTTTAACACCACCCAATCACCTGGTCTCAGTTTGTGTGCTGGAGTTGTAGGCCATTCGACAGCAGTCTCTCCAATCTGGTGAGAGATAGAACGCACTTGGTCACCCAACTGCCTGCAGTATTCTAGCACCATATCATCAGAAATACTTAGCAGTTTGTGTCCAGGTACCCATGCCTGTCGCATCATTCTTCCCATCAGCACTTCATGGGGGCTCAGGCCTGTCTTTCTGTTTGGAATACTTCTCAAGCTCATCAGTACCATGGGCAAAGCTTCTATCCAATTCATTTTTGTGGAGTCACACAGTTTTGCCAGCCTGGACTTGAGAGTGCCGTTTATCTGCTCGACTATTCCAGAAGCCTCTGGATGATAGGCACAGTGCAGCCTTTGCTCCATTTTGAATGCTTTGCAGAGTTCTTTTAGGACTTCGTTTGAAAAATGTCCACCTTGGTCTGTTTCAATTGTCTCTGGAATTCCAAAGCGGGGTATCAGTTCCCTAAGTAATAATTTAGCTACAGTCAGGGCATCATTCTTCTTGGCTGGGTAAGCCTCCACCCACCGGGAAAACAAGCAAACTATGACCAGGACATATCTATATCCTTTGCACAGGGGCATTGTTATGAAGTCTGCCTGCATCCTAATGAAGGGACCTTCTGCTCTCCCAATGGTACTTTGCTCCACTACTGTCTTCTTTCCTGCATTGAATTGTTGACACACTAAACACCTCTGACAAAGTTTGTCTGCTGTGCTCCTGAATTTTGGACTGTAGAACACCTTTTCAAACATTCGGCACATGGCATCCCTCCCAATATGTGTGGGTTCATGTATTATCTGTGCCATTGCGGTAACCAGTCGTTCAGGTAGTACAGGCATACCAGTTACATGGACCACAACACCATCCCTTTCCCTTGGTCGACATTCATCCTGCCTCCACCTGTTCCTTTCTTCCCTGTCTGTTGTCTGTTGTAGTTCTCTCAATTCATCCCATGTTCCCAACCTTTCAAACAACATCAGTTGGCAGCTGCTTCCACATCCCCATAGTTTAATTAGGAGGGACATTTTGTGTCGGGCGCAGTACTGGGCAATTTGGTCAGCATATCTGTTTCCGGCTGTCACCTCGTCATTTCCAGATCGGTGAGCCGCACACTTGACCACAGCCAATTCTTTGGGCAATTGGATGGCTTCTAATAAGTTTTGTACTGGTTTTCCATTTCGGATAGGAGAACCTGAGGAAGTCATGAATTCTCTTTGCAACCAGAGCTGGCCGAAGTCATGAACAACCCCATAACAGTACTGACTGTCAGTATAAACAGTTACTCTTTTGTTTTTCCCAATTTTACAAGCTCTTGTTAGAGCGATGAGCTCCGCTACTTGAGCAGATTTAACTTCGCAAAGATAGGAAGCTTCCAGGGTCTTTTCCAAAGTGACTACAGCATAGGCAGCACTCAAACCTCCATCCTCATGTCTCAAACATGAACCATCCACAAACATTTTGAGGTCTTCATCAACCAAGGCCACTTCTCTGATATCAGGACGGGGTTTTGTGCTAAATTCAGTTAAGTCTATGCAGCTATGCTCTATTTCATCTCCTGCCTCTACATCAATGGGAAGGGGCAATAGAGTGGCAGGGTTTAGAATATTACATCGGGAGATTACTACATTTTCTGCACCAATGAGAATCCTCTCATACTTAGTCAGCCGACTAGGGGTGAGATACTGTGTCTTGGTTCGGGTGAGCAAGATCACAACTGAATGTGGAACAAATACAGTGACAGGATGTCCCATCACAATGTTCTCACTCTGCTCTAGGCTTGTACAGGTAGCAGCTACTGCTTTCAGGCACCCAGGTAATCCAGCAGCCACTGGATCTAGGGCGGCCGAAAAGTAGGCCACGGGACGTCTAATCAGACCATGTTCCTGGGTTAAGACCGAGAGCGCACAATTGTCTCTCGTGTCACAGAACAATTCAAAGTTCTTGGAATAGTCAGGCATTCCTAAGGCTGGAGCTGTGCACAGACAATTCCGCAATGTTACCCAAGCAGTCATGCATTCATCATTCCAACAAACTGGGTCTTCCGCTCCTTTCTTTGTCATGTTAATCAAGGGTTTAGCTATAGCCGCGAAACCCACGATCCACTGTCTGCAGTACCCAACAACTCCTAGGAACATTCTTACTTCTTTCTGGGTTACGGGTAGTGACATTTCTCGAATTATTTTAATTCTTTCTGTAGTGACTTTCCGGATCCCTTTCTCTATCTGGTGCCCCAGATATTTTACTGAGTTCTTGCAGAACTGTAATTTGTCTGGTGAGACCTTATGTCCTCCTTTTCCTAGGTGATTCAGCAAGGCAATGGTATCAGTGACACAGTCGTCTTGACTTCTAGATGCTACCAGCAGGTCATCTATGTACTGTACCAGGACAGACTCTTTAGGCAGTACTAAGGATTCAAGGCATTTCTTTAGAATCTGGTTGAAAATCGATGGACTTTCGGTGTACCCCTGGGGAACACGATTCCAGACATAGACCTGGCTGCTGAATTCAAAACTGAAAAGGAATTTGCTTTCTGGATGCAATGGGATGGAAAAGAACGCATGGCACAAGTCTATGACAGTGAACCATTCCGCATCCCAAGGAATTTGATACAGTATTACTGCGGGGTTAGGCACTATGGGACAACAAGGTACTACAATTTGGTTTACCTTGCGCAGGTCCTGCACTACCCTATACTTTCCGCTAGGTTTCTTAATTCCGAGTATGGGTGAATTACAGGGACTACTCATCACTTCCTGAATGATGTTTGCTTTGAGCAATCTGTTTAATTCCTTTGCGACTCCTCCTTTCACTTCTGCACTCATTTTATACTGTTTGGTATTTGGGTATACAGCATTTGCTTTTATAGTTATTTTAACTGGGTCTACATTTGCCATTAAGCCTACATCTTTTCCAGTAAAATCCCAAACTTCAGGTATTACGCTTGATTGCAGTTCTTCAGGTAGACTTTCAATGGACATGGGCTTGATTTCTGTGTCGGGCCTTAGTAACATCAATTTATATAGGCCATCTTCATCTGGGGTCTGGATTTCAACACCATTTGGTGAGCAAAAGATGGTGCAACGCATTTTGCATAGCAAATCTCGTCCTAATAGGTTTACAGGACTGGAATCACAGACCACAAATCTGTGCATTTCCTTGAAATTTCCTATGGAAATTTCCATAGGTTCTGTTACCGGAGTACTGATTATCTGATTTGAAACTCCCACTACTTGGATAGCTTCTCCCGAGAGGGGTAGGTTAGGAACGTCCGCTGTTCTCACAGTGGAACGGGTAGCACCAGTGTCCAACAGAAAGGTGACATCTGTCCCTTCAACCTTTCCTTCAATGTATGGTCCAGTCTGGTCTACCGGTAAGGAGGCGCCAAGCACGCACTCCTTGTCCTCCCCTCTCAGGCCCCGTCAGTATTGATCATCACAGAGAAAAGTATCATTTAACAGGTACTGTGGAATGGGTGCATTTCTTTCATTCTCTCCTTCCCACACTTCGACCCTTTCATTCTGTTGACCCTGATTCCTATAATTCTGTCTAGGAGCGCGTGGCACCGGGGGTTGATTTACCTGCTGTTGGGTCTTTCGGATCCCCTCTTTCGGCACCTGTGGATTTAAACCATTTACGGGGGCATTACCAGCCTGCGAGTGCGGACATTTATCTCTCCAATGCCCCATTTGACCACATCCGTGACAGGGGAATTTTTCCATAGCCTCTTCCCTACTCATTTTTACCCGGGGCCTGCCTCCACCCCCAGCATTCGGATTTGGAGCATTATTACTGCTAGTCATTTTACTTAACTGTTTTTCTTGTTGTTCAGCTAATTTCACCTGAGCCCACATTACCTTCTCTTTTAGGGCTTTCTTTTTGTTCTCGATCTCATCTTCGCAGTATTTGGCATATTTGAGAACATCATCAATGGGTTTCCCTTGCCAACTGATTTTGTTATCCCTAATCCACTGGGATATTTCAGGTCTCAATCCTAACACGAATCGATAACAGAAATGTGTCATATCCTTCATGTCCACATTATCGATTCCACTGTAAGTTTTGAAAACCTGCAGTAACCTTTCATAGTAGGAGTGGACTGATTCATCACGCTCTTGGGTAGTTCTATCTATGCGGGTCCAATCAGTTTCTTTTGCGGGCACCTTCTTCTTGAGGTACTGTATGACTTGCTCATACTTCCTCATTACTTCAGGTGCGGGAGCTCCTGTTTTCTCGTCTCTCGCATATTCTTCGCTAGGCCAATCAATTTCAATTTTACATTCGGTCCATAGGTCTACAGGTACCACAATGTCGAAAAACCCATCCAGGTCTTTCAGGAGACATTTCTGAACCTTTATGAAGCGTTCAACCTGTCGGTACCACTCTACCGGTTTCTCCCTCAGTTTAGGGAAGTCATTGGTAAATGACACTATATCTTGTCTGGACCAAGGGACATGGACATATTTTCCCCCTGGGACTTCTCTCATGGGACATAATTTTTCTGGTTTGTCAGCTTCTTGTAGGACGTACTCAGCAGTCCGTGGTCGCTCCTTGCTATCCTCCTTTTTCTTTGCCCACCTGGCTTTCCACTTGTCTAGATCTCCCCATTTCTGTGCTAAGTTTATCAGTTCCTTAATCTGCGTCTTCTTCCCTGCGGTATTCAGGTTTTCTAGATCTTTGTCTGAAAATTCTACTCTGTAGGATTTCTGTAGTGCTTTGGATCTGCTGATATCTATTCCCATACATACTGCCGTGTCCATTAATTTGTCATAGTATATTTTTGCGTTCCGAGTAAGGAGTTTGCACATGAACAACAACTCATCTTCCTCCCGGACATTCAATCTTTCTAAGCCCACATTCCCTGCGCTCAGTTCCTCTAGCTCTATTCTTAGTTTATAAATATCTAGTGGTTTTGGATGAGGGGTTCCCTTTTCTAATTCTCGGGTCCATCTTTCTATTTCCTCGGGAGTTACCACTGTCGCAGTTTGAGTTCCTGATGAAGACTCTATTAGTACGTCTTTGTTCCCAGTCTGAGTTCCCATTCGAGACATACTAGGTCCCTGTTCCCTATTAGGCAGATCCATCAAGGAAGCCATGGACTCACATTCACTTGCTTGGTCATCAATAATGAGTGGTTCCCTTCTGGGCGGGGGCATCATCGGGGTTATGACTGGAGTTTTAGGAGTATTTATTCTGTCCCCATATAGAGGAAAAACTGGACCAATGGTTACTGGAATCGTCAGGGCTTCAGGATTTGGATTAATCTGAGCTATGGCATGTATGAGATCATTCCGCTGTCCTCTCAGGGCATCCCTTTCCTGCTCGTGTAATACTCGATTCATGGGGGGATCCTGTATCATTTGGGGTACTAGAGAAGGATATAAATTCGGAGCAGATGGAGTGGATAAAACTGATCTTTCCTCACCAAAGGGGTTGTAATTCGGGACCACGGGGTCTGGTCTACCAAATCCCTCTCCTCCCGCTCTTTTCTGTTCTATCCCTGTGGAATCGGCTTCACTAGTGCTTCTTCTTCCTGAAGGTCTCAATGGAGTAGTTAAGCTTTGAGATCTGGTGTCTTCATTATAAGGCGGGGGACCTTTCATAAATAAGTCCTCTAAAAATTCATCTTCCGATTCACCCAGGGGCATCATGTGTCGGGTTTTCTCAGTACATTTCTTTCCTCCCATCATTTCATTAGCTCCGAACATGGGGAATAACCCTTCTACCATCATATTTTGTCTCCACTGTTTCAATTTCTGCTCCTTGGTTTCTTTTACCATTTTTGGATACCATCGGGTCACTCCCTTGTCCATTCGGGGTCTGTCTCGCTCTAGAGCCTCAATCTCCCATTCCTCTAAAGCTTCATACTGAGTTAATCTAGGTCTGGGATGTAATTCATTCATTCGGGTCCTCAGGTTAAATAGGACTCTCCCGTTAAAAGTACCATCAATGGGAAAGGCTAAAACTCCATCCTCCGCAGTGTACTTTACCCAGTTCTCTAACCATACACAGGTATGATACCCTTTTTCTAACATCATAAAAGAGGCTGGAGTATCTGGCGGCGGAATGATCACGCCCTCCCTAGTTCGTACGGGTTTGTCAGTTTTGAAGAAATTCTTTATTTTGCTGGCAAATGACATTTTTCTCTTTCCTCCGTACATGTTGTGAGGTCTGCCTCTGCTCATCAACTCTTTATGACACCCTAGATTTCGTGGATCAGGCAGAAAGTCAGGGTACCACATACACCGCTCGTAACAATCTATAAGCTCGGTGCGGAAAATTTTTACTTCGTTTGTGCTTCCAATGCTAGCGCGACTCCAATTTCTCAACAACCAATCAGTGCAGAGGTTGCAAAGGTTCTTGACCAATGGGTGTGCGGCCTTTTCGCGAGACGCGTTCTCACGCTCAGGCACTCACCCCTCCCTTACAATTCCGGCTTCACTACACACCTGCTGGTTTAACCAATACCAGCGCGGCACGGAGTGACGTCAGAGCAGCCCTTCGACTGACTCCCTCCTTCACAAGGTAACGGAAACTTTGTATTTTCTCTAAGGTGCTATTGTTAATTTTAGTCAACAACGTGTAACATTCGCCATTGTGTAGGAGTGTTCTAAAGAGATAGAAAGTTCTTCTTTTACTGCAAGTAAACCACTTCTGTCTACTTTTCATACACTTCGGATAGACTTCTCTTGCCTACCCTCACGCAAGCATTAGAAAACCTGCTATTACCCAGTCTCATCCACTTCTTTCCGGGATATATACTAAGCCTGGGGTTCGTCAGCGTTTCCCTTTGCTATCATACAAGCTCCGATGACTCTATTACTCCCTTAGCGTGACCCTTACTAGGTGATATCAGACCAAGGTTTCTATCAGCAGTCCCGTTACTTTCATTCATACAGTTTTCCGAAAAGACCTAATTAGCGCTTCCAGTTCCACTTGAACCATGCACTAACCTTTCCTCCCTACAAATGACCTCAGAACGTGATGGATTCTACTCACCATCCGTTATACAATTCCCCGGGGATTTCAGACAACACTCAACAATCACACACAATTAGTTAATAAAACATATAATATTTAGCAGCAATACATATATAAATCATTTAAAACAATTTTGAAATCGATTTCTTTTGCAAAAATATTAAGTAACACAATCAATATTAAAAAACAATTTTAGCAGCACATTTATTTTTCACGGTTTCTTTTCTAACTATCTTATCTACCTATCTTACTAGTCCTAACCATCCTCTGCTACCAGAAATTACTGATAGAGCGAGCGGGTCACCCGGGTCACTTAGATTACCAAATTTTCCACGCACTGGGCCCTGGCGTGCATATGATGACAGTGTTTTGCAATGAACCGGGTGAAACCTCTATCACGCTACTATCAGTAATCGGGTGGGCGACTCTTACACCACTCACTATTCATGTACCTGACTTACCACAGGCACATTACTCCTGACGGATCAGGAGCTAGCAGTGGACAGGAGATAAGGGTTTTCCTAAAAGGGAGAAAATTCTAATTTACACATTTAATACCTTTAATATTTCTTTAATGTATAATGACCACAGACATCTTGATGGTTTTAAGGGTTTTATATAGTATAAGTTTAGAACGAAAATGCCATTACAAGTAGGCAAATGCCCAGTAATACATCAATGATTAGTATCAGAACCAGAATATAACTATGGATTAAAGTGAGTATCATAGAGTAAAAGGGAACACTATAGGGCATGAATCATAATGAACATTTATCTAATACAGTTTAATCTAGGGCAAGGACGTGAGGAAGACCTAATGTGTGACCTAATAATTTTATACTACTTCCTAAACCTTATGCTATCTTTCTAACTTCACGGCAACCATACTAAGGGAAAGGGAATAAGTGGAACAAGCTAGGTAAACAGTCGGGTTCAACAATGTCCTATAGGAAGGGTAAAAGTGGAACATTTACTAATAATCAATTGCATGAAATTACATTCAAAAGAGACATGGAGAATATCACAGGCAAGATTGCTTTAATCAGAGAAGGAAAAGTTGAGGGTATAGTATAGACAGACACCTATGCCAATATTTACCTAGGTGAGAATGAGGACTAACCCTGGCCACGGGTCAGTTGGGAAAGAACGGGACAAGGACCCTCAAGGATTCAGGAAATACCAGAAGGTGAGCAGGTACAGCTCATGGACAGTCAGGACAGGATACCCCTCAGGTCTGGGTCAGGACTGGGTTCACCAAGGCACGACCAACCCCTCACAGCTTCGGATGTAACGCCAGCGTTACCCCCTCTTCTGATACGAATCCGTCAATAACCCCGATTGGGTTTTCGAATCTCCCAGCAAAGTGCTTCGCTTAGCACTTAGGACTAATTTCCACCCCTTGTAGTTTGTGGAAAGTTTCAGGCAGAATGCTCCGCAGCACTCTGTATCAGGCACCTATAGAGTTCGTAGGGTCAGTGACAGGTCTGCTACTCGGACAAGTCAGACAATTTCTCTAAGCTAAGCTAGGCTATATATACAGTTTTAAGTCCCCAAGACCACCCATAAATGTTGCAAAATGACAAAGTCCCATCTTCTGATTGGTCAAGGGAGGTGGTTTAAGACATTTGTCACCACCTATATTTCTATTACGTATTTCACGTGACATTACCCTCCCCCTAGCATCTGGGTTCTCAGGCATACGTGTGGGAAAGTACAATAGTGAAGTAAAGGTTTGAAACATTGTTGCATTTTCAGAGTAAAAATAGCATGTCTTCAAGGGCGAAGGTGCGCTTGGAAAGGACAGTCCCCTTTTCAATGGCCAACTGGCCAGGTTCCATTGCTGCACGTCCCAGATCTTTGATCACGTGATGAGGGATACGTCAGCTTCAAAATGGTTCCCATCCCTACTTCAAGGCCCTCATTTACTCGGTACATGAAAAGTAAGCGAAAACAAATTAATAACACAGAATAAAATGAATACACTGTACACCATGACCAACTACTCTTAATCCCTTATTTTATAATACTTATAGCATTAAGAGTTAGTGCAGAAAAGATGCATAGACAAAAGCGGCTTAAGATGGCATGAAGCATGATTAATGACCAGCGGCCATTTTAACACCACTGCGCATGAGCGAACTTTTCCCTCCAGTTTGCGAGTGCGTCACGTCACATGGGTATGACCGACGCATGCGCAGACTGAATTTCTGCAAAGCGGCCATTTTATTAATGTGCAAGCTTGATTACGATGAAAAACACATAGGCAAGCCTCCTAGGGACACCCGTGTGTTGGGGAAATACAAATAAATGACAAACAATCGGAGTTAGTACAGTTATGATTTTAAGGCGAGGTTCATGAAAGAGAGCAAGTCGCGTTACGTGCGAATCCTTGCTCCATCACTGCCACAGCGAATGTTATCTACCTTAGCTTTGCAAATGCGAGTAAAGATATTAACACAAATATATATATATATACACATACACTAAAAAAACTAAGGTTACAGGGGCGTTATAGTTAGGCTTAGATTTCAGTAGTACAAAATCAGTGAAATTCAGCCGTTATAGTTACCTGATCTATTTATAACATACACCACGGCAATGCACTTCTTTTGACCTTACATGTTACATAACTCATGAAATGGTCAGTGACATCACTGATGGCATCTCGCATGACAAAACTGATGACAGCATCTACAGAACCACTCATACCCCCATACAACCTCTCGTAGGCCCACTCACACATCCACTCACATACCCATTCACAGACCCATAACCATGCTCACACACCTACTCACTCAATAGAGCCACTGAGACACACACCCACTCACTCGAACAGCCACTCACACAACCATTCACCACCCATACAGCCACTCATACAACCAGTCACTCACCCGTACAGCCAGTCACATGGCCACGCACTCACCCATACATATATTTGGAGAAGCTGCAATAAAGGATTGTGAATAAAACACACCATCTGGACTTCCCATTTTGTCCTGCCTCGGCAGGAAGGGTTACAAATATATATACACAAACACACACATGCCTTTGCATTTGTATGGCTACGCAAAAACCAGAACAGGCCGGACATAAAAGTAACACGAAATACTTTAGACTTACTTTTATGTCTGGCCTGCTTGCTTCTCAAAATCTGGTCACCCTAACTGTAAAAATCAATACAATTCGTGTTGGAAGAGTCCTTCTAGTTCCAATGTTCAAGTAAGTGCCAAGGCATTTAAGCTGCAGAGACAAACAGTGATGTCACTCCTCTGCTGGCCTGCGGAGGCTCAGCACAACCTGTTCCCAGAGCCCGAAGGCACTGGGCCAGCTCTCGCTCTCGCAGCTAGCACAGTGACTGTAGCATGACTCACTGCTCGCACTTCGAGAGCTTTTAGAAACACCACTTATGTGGAGCGTCGTCTGGATCTGAGTGTACCAACAACAGCTGCGCACACTTCAGACTGAAAAGGGGCGTGTCTGTGGTTGCAGAAAATAAGTGTCCACTCGCACTTGATGTAACAGCAAAACGTACCTAAACTTTCATGACTTTGGACTATAAAGTTTGTAAACGGGGGAGGGGTTCAAAGAACTAGGTTACAACCTTGTCTGGGAATGTACCAACTATGTACACTACGAAGCAGCATTCCTAGGTAACTGTGTCCCTACCTTTCCCAGCACAATTGCAGCCAGTTCTCGACTTTTGCTGGCTTATTATTGTGTGTGCCATCGCACCTGGCAACTCGTGCGCATTTCTGGATGCTGGCAGGTTCTGGAACAGCGAGGGGGGCATTTCTATAGCCCACATAGCTACAGATACTACTTTAGACAATGAATTAGATAAAAGACATATTGGGGCAATCATAAAACTGACAGAAAGGTCATTAGCATTCTGATTGTAAATAGCCCTGGTGTCAAGTTCAGAATCAAAGTATGTATTTGCGTAGGGCACGGTTGTTAGACTGAGTTGCTTAAATATGTGTCTGTGTGGATGCCAGGCATTAAATGCCACGTGGTCCTCGTCAAAGCTTTTCATGCGTCACAGCTTCATACTTGAGTGTGGTCGGAGCCAGATGTCAATCCAGGACAATGTGTTTGCTGTGTTAGCCAATTAGGAATAAGCGTCCATGCCATGTATCACACTCAGCTCCACAGAGGCCCACCATCCAGCACTCCCTACTAGAATCCTCCCTTGTTGCCCTTATATCTTCAGCAAGGCTCTAGGTCGGACCAACACATCCGTCTCTTCCATTTAAACCTGTTCATCCATCAAGATCTGCTCAGACGTCATCTGCAACTTGATAGCAAGTAGTTAGCCAGCACTCGGGAAGCCAGTACACTTCTTGGCAGCCCAAATGTATTGGATTCCCGACTGCTTGTTAACTACTTGCTTTGCCAATGCTTTCTTTGTCAAGATTTTTGCAAAACTTTATTGTTGGGGAAGCTGATGGTCCACCATCAATCTAAAAAAAAAAAAAAAGAACAAGTGGCTAAAAGCAAAAATAATGTTTGGTCTCAAAAAAACACTCATTGCCATCAGAATACTTGGCACTGAATGGAAGTACTTTGAGTGCAGACGTGCTCCTCGTGACAGGGCAGAATGAAATACACTCACAGTGATGCTGGCCAATGGCTGAAGTGGACTGATTCATTCATCATGCTGTAGTAGGCGGAAGAAAAATGTGACTGACACATTAATAAGCCAATGGATGACCAGGGCTGGATGAAAGCACCCAATAGTAAAATGGTATATTCTTCAAGCTCTTGATAGAATATGCTGAAGGAAGTAGGATGCCTGACAGAGGTCCTCGTGTATCGTTGAGGCCATTGAGCAGGACTATGCCACCATCCAGTAGGGAGAGGACCAGGGCTTGCACAGTAGTTTTAAAGTAATTTTTTGGGCAAGTCACAAACGGCCACATGCATCAACCTATTTAGGAAGTGCAAACGGTGCGAATCGGTAAATTCGGCCGTTTGCGATTGCTAAATAAGTTTTTGGGATGCATCAAACATTTTTGGAAAAATCGCTATTTTTAGCGAATTCCAAAAATGCGATTGCTTTTAAGGAATCGCAAATTTGCGATTCCTTAAAAGCAATGCATGATTACTTTTAAAATTGCGAATTCGCAATTAGGGGGTGCAAATTACCACGAGGGTGAACCTCGTGGTAATTTGCGAAAATGTATTAAAATGCTCAAAATTGCATTTTAACACACTGTCATGTTACAGACACACATGTCCTTAGGACATGTGTGTGTGAAACATGCACTTCAAAATACATTTCAGGGGTGCAGTGGGGGGGGTGGTCCCTGCACCCATGGAATGCATTAACATTTTGCGAATCGCTAATTGAAATTCGAAAAATGTCAATGCCTTTCCATTGATTCCTATGAGCCTTTTGGCATATTTGCGATTCGGTAAAAATTGCGATTTTTACCAAATCGCAAATATTATGCGATTTCAATCATGCATCCCATATTGTGCTTCCTTATTTGCGATTCCCTAAAAATCGCAAATAAGGAATCGCAAAACCGGACTTTGATGCATGTGGCCGAAAGTGTGTTATTGGGGTAATGCAGTACACAGCTAACAAATGTAATCAACCAATCTCTTATCTCAAGAACTGAAATGATAACTTTGCAAATACACTCTCTCCAGGAAAGATGGGGTTCAGAGAGGCAGAGAAACACTAGAGGTAGGTCCACTGGCTCAGTCATAACTCGGGTATCACATCACCACGAAGCGCTTCTCTAGAGGTTTGGATCTATTACAGGTTTCTCACATTGTCTAAACTCTTAAAAATAAAAGTTAACATATATTAATACCCACCACAACTTAACAGGACTGTAAAAGTATTGAAATCACACAGTTTCTGACATTACTTTATCTAATGCTTCAGTAATAGGGTAATTGATGACCTCAAAGAATTCCAGGAAACCCTACCCAGACTCAGGAGCACCAGTAATGAGACACGAGAAGAATGCTGAATAGGTATGGGGAGGAATTGCATGAAGAATTGTATCTCTAATTGAAATAAATCGTATTAAGGGGGGAAACTGAGCTTAGTTCTACCGGGGTAAGATACCACCCCTCTTCCCCCAGGCTCCTTAATGATACTCACATTGCCAACACAATACAGCATCTAACAATCCTGCGTTCACTTGACGGAACGGAGTATTGACCGTGTATGAACACAGTCGCAGAAGAGCAGAAATATTGCAACCACCACTATGCTGTATTAATAGTAAGGTTTCACATTTTAGAAGAAAATACCAATACAGCTTGTTTAAATAAAGGGGGAAAGAGAGAGAGAAGGAAGGAAGAATAGGTGCTGGGAACGCTAAGGGTGAATTAAGTAATGTCTATGGAGACCCCTACAACCAATCAAGTTACTAGGCTATGTCTTCTAACTTGCCTTTTCTTAAACTAACCTGGAAAGGGAGGGGGCTGCTTTTAGGTTAAGTATTTATTTTCATCTTCAGTCAGAGCTACAGGATTACCAGAATGTTTTTTCCCTTTGTGATTTTTTCTTCTTCATGGGGATCTCCTCAAAGAGACATTTGACACTTTCAAAATGTACACTCAAACAGATGGTTATCAAACACCAATCTTACACAATCCTGACACTTCAAAAAGTTTATTGTGGACACGAACATCTCTGAAAGAGCAGTTTTTTTCCTGTTTATTTCAAGAGCAAGAAGATGATGGCCAAGAACATGCTGTCTTTTAATTATCTAATGTTTTGTCAGCACTAAACAGAACTGCTCAGTACTTGAAAGATAACTTTTGGCCATGAACATGGCTTGTACTGAAAAGAAACATCTTTTGAAGGGCACAAGCTAACCGTTTGAAATTTAAACTGATCACTGGAATTTCCAATGTTTGAAAACTCTTCATGGAATAGTAGTCAAGCTAGTTGGGCATTTTTATTTGCACTGTATGATTTCACTATAACTTACATTCCTTATATATGCTCTATCTAATCATCATCCTGAGTCATCACTTATGTATGATCAGCCTGTAATTTCTTCTCTTTTTTAAACAGTTTTATTAACATTTTCTTTGAGCAGCAGCTTACCATTATATTGCTTACAATTTCTTTCCATTGTACATTTGCATCGCATGATAGTGTTAAGCCTTCTACCCTTGCACAGTCCATACATATTGCCCATTATGCAAACTCCAGTCACACATTGTACGCTATATTTTCAAGAACTTTTGGCCTTTTTGCTGAATTTTCTACACTTCGCGAGCTGCACAGAGTGAAGAAAATTCCACTTCGCGTAGGGCAGCAGTGTTTTTTCACCGCTCGCAGTCCTGAACGGTGAGTTCGTGAGCCCGAGCTGCCGCTCGGGTAGAATTTCTACCCGAGCGGCAGGAAGACCAGCGCAAACAGCAGTTCGCACTACACTCTGCCACTTGCGGACCGTCACAGAGTTTTTTTTTATAACTTCACGGTGTTTCGTGTAGCAAAACTCTGCGAACTACGCCCAGGCTTACCCAGCAAACACAATTCCATTGTTAGAAAATTCAGTCGATTTAAAGTGCTTTCCAAATCCTCCACTAACATTAGCTAGTGCTCCATAACTGGACAACTCCACCCATGCAGGCAAACCGAGGACCAAGTAGGGAGCATCGGGGCAGTGTACAGTATCGGTTTACTTCATGGAATTTACTCTGTGGTGTGAGGTATGTGGTGTGCAGGTAGTTGAATTGTGAATAATTATATTGGGTATTCCTAGATACTCTGTGGACTTGTTCCAAGGTCTTTTCCCATTCCTTCCCCCTAAAGTCTCTGCACAGCATGTCGTCCCATCTGGCTTGCATCCTCTGAAGGCCAGTAAGTCTCATTGACAAAAGGGGCTTTGTAAAGCCATGAGACTAGTCGGCGTTAGCTGTGAAAGTTTAGTAGTGTCAGCAATAGGTCATGCGTATTTATGTCTGTGGGACATAAGAAATTGTGCAACATGAAACTGTGATCACCTCACAGCGGCATACATCAGAGGGGTCCCACATAATGCCAATCTGTCCAAGTGCCCATGGAGGACCCTGCAAATCAGGGGAAGGCACAGGTCTTGCTCCATTTCATGCCTAAACCAGATACCCTCCCCAGGTACCTCAATGTTACTAATTGGAGTGATTGGTCAACTCCTTTTTTATGCTCTATCAGCCACATCAGTAGTCGCCCCGCCCTACCCCTCTCTGCGTGGGTAGAATTCAGATAGTCCATGTACATCAACACTCTAGGCAATACCCATACGGTACAGCTGCATATTTTTCTTTCTCTGGTGCTAACCTAGGTCTTATCAGGGGTTCGTCAGGAGGTCCCACTCCAGTGAGTATATAACATCCTTTACTCGAGTCAACTCATTTTCAAATGATTTCCTGGCTCATACAGACTACCCAATGCAGAAACCGTGTACCAGCACCAGAAAACGCCACCCGCATACACCACCAACTGATCCGGAATGCCAAGAAAGCCGCTTTCAAGGACCGACTAGATAACAACGCCCACAACAGCAAGGAATTATTCAACATCGTCAAGGAATTTACCAACCCCTCAGCCAACTCCAACGACATCACCCCCTCTCAAGCCCTCTGCGACTCCCTAGCCTCATTCTTCCACAACAAAATTGCAGACATCCACAACAGCTTCGACAACCGACCCAAAGACCAACCCACCCAACCCCCTGCAGAACCCCCACCCCCCCTGAACATCCTCAATGACTGGAAGCCACTCTCCACTGAGGACACCATCCGTCTGATGAACTCTATCCACTCAGGATCCCCCACAGACCCATGCCCTCACCACATCTTCAACAAAGCAGACTCCATCATAGCACCACACCTTCGAGACGTCATCAACTGCTCCCTCAACTCCGCAACCTTCCCGGAAAGCTGGAAACATGCCGAACTCAGCGCCCTCCTGAAGAAACCCACAGCTGACCCCACCGAACTCAAAAACTACCGCCCTATCTCACTCCTTCCATTCCCGGCCAAAGTCATCGAGAAAGCGGTCAACAACCAGCTCGCCGCATTCCTCGAAACCAACAAATCCCTCGACTCCTCACAATCCGGCTTCAGAGCCAAGCACAGCACTGAAACCGCCCTCATCGCAGCAACAGACGACATTCGAACTCTACTGGACAATGGAGACACAGTCGCCCTCATCCTCCTCGACCTCTCCGCAGCCTTCGACACAGTCTGTCATAGCACCCTTCTACAGCGCCTCAGAAACATCGGAATCCAAGGAAAAGCACTGGAATGGATCACCTCGTTCCTCACCGGAAGAACCCAGAGAGTCCGCCTTCCACCATTCAAGTCAGAGGCCAGTGAAGTCATCTGCGGCGTACCACAAGGATCTTCTCTCAGCCCCACCCTCTTCAACATATACATGAGCCCCCTCGCGGTCATCGCACGCCAACACAACCTCAACATCATCTCCTACACCGACGACACTCAACTGATCCTATCACTCACCAGAGACCCTAACACTGCCAAAACCAACCTGCATGAAGGAATGAAAGAAGTAGCCGAATGGATGAATCACAGCCGTCTGAAACTGAACTCAGACAAAACAGAAGTCCTCATACTAGGCACCTCCCCCTCCGCCTGGGATGACTCTTGGTGGCCAGAGGCCCTTGGAAAAGCACCCATCCCGACGGACCACGCACGGAACCTGGGCGTCATCCTGGATTCCTCACTCTCGATGAACAGACAAGTCAACGCCGTCTCCTCATCTTGCTTCAACATTCTGTGCATGCTCAAAAAAACATTTCGCTGGATCCCCACCGAAAATAGAAAAACAGTCACCCACGCTCTGGTCACGAGCCGACTGGACTATGGAAACACCCTCTACGCCGGTACCACCGCAAAACTCCAGAAAAAACTCCAACGCATCCAGAACGCTTCAGCCAGGCTCATACTAGACATCCCACGCAAAGAACACATCTCTGGTCACCTGAAAAACCTCCACTGGCTCCCCGTCAATAAGAGGATTACTTTCTGGCTCCTAACCCACGCACACAAAGCACTCTACGAAATCGGACCCGAATGCCTCAACACACGACTGTCCTTCTACACCCCCTCCCGCCAGCTACGATCCTCCAACCAGGCCCTTGCCACTGTACCTCGCATTAACAAATCCACCATGGGAGGTAGATCCTTCTCCTACCTGGCAGCCAAAACCTGGAGCTCACTTCCCACTCACCTTCGCCTTACTCAGAACCACCTAGCATTCAGAAAGCAACTCAAAACGTGGATATTTGACAAGTAATTCCCCACCCTTCTTCAAGCGCCTTGAGACCCTCTGGGTATGTAGCGCGCTATATAAATTTATTGACTTGACTTGACTTGACTAAATGCTTCCCGTTCCACGTTGGTGTGTTCAGCCGTGTCTTGATTAAGTTGAAGAATTCCGCTATTGCGGACCCCATGGGTACTCTAAATGTTGCCTCATCTAGATAGGAGGTCTGAAGCCTCCATATGGGGAAAGGGGCCCATGGATGACCCTAACCTACCTGCATAAGGAGTGGGCTATGATCAGAGGGGTTATGGTTGAGACTTTGCAACCTAAATAATCCATGTGTGTAAACTTTTATCCGAACCCTGTGGTGCACATCATCCTGCCTAACTGGACATGAAAGTCAAGCACTGGAGAATAAAAGGAATATTCTCTGCTCTCTCAGTTTCTCAACCTCCAAATGTCTACCAGATTCCAACCTCCAACCCAATCTTGGAAAATCCTGTGCCAATGTTACTATGGGTGCATCCATCACTAGGGAGGTCGATCTATCCGGTGTCACACTGTCCATGTAGTTGTAGCCCCCAGCCCAACACTAAAGGCATCCCACCACAGAAAATAATATTGGGGCCAGAGCGTCAAGAAAAGGCAGCTAGCCCACCATCACGGCATAAATACAGCTCAGTAGTATACTATTTCTATTAAGTGTGGCATGTATTAGTACATATCTATCCTCTCGGTCATGATGCACCATAATAGGTTACACAAGCACACCTAACACATAGCAGTGCTTTGCTGCAGTTTGAATAATAGCCAATAGCCTAAACCTTACCCCTCCGATGTCTAGATAATCCTTTTAATTAACCTCCTGCTAGATGTGTCTCCTGCAGAATCTATATACTTAGCCATACACGTTACAGTGTTCTGGTCTGTCTTTCAGGTGAAAGGAGCTTTGCTACAAAAGTTCCCCCAGCTCCACAATCCTGCCTCCCCTCTCATCTATTCTAGAGTCTATTGAGGGACCGTACCCTTAGTGACCCCATCAGTGACAACTGGCTGTATCATGCTACAATCCTGACAGTAGTTTGATATACTGCAATCACCTCACTGACCCCAGCGTCGCTTTGCTCTCTCATCCGGCCTGTGCATTTATCGTGAGCCTTTACAAGTCGTCTGTTGGGTGTGGTGTGACCTGCAGAGGCGAAAGCGTTCCCCCAATGTTATCTTCAAAGTCTGGGCTATCAGAGTTTGCAGCAGAGTTGTGTACACTAGGTGCCCTCTGGGAAAGGATTCCAAATGAGTTTGCTGTCACCAATGCCGTTCCGCTTGGTCCAGCCGGGGTCACAAGCTGCTGACTAGGTCTCAGGTCTTTGTCGTTGGCGCTTTGGGGGCAAAGGGCCTACTCCAAACAATTTCAACACTTCAAATATATATTGCATCAACAATTTTGAAGGTCAGCCAAATTATGAGAGTAGACATCAGTTTTCAGAACCTTCCTTCTCATTAAGAGATTAGTAAAAAAAAATCTGTTTATTTCGTCTTTATTTTAGTTAGTCTATAAATCAAATACATTATATACATGAGTATAATCCCAGCAGACACACTTCCATTGTTAAAAAACTCAGTTGATTTAGTGTGCATTCCAAATCCTCCACTAACCCTAGTTAGTGCTCCATAACTGGGCAACTCTACACCATGCAGATAAAGTCAGTACCAATTAGAGGGCATCGGGCACAGTGTACAGCATGGGTTTACTTCATGGCATTTACTCTGTGGGGTGAGGTATGTGGTGTGCAGGTGGGTGAATTGTATATACTTATATCGGATATTCCTAGATACCCTGTGGTCTTGTTCGAAGGTCGTTTCCCATTCCTTCCCCCTAAGGTCTCTGCCCAGCATGTCTTCCCATCTGGCTCGCATCCTCTCAAGGCCAGTAAGTCTCATTGACAAAAGGGGCTTTGTAAAGCCATGAGACTAATCAGCATCAGCTGCCAAAGGTTAGCAGTGTCAGCAAAAGGTCATGTGTACTTGTAGCTGTGGGACATACGAAAATGTGAAACTGATCGCCTCATACATCAGAGGGGTCCCACTTAATGCCAATTTGTACAAGTGCTCATGGAGGATCCTGCAAATCAGGGTAATGCAGGGGTCTTGTTCCAGTTCATGCATAGATCACACAGACTGGGTGCGAGTGTTTGATTGGTTCAGATGCTCCGTCCATCACCACCCCCTTTTGTACCGCTTTTGGCCGCCATAAGTGTGGCAGGGTATGCTCAGACGTGAGTCCCTTGCTCACTTTGCCACTGGATTCAAGCAAGGCGGGCTGAAGAAGACGGCTGGAATGCCAGAAACCGGTCCTCGGAAGCTTGTTTCCGGTCCTGGGAAGGCATGGCTTGGCAGTTCGGGCTGGACTGTTCGCATGAGGCACAGGGTCAGACTGATTTGCATATAGCCATGTCTGAACTGGAGTGGCAGAGTGGGCTAAAGAACGGTGATGGATCAAACCCAGATCTTTTGACTGGGTGTGAGTGTTTGATTGGTTCAGATGCTCCGTCGATCACCACCCCTTTTTGTACCGTTGATATTAACTTCTGCATTAATCTTTATCTTCAATCAAGAGCTGCAAGATTGAAAAGGAAGCTTTATCAAACCATTGTACTTTTTTTTCTCCTCACTGGAACCCTCTCAAGGAACCACTTGACACCGTTCATAGGTGCAATTAAGGGCATGGTTTCACCAAGGCTACTGGAAGGAGTTGTTCTTTCATCGTGCAATCGAGAAGGAGAATCAATATAACTTCTCAGTTTCCAGTCATTAAAAAATGCAGGTGTTTGTTAGTCCATTACAGATTATGGTGATGCAAATTTTGAGTTGCTGAATGTCATGTGCCCAGGAGGCTTTGCGATAGGGTTGTAAATCAGCGGCTTATTAAACGATCTTGATGTTGATGTAGGTGAGTACAGATCCAACACAACTCTGATAGATTTTCTGCCAGTCCTGTATTTTTAGGTCCCATTATTTTGCCTTTGTACTTTTAATTTTACATTTGTCCATTATAAATGCAGGGCAATCACTTACTATAATATACAAGTGATGCTGATCTACAAAGTTTGATTTGACTCTACTTCTCGCACTTGACATAGGAGATATTTAGGACACACCATACAACAGGGCTAATTCTGATCAGCTAAAAGAGTGACCGGTCAGATTATTTACCAGCAAATAACCTCGTGAACACCTTTCAACTAATTAGAATACATTTCTCCTTTAGAACCATTTGAATGGCTGCGGGCAGCCAATCAGAATAGCTGTGGGCATCCTGTACTCCTCTGGCTGTGTATTGTGGTCTAGGGAAGCGCAGGCTGTCTAACACAAGGGGTTTCATGTATTAAAGTATTACATCTGCCGAATTCAGCTAAAAGAGTAGACTTTGCCAATTAAACATTTTGGCAATAGTTGTAACCCATGCTTAGACCAGACCAGAAGGGAATCAGAAACCGGATGGGTAGTTTCTAACATGTCAGGAACAGCAGCTTCGACTCCTTGCCCAGTTGGGTTTTTGCAATCAAAATGGAAAAGTTTGTGTATATAGTACTACTTTCTGAACACCGTTCACGATCATCTGATTGACGGCAAATACTAACCTTCAGGACAAGGTGAATCTACATTCTCTGACAAAAGATTACTGAAGCACGCCTTATGATTTCTCCCTTGCAAAATGTATTACCAGCCTAGATGGAGACTACATACTAGAAGGCAGTGACAGATTCTGCGGGTTCTTGTGTATTGTGTCTTGGCCAGCAACTGATTTGCTCAGGGGTCCTGATAGTTAAAATGGCCGAGTAAGTCTGCACGATAAACATACATCTCACTATTAGGGACTATTAGTGAGGTCAATTAATTAAATCTGCTTATCGCTTAATAGAATAATAAAAATTAATCAATAATTTTGATGTGCAAAAGGTAAGAGTTTATCTAATGAAGTTTACAAAAATTCCCATTTTTGTTACACTCACACCCAAGTACTGTTTTGCAGTACAACTGTTTTCAGAGTGAAATGTTTTTTCAATTAAGTTGTTGACAAATATTTTTGCCATACAGCAGGGCTGGAGGTACTGCTTACAGCTTAGTGTACCTCTTGTGCTGAGGGAAGCACTCCAAATCTGATGGCACGAGGTCCCTTCAGCAAAGGAAAGTCTGGCGGTCATCACAGAGTGCCAGCGCTGTTTGGACTGAAGGTGCGAATGTCAGAACAAGACTGCACAGCAGTATGAGGCAATGAACTTCAATTATCAGCAGGCCATTAAGTCACATGTTTTATATAATAGGTGATAATGTTGGTTTATCAGGCATAATCTCCCTTATGGTTTAGGGCTTCCCCTGCTAGACAATCTTTGCTACATGGATTATGAATTTCCTTGCATTGACTCAATGTTTTTTTTACACATTTATCAGATTGTTTTGAATGACAGCTGAATTAGAGAAGTATCCTGAAGTCGTGTAGCTGATGAAAGCGAATTTTGAAGTATTCACTTGAACATTTGTTTGTACTATTAGGAGGGAGGGATATTCTACTACAATTTCACTGTGCAGTAACAGGAAGAACTCATAGAGTTTATATACATAGAGGCCATTATTCTTGCACACAAGCACTTTGTCGTGTTTGGAAAAATAAACTGCTGACCTGTGGCTCAATCAGACTATTGTGCTGCCTCTCACTTGTGTATTGGAGTGAACGTTAAATTCAGGGAAACGGAGAATATATATATATATATATATATATATATATATATATATATATATATATATATATATATATATATATATATATATATATATATATATATATATATATACATATATCTTACAAACAAGATGTTAGAGTTTATGGGAGCGCATACGTTTGCTCATAATATAGAACTACAGGATATTAACATTACACTAGAAGTGATCTTCCACAAGAAAGTGTGTAGTGACGAAACATTAAGTCGTTATTCAAAACATAGGCAGAAATACTACTTATCTTGTATATTTAAGATTATTATTTTTCTGTATGTTTAGGTTTCAGAAACTATCAGCCTCATATCGAAGTACAGAGAGCTGGTTACACAAAGAGTGCTCAGGTATATCCAGTTATAATCACAATTACTCTCTGCACTCTAAAGGACAAGTTAATTGAGATCTCTCTCTAGCTCGTAGAGATCCACTACATCTAGATGCCTCACTGACCAGACGTAGTGATGAGGCAGGTAGAGTCCAGTGTCTCTGTGTTTATTCTTATACCATTCCAATTTTTCATCTTCTATCATTGGCTCTCAAGTGTCAGCAGACCACCATTTCTTGAACTGCTTTGTCAATAAAGCATTTTTTTAAAATTCAGCCCATTCTCCTTAAAGGAAAATGGGATGCATTTAAAAAATGAAAAATTAAACTTTCAGTTTCATTTTTTAAGGGCAGGCATTGGTCCATGGGACGCACTGCCTGCTCTTGAAAAATATTTGAGCATTAATTCACAAAGGGGAAGGGGTCCCATGGGGACCCCTTCCAGTTTGCAAATGGTTTACCACATACTTGAAGTAGGTGGTGAACTGCGGGTTTTTTGCAACCACAAATGTGGTCACAATACACTCATACATGGCATTTGCACTCGCCAATAGTAAGGGACGCCCTTGGCACGCCCCCTCTTAATAGCGAGTCGCTAACCCTATATCAAGGCTGCTAATACATTAGCAAATCACAAACTAGGGTGTGTACATTGTGCATCCGTTTTGTGCAGTTGCAAATGGGCCAAATGCCCCTTTGCGACCGCAAAAATACGGTCGTACATCTGCCCAAAAGTTACTTACCTTCGGTAATACTCTTTTTGGTGGATACTATCTAAACGTAGATTCCTCACCTCTGCATTCCACACATGTGCCAAACTGGATCCAGAAGCATATGTAATGGGCCCTGCATCAAGCGGTGGTGAGATCAGCTTCTGTCCCAACAATGCACTGCCTCCAGATGTGTTGACATGGAGCCGCATATTGGTGACACCTTTGTAAGCTGACTTCTATTTTTTCCTTCACACATTCCGCTCCCTCAGACCCTGTACAACTAACTGCCAACTGAGGAAGTAAACAGTGAGTAACACAAATATTGGGACCTTATTAAGCACCAGGGAGAGGAGGGAATGAGGAACTGCGGTTAAAACAGAAAGAGTGTTACTGAGGATAAGTACCTTATTCATCTGGTGGATACTTCCAACCACAGATTCATGTTCACTCAAATTGATAAAAAAGCAATGTCCAAAAAAGGTCGAAGTGAGGAATGGATGACCACAAGCCATACAGGACTAAGAGGGCAAAATGACGCCCTTGTGGACCTGCCAATCGATGCAGTGGTGCCTGGTGAAGATGTGGACTGATGCCATTGTAGACGCCTAGTAGAAGTCTAGTACCCAAACCCCCCTAGTCAAGGCCATGTTGGTGGTCTGTGCTCTAGAGGAATGAGCCTAAAGGCGCTTTCTTGACCAAGGTGTAACAATCCACTGCGATACGGTCACTGTTTGTACTGGCTTGCTTTTCTTCAAATCAATGATTCCAACAAAGAGTGGCCTGCTTAGTATCCTGCAACAATCAATTAGGAACGAGCTCCCTACTATGATCCATAACCTATTATTGATGCCCTTTTCACATCTGTGTTTTGAAAAACTCTTATTTTTGAAAAAAAAGAACCCTCATCCACTAACGCTAGATAGTGGCAAGCTTCCCACCAAAAATGCCTAGTGCATCTGGGTGTGCAGAGATGTCTGATTACAGCAGAGCGGGTTTTGTTTGGTGAGTCTTAATTGAGGTGGAAAAGTGCTTTTGAAATTGCCTCGAGGTTGCCCACCAATGAAGGTAATTTTAATGATGGTAACCTAGTGCAAGAAATAAAAACAGTAGTTGATGTGCTCTAAGACTGGCGGATGTAATCTGGAACTGGCGCCGCTGGTGCTTAACTGGCCCTGAGCCAGCGATAAATGGCGGGACCTGCAGCAGAGACATCAAGGTATGGTCTGGGACTGATGGAGGGCCATAGTGAGATTTAAAAGTTTCCGATGGCTAAGCTTTGGGGACTTGCAGGCGAGATTCTGATTGGAACCCCTAACAAATCCTTGAGGCCAAAAGGAGCACCAGAAGGAACCAGACTGCCTTGAACTCCAGAAGCGTGGCCCTTGAAAGACTCAATTTGCTGCAGAGTTCAAGGTGTTCTGGGAAATTTGAGGTGCATTGGCTGCAGGACTGGAATCGGGCCAGGGTTGGAGAAAGTGGAGGATCACACCCTGCTTGGATGTCTTGCGCTTAAGCTTTCACTTGTATTTTGCCCTCATCTTGACTTATTGATGAAAGGTATCAGGATCATGATTGTTCCCGGGACTTGGAGCAAAACAAATCCCTCCCTGATATGCTTGGGGATGAGGCACCAAATAAAACGTGTGAACCTGTGACCAATAATGCTTCGAATAATCTGCAGTCTTCTGGAAAGACATCCGTAGCACGTTGTAAATAAAGAGGTGAAGAAATTAAGGCAAGAGCTGAAATCGGCAGCAAAGCTTCAGATCTGTGCCTAATGAAGTAGGCATGGAAAAAGAAAGACATATCAGCGCACGTGGGTGGCTCCTATATGCAGCTACATATTTGTACCATCCAGAGGCTGGCCATGCCACCTGTCCGCGTACAGGAGCTACTGAAGAATATGCAGTTAGATGTATCCATCAGAAGTTACCTGCTTCCTGTCCAAAAATTGCAGGAGGTTGTGGCTCCAACATAGTTGTCCTACTTTGAGGCATAGTTGATTAGTACATTTGCCAATGTGGGCCAGACTTGTTGGGGACAAATACTTTTGTTCCAGTTATTTGGGGGATAATTTATGCATTTTGCCAGCTCTGTCGCATAAAAAAAGATAAAAAAATTCCTTACTAGGGAGGCTCTGACCCAAGTGATTATAGCTTTAGTCATGTCTAGAATTGACTACGCCAACTCAGGCGACCATGGACCTTCATTGGTTGCCAGCCGAACAGAGAACTATGTTTACAGCTTGTTCTATCGTTTTTAAGCCCCTTTACTTGAATTACCCGCAATTTGTGAAGCCTCGGATCATAAAATATTGCTCTACTAGAGCACAAAGATCTAGCCACCTTTGCTTTCTGGTGATCCCTTCTTGGTAAAAATAAAGGATCGGAGGGCGTAGGTTCGCTGCTACTGCCCCTCGAGTATGGAATAGCCTGCCCCTGGACCTCAGGTCCACTTCTGATCTTGTTACATTTAGGAAACTCTAGAAGACATGGCTTTTCAGACAGGCTTACCAATAAGTAGGGATGAAGACCGATCAGTTACCTAGGGCCAAGAGACCATCTGGTGAATGTGCGCTTTATAAATGGTCAGTAACATAACATAACATGTAGGGGCAGTAGGGCCCGCCAGCGTGGCTGGGAATGGGATCTTGTGGTGGGGTCATTCATGTATTTCATGACATAAACAAGCACAATGGTAGCCTGCCCACCTTTTAGAGGAATCCTAATGGGAACAACTACAGTCTATACATTTCTATCAATCAATATTCCATAATTAAAATAATAAACTTTGCGCTGCAAGCTAGAATTATCTGCAATTTATTGATAAGATTCTAAGATTGCAAAAAAAGAAAAAACAATAGCCTGGGAAATCAACGTTCCCACTACAAAGTAAGTACACTTAGTTTGACTATATTATACACTCTGGCACACCTTTTCCACTGGATCTGAGGCACAGGTATATTCAGCATGACGTAAAGAAATACATGTGCAACCACAAAAAAGGTGAAAAAAATAAAGCACCCTACTTGTGTGAACACATTGGGGTGGAGGGGTCTTTATTGCACTCTTTAGCACTGGCATTGTTTAAAAAATACTGTGTCTAAGTAGTTGTATTCCATGAACTCGTACTGCCTCTGGCGGTGCACTAGCTTATATCCTCTGTGAGTTATATCTGTGGCCGCACTGTATTGTGGGAGGTAAACTGGCTGATAGATGGATTGCCCAAGTACACCCTAGGATAAAGAAATCCCATAAAAGAACATTATGTATAATTGAGTGTGAATGTTTTATACGGATAAACCTTCTAAGCAACATATATGACAATATTAGCAATTAAATTTCCTCTAGAAAACTGACACTATTAAACAAAAAAAGATGTGACTCATTTGTAAATGTTGAAGTTAATATGAGGCATGATAAATATCTATAAACCAAAACTAGCTGATGAAATTGAACTTGAAAGAAATGTGCCTTGACCAGAGGAAGTGCTCTTCTAAGCACCCTGCATTAAATCTAGAATGGCGATTCAACCCACTCCACACCTCAATGCAGGGCAGCCTTTAATATGATTGGCTCTTTGGATTGCAGGGTTAGAGTCTCCCTTTAAAAAAGACTCAGGGAATCCTTATCTGAAGATTCATTGTCCTGAATGTACTTCAGAATGTCTATCTGATCCATCACTTCTACGTTCCGATCTGGTTGCTTTGTAGGTGGAGCTGAGCTTGGCACATTTTTAGCAGCAATTGTGGGTTTCTTCGGCAGGGCTGGCTTGGCTGGCTTAGCTGGCAGCTTCGGTTTCTTTTTACCGCTGGTATTTGAACCCATCTTCAAAAGTTTCTCAAAATCCTCTTCGACTCTAAAAATTAAAGAAAGGTAGGTCAGGTAACTTGATAGTTTACAGAAAAACAAAAAGAATTGCGACACTTTGTAGTTTTTTTTTCCAGAACAGGATAATCAGAAAAAAACAAGTTAAGCGAAGATAACCTTTAAATATCCCTTGTGTATACTGACCCATTTACAGACTATTTTATGATGCATTTCAATCATTGACAGAATAAATGAAAGTTTTCTTAATGGTACCGTTTCCTACTTGAATTACAATAACCACAACAAGCACCTCTGTGCAAAGATTGAAATGGTGTTGAGTTCATAAGCTCAGGCTACATATGGTTGTCTTAATGCAAGGCAATGTGCCCTTTCATTGCCATGCAATAAACCCCTTTAGACTACAAATTATAGTTACTTACCTTCAGTAACAATGCTTCTGGCGCATACATAATCTTGCTGCAGATTCTTCACCATCTAAACTTCAGATAAGTCTGGAAAACATTTCCTCAGAACTAGCTCTTCAGAGGAGCCAGGTCGCTTCATGCGGCTCCTGATGCACATCTATTTGCCAGACATGAAGACACCATCCCATATATGATACCAACCAGAGTGCTGATGTATGGTCTGGAAACATTTTCAGTGCTCCAGCGAGGCGTGTCAAAAGGAACATCAACAAAAGCAACCATAACAGCCCATATATATATCTGGACATCTTGGGATCTTGTCATATATGGCACTGACTCAACAAGACAGAATAATGAGAAATACGGAGGAGGACTATGTGTACCCCAGAAATATTGTTATCGAAAATAAGTATTGTGTTCTGATGAATACATCTTCATCACCTCAAGAATGAGCCCCTAGTGCTCCGGAAGGTGGAAACAGTAGTGCTGATCATGTAACAAAGTCATGTTGCCATGCAGTCATGCAGCCCTACCCTGGCAAAGTATCATTCACTGGGTGCTTGGGTTGTGAGGCAATAATGTTTATCAAACAATATGCAGCAATAACCACTCGACTGCCAGCCAGATGTCAGCCACCAGAAAGCCTGTGGCACAAATACCTTCCAGCGGGTCTTTCCTGGCCAAGGCATTGTGGAGTGGTGTGGCTCACTGGTTAGAGGTGGCAGACCCGGAAGCAGAGGACGGCCCGGGACCAGGGTTCAATTCCCGACGCAGCAGGGTCGTGAACCAGGGTCAGCAGACTTGATAATTCTCGCCTCGGTGCCTACTCTAACCAGGAATCACACTCGGCAACTCTGGGCATTAGCTTGCCTCATCTCCACAACGGCCCCCCACAAACGCAGAGGATGCCTGGTTTCACCTTGGAGATACCCAGGAGGGAACATCTCACAGGGAAAGCCAGGACGGGTTCCCCAGCGGTCTATAGCGCCAGGACGCCTCCGGGTAGCAGTGCGCTTTACAAGACACACACATATATTGCATATCTTGATGCCCAATGTAAATGGTGCATTTAGTGACAGCCTTGCCTCTGTTGGCCCAGGCAAGGCCCACAAAATGCTATTCCTCCCAATAGTCCTGTGGAGTGTGGTTTGTGTAGTAGATGGCATGGCTTCAGCTCTCTTAGACAGTGAGTATAATGAGAAGGTTTTTGCTTCAAGCAGTTTCACTTTTTGTACAGGGAATACCACATGCCTACTAGGCCGCTTTATCCATGCCTAGTGGGGATTAGCAAACTGGCAGTTATAAGCCTACTGGCACACATGAAGACCTCATTTTCTGAATAGGTCATCAGTGGCTTGAATGTGTCACAGCAGATTCTAAAATGCGGCTTGTATTCTGGGGATACCGTGACCAGGCCCACGGGCACAACTGTCGAGCTGTGCTGCCATGCCTAAATTTATCATGTAGTTTCTAAAAATGCATAGGTTCTGCACGTTTGAACAACATAAACTAAGGGATTGATGTCTAGACTGGTTCCGGACACCACAAAGGATATGGTAGCCTTTAGACCAGCTAGTTCACTGTGCCACCATAAGCCCCATAACCTTACCAAGGAGCGAATAGTTTCTGTCAACAATCGAACATGACAACCCTTGATTCTTCAGGCATTGTGAAAACAGTACAGTACTTTTCGCTCAGTAGCTCGTGCTCACTTGGTCTCAGAGAGATACACAGAATAAACCTTGGGGACATTTTCAATAAGCATTTATTGAACCAGCGTCATTCAAGTATCAAACAAGTTTGCAGCGACATTCATTAGAAAGAAGTAAATGTATAAGATTACAAGCCCCAACAGAGTAAATAGAAACATAAATTCTACCATGTTGCTAAAACAGTGAATATATGCAGGCATATAATCATGACAGTAATCAAGCGTACCCCTATTACACAGACCCTATCTAAGTGCACATAAGTGTACCCTGCATGTTTGTGGGTGTAAAGTCAAGAATTCCCCAGAAAAGAGCCAACCCCATTACCTGATGGGATAGCACGAAGAACCCAATCTTGGTCTCGAGTTGGACACCCTGCAAGGGGTGTCGCACCACTGCGTGCTAGAGCTTCTCTGTGCAGGGACATCAGCTTCTTATGTCAGCGTGGAAGCTTCTCCTCTGTCTATCTAATGTAGGTATGGTTCTTTCATACCATAAAGATAGCCTCAGGGTTCCTAACACGATCAATATGTTATGAGTAGGATTAAGTAAATGAGCCTATGTAAATACCTGCAATTATGCAAAGTAGTTCTTTCCCCTTAGGAGGAAGATGACCATGACTTTTATACAGAGTATGGTAATCCTGTTATGTATGTCCTGTGCAGGGGACGTTTCTAAGAATCGTCATGCATAATAAATTAGGCTAGTTCCAAGGAAACCGATCGACATTTATTCAGCACATAACTGGGTGAAAGGTCGATGCTAGAACCGTTAGGCAGGGCAAGGTTGGACAAATGTCAAATGTAGATGAAAGATCATTTAGTTATTTAGGCCTATGCTGGTGTGCATAGCACATTCACTCAACTCTTCTTTTTAGGAGATGTCCAAGCCACTTTGATGGACTTCCCCTTTGATGGCAAGTTGCCTTTTTGTGAGAAGGCGGACTCCTCCCTAGAACACTTCAAGAATAACAGAGCTAAACCTTGGATGCTGGATCTGATCTCGAGAGCGAGCCAGTTCCATCAGCTGCACAGAAAATGTCAGGGCTGTTCCACAATTTGGGAGTTTAAGCACACTTCTCAACTGGTCCAGACACGTCAGCAAATGTACTGCTCCTTTTGTGGGAGGTGTGGATGTAGCAGCCATGAGAAGGAGTAGCTGTTCCTGTACCCCATCCTCTGTCAATTGTGCTGTTTCAAAAATTATCTGACTCCATTAATATACCATCATTTTCTGTTAAGGGTGAGGGGCCTCCCAATTTTCCAGCAGTGGGAAGATAATCACAACAGAGCATTGGGCCATCCAGCTGATCTGCAGAGGCTCCGCCTTACCTATCCTGTCCCTCCCTTTGAACAATCGTCCTACTGCCAGTATGATCTCTCCTCCACATGCTTCCAGTCTGGAGGCAGAGGTATTGCCCTGCTGAACCAAGGAGGCCCTGGAGGTTGTGCAACAGGAAGAAAAGAGCACATGATTCTACTCATACTACTTTACGTTCTTCAAGTACAACTTAGATACATCATAGAAATCAGCCTGCTCATTGAGCAGGACAAGTTTAAGAAGCTGGCTCAGACCCATCTACCAGTCCTATGCCTGCATGACCTCCAAGCCTTCTGTATCTTGCTGGTTCTGAAAGCCAGATGGTGGGTGAGGGTCCTCCAGTAGAGCTTGTGATGGCTGTGGTTCCATCTCCTAGATAGCCCCTTGGCTCAGGTACAGTTGCTCCAGTCGATACACCTGGAACTTCACTGATGGATGCACCTCTCCATTATTGAGGTAAGTCATCCTCATAGCCCTCCACAAGCACAGGCTACCATGGGCACGAATACCTCCTCGCTTGGACTCTCATCTGGGTAGCGTATGGTGCAGGGCTTTTGTTTGTGTCTGAGCACTATCTGCACACACATGTGCTGGAGCTGTGGATGGTCTATCTTACCGTTAAGGCACTTCTCCTTTCCTTCTCAAGGAGCACCAGTCAAATTCTTTCAAATAGCTCCACCGCCATTCTTCACATCAACTGTCAGGGGGTTGTAGGGTCATGGGCTTGCCTGTGGCAGTACACAGCTACAGGAAATTTTCCCGGTAGCGGCCCATCTGTCAGCTTCCCTAAATTGGAGCATGAATGCGCTCAGTCAGTGCTTTCTGGAGGACCATGAAGGAGACCTGGTGACAAAGTGACTGAAGTAATATTCTTCAGATTTGGCTATCAATGCATGCTTTATCCACAGTCCTCAACAGGAAGTGTCCTCAATTATGTGGCATAGGTTTCCCTCTGAATGTTTCAGATGATCTATTTCTCACAGCTGATCCTCTTTGCCCCAGACTGAGCAAGGAGGACATTGTACACTGATCTACTACCCCTCAGCTTCAGGCCATCTCTTCCTCTCCCATGCAGGAGGTACCTGATATAAAAGCAGGATGGTTAGCTCCTCCACTGTAGACCCCAAAGTCCTTTTCACCATAGACGAAATTGCAGACATTATCTTGGATTCCAGAAAAAACACTACAAAATCTGTTTGTGAGTTGCTGGTACAAACTTGTGCAATGGTGTGAGTTATACGTATTGGACTCCTTTTAAACACACCTTTCGGATATCCTGCACATTGCACTGTATCTTGCATAGCGGGAGCTGGCAGTGGCTGCACTTAAGGGTTACTTGGCTGTTTTACCAGCTGATCAGACATGATTGTTTAGGTTGCCATTAGAAGCACATTTTCTGAAAAGTTTATTTTATCTCTTTCCCCTCACTGTTTATTGTACTTCTGCAAAATTTTGACTCTTTTTATGGCATCTCTTTTTGAGCAAATGTGTAATTTTTTTTTTTTTTGGGGGGGTGGGGAGTTTTATATAGGGGGAAATAGAACCGAGACGTCAGGTATCAGAGCACTTTACATAGCACCAGTTTTGCTACACAAGGACACATTCATTTATCTTAGGCACTGGGAGATTAAGTGATTTGCCCAGAATCAGAGGATGTTGAGCGTCGTAGCCGAAAATCGACCCCGGTTCTCTAGCTTCGACGTCGACTGCTCTAGCCGTAAGGCTACATCCTCTCCCCAATTGTCAACTGTCCAGTTAGACTTCCTACCCTGAAGACAATGTTGTTAGTATCAATAACTTCAGCCGGTAGGGTTGGATAAACTCTAGGCCTCCAAGTTTCTCTACCTAGTGCAATTTTCTTCCAGGGAAAATGCCCCTCCCCGTCTACCGAGCCTTTTTGCTCAATGTGACTTCAGCCCCTCTTATGACCTAGTCTACTCACCTTCCATCCTTCTTCCCTCCTCACCCCACCGAGGTGGAGAAGGCACTCCGGTTCACTTTTGAGGATGAAGGTTGAACCACCAGGCTCTTTAATGACGGATGTGAAAAGACGAATTCTGCATCACCTGGCGTGGGGGCACATAGAAATTTGGCTGTAGACTGCTGGCCTAAAAAGGGCTCATTTCAGGCAGACAAAACAAATTCCAGTAAGACTTCATTAAATGGAAGCAGAGGCTTGCCAGCCATCGAGGTGGGTTGCATGATTTCCATCCAAATGTTAGATTTTGGCTCCATATAGAGCAAAATCGGTTCTAGTTTCTGCAGCTGTATGCACCACTGTGGTAAAAGAAGACACTCCATATACCAGATAGGTAAGGGATGCTCCCTTTTGGTGAGGTCCCCTGGTAACTGACATTTTGGAAGTCTTGATGGAGTAGAGAGTTTCAACTGAAACTTCTGCAGCTTTGGAAACAGCTCAGTAGATGAGGATGAGCACAGAGTTAGGGAATGACGCTGCAACACTAAATGGTCTCAGGAATGGGACCGCCCCCCCCCCCCCAAAAAAGAGGATTTCTTCTTCCTATAGAGCTTTTTGTGATTTATGCAGTTTAAACTCTTGTGAGATCATATTATGTTGCCAGATTTACCTGTAGTTAAAGGGGTACCCTTTGGGCTATAGTCAATAATTTGCTCTCTTGCTCCGTGATGGTCTTCTGGTGCGTTAAAGAAAACAAGTCAAATGCCAAGGAGTCATAGTCAGAGCCAAGGCACCACATATAGATGCCAAGCAGATCTGATAGACACACCTACTTGCTACACTTATGACAGGGTTTGAAGCTAAAAATATTTACTGGGACATATGACAAGGTACGGAAACTTTGATAGTGTGGCATCGAGAGAGAGCTACAGAGAGCGTCAAAACAAAAAAACAGGAGCTGATGTCAGCGTGTTGGTTGGCACCTTTTACTCTCTACCTTTTATTGTCATATCCAGTGGGAGGAGTCACAGCTGAAGCTGCATGGTGCCACCTGGTGGCGCTGCGGAGCTACTGTTGGGGAAATGTTTCCTGACCACTCTGAGGTCTGGATGGATATTCTTAAGTTTAGATATGTTGTGGAATATAGGAGCATGGTGTAAAGCTCCATAATGATGATTTTTCTAAGCAGTATTATATTTCTGTTCCAGTTCCATTTAAAAACAATAACTAAAAAACAGTAAAATATGAGTAACTCTTTTGCGCTGGCATATTTAAGGTATGAAAGTGTGACTGGTAAATTCATCAAACTGTATCCTCCTGGAACATACAGAAGACACAAACCGATGAAGAATATATGACGATCATCACTACCCAAGCAGAGAGTAAACCAGGAGCCATATTACAGAAAGTGCACCGGGGGCGCAACGGGCGTTTGCACCCATTCTGCACACCCCTGGGGCACTTTGGTATTACAGAAGGGGCCGCAGACACTAGATGAAGCGCTCTATGCAGAGGGTGTTCCCTCATTTGCATGGGGGCATTCCCCATGCAAATGAGAGAATTCAATTGCCTTTGTGCCCGCGCCATATTACAGACGTGGACTTAGAGGCAAAGAAGCTGTCAGTGGGCAAACTGACAGTGTGCCATCTAAACGTTGGCGCACTGCCAGCATCGCCCTGAGAGCATCCCTCTGGCGGGGGTAGGAGGGTCCACTGGACACCCCAGACATCCCCTTGTAGGCAGGTGCAGTCCCTGACTTCACCTGCCTGCAACGGGATCTCTAATCCCCCTTCAAAGGGCAAGTGGGTTGCCGCCTGCACTGTGAAAACTAGGAGTGCCTGTAAAGCTGCTGCTCCGTTTTTCACCTCAATAAAAAGCCCCCAAGTTGCCCTGGGGGCAGAGCATTCATCGTAATAGGACACATCTTTATTGTTTACACCGGGCGCACTTTTTTTAAAGTATGCCCGGCGCAAACAGTAAAAATTTGCTTATTGTGTAACGTGGCCCCTAGTGTCCTTGAGTTTCATAAATGTGACAGATACAAGGCCTGTTAAATTAGCTAATATACTTTGACGTACACAATTCAGGAGTTAAATAGACCCAGGCAAATAGTTAAACATATATCATGTCATTAAGATTTTGTGGTGTGTGTCTTAGTCTGTCCTTGTGAAAAGCAATTTGTTTGAAGTACCAAACACCCCGTCAAGAAAAGAATATTAGAACATCTGACGGCTATTAGGTGGAATGACATTCAGTCAGTCAGTCAGTCAGTCAGTCAGTCATTCATTATACCCTGTTGCATGCAATTGCAACTGCAAGCATGATGGTAAGAGTGAACTTCTCAGACACTTTGCAATAGACACAATTTTGCTCAAATCACTGGATGGTTACAACAATTTGCGTCTAAGGAGGATGGAGTCAAAATGCATCATTGAACTAAAAAACAGAATCCTGTAGGGACTGAATATCCAGCAATTGTGTTTAAAAAGCCCCCGGGTGAGCCAAGTCCAGGAGGCACATGTAATAGCATGTGGAGGGCAGCTTTGTTCCCTGCAGCCCCGGGGACCGCCACCTCCCCGGGGCTATTTGTTAAATTTGTGTGGGGGAGTTTCATATGGCCTCCCCCGCAGCCCCGGGGACCGCCACATACTCAGGGCTTTCTATTTAATGAAAGCAGGGGGGCGGGGATAAAATAGACTCCCATGCAGCCAGGGGGACTGCCACCTCCCCGGGCTCAAAAAATAATTCAAGGGAACTGTTGCAGACCCCTGGAACCGGGGACCACCACTTCCCCGGGACTAAAGTGAAGATTGGAGGGTGGCAGCACGATCCCCCCCATCTGGAGCCAAAGATGGCCCTAAGGACCGCCACCCACCAGGACCGGCTCCTGCTATGTCCCAGGGTGCCCACCCCCAGAACATAGCTATTTGCAATAGCTTGGAGGGAGCTTTACCGCTCCTGCCAAGCCATAGCAAATGGTGCTCCGCTTTGAGCAAGCAAGGGCGTTTTGATCTTGCTTGTTCAAAGCGGAGAACAGTTGCTTAGACAGAAAGTAAGCTGCATGTTAGCAACTTCCTCTCTGTCAAAGCAATGCCGGCTCCCGCAGTGGGAGGGTAGCCGGCAGGAACGTGGGGGCCTTACAGGCTCCCCCTATGGTCTTCATCATTGGCAGTGTTTGCCCTGGTCCCCTACAAGCTGGGTGCTGGGGGATAGGAGTCCCTGTGGCCGAAAACGACCGGGGAGTGGGAATGCACAGCCCCCCTCCCATTATTAATGTATTTTTTCTAATTTGAAAAAAGAGGCCAGGCCCCAGTATGGGGTCCCCTGGGGAGAAATCAGCCCGGGAGGGGGGCCGTGTGGCTTTGACAGAGGAGAATGAAACCCATACATAAAAAGTAAAACTTTGGCTAAGATTCATCGACGATCTCTTTGTAAATCTGGAATCTAGAATTCGAAACGTATTTTTACATCTTGAACAACAGCGAGGCGGGACTACTGTTGACATGTAATGAAGTCGAATTCTTGGACGTGAAAGTATACATTCAAGGGAACACCATAAAACAGCACTGTATAGGAAGCCTACGGCCATAAACAGTATCCTATATGGATCAAGTTTCCAACCCAAATCACTGAAGAGAAGCATTCCCTATGGGGAGTTCCTTAGGTCTAAACGGAATTGCTCTGATGAGAATAAGATGGAGGAGCAATTCAAAATGACTAAACCAAGATTTATGAGGAGGAGATACCCAATCCCGGACATAAAACAAGGAAAGGAACGTGTAAAAATGTTGACTCGCACACAAACACTGGTGAACAAGGAGAAAGAAATTAAAACGGCCAAGAGTAATGAAACCATCAGGGTGATTCTTACATTCAGCAAGGAAAGCTAACAAATGTATAGCATCCTGAACAAGTATTGGAATCTACTCAGTAAGGATCCTGACATTGGCCACAATGCACGTGAAAGACTGAATATAACAACTAAAGACAGACTAGTGAAAAGCCACTTTACAAACAAAAAATCACAAATATGGCGGTAGAAACACAGGAAAGAATTCCCCAGATGTGAAAAGTGTAAAGCGTGCCAGATTGATCAAAAAATGTAACAATAACAGAACAACAGGTGACAGCAAGTTTCCATAAGTCACAGGATCACTTGTGAAACAAACTAGGTAGTATATATGTTTGAATGCCCCAGCGGGTTGAAATACGCAAGCAGCACAATATGTTCATTGAAGAAGCACATTCTGGAACATATCAGCGCAATTGTTAATAAAGATCATAACTATGCCATGGCAAAACACTTAGAAGGGCATCCAGACTGGGACTGGAAGAGTCTGCATTATTAAGGAACAATCTGTGTGCCAAGAGATAAGAGAGTGAGAGATAGCATACTCAAACTCAGACGCCTTCAGTCAATCCTGATTATAAGACTCAAAACAAAGGTCCTATTCAGCTTGAATGCAGATGAAGAACTTGATACACATTTGTAACATATATATACATGAACAAGTATCTCAATTGTAATATATATCAAGGGATGCCATCTGACAGAGAAATAGAGGATCCACACAGAGGTGGCGAATAGAAGTTGGCACATATAACACAAACCAGAGGGGAACAGAGAGAATCAAGACCCTTAGTTAATAATAAAGCTTGATTAAAGTCTACACAGAGCAAGCTTTTCAGAGTAGTACAAAAAGCGAAATAAAGAAGGAAGACACTAAGTCAGCAATCAATGTAACACCTATGTGTGACAAATAAGAGGCATTAGACCTATTAGGGGTACATAAGGTGTCAATATATTCTCCACATCTTAGCTTGAAGAGTATTGGAGAAGAGAGGAGAACACTGAGCACGATATAATTAGTAGGTTTCAGTGCACAATTTCCAAAAAATAACAGGTTTTTAAATAACCTGGGGTGCATGTGCTCCATTGTACAATAGGCACTAAGCAAGACATACCAGACTGCAAATCAATCCACACATCCTAAAGGAACAGTATGGGTAAAACCAACGGAGCACTATGCTCAAGGTTGATGTGATGTAATGAGTGGCAATGAACACCACACAATTGGGAAGTGTAACACCTAGATAACGCTAAAACTATGTGCTAGAAACACCTAGCACTCATAGCCCACACTGATGTGAAACAAGTAAGGGTAGTATTAAAAAATATGAAATTATGGCGCACGGATGGAGTAGGCAACACTGAAAAATAGAAATACAAACACACTGAGACCCGAGTTTAAAGCATATCTGTGCTAATTCGAGTGGGGAAACATGATAAGTAAATTAGGACCCCAGTAGGCAGCCCGATATAGAACAAAAAAAGCAGGTATAGAACAGCGACAATCGGGGCACCTATATGGGACAGGGTTGTCTTTTTTTTTAAATGCTATAAACATCACAATGCTTTAATGCCAATGTTACTAGAGATGTTATAAATGCCATTTTTTGGTGCAGAAATCACAACTGTAACACCATCTACAATTGAGCATCGAGAGAGCGATGCCGTTTCTATGTAGAAAGTGGTTTTAATCAAATTGGTATGGAGTTTTGGTAATTATTGTGCTGGATATAATGGGCCAGAGTATATATGTGGAAAGTAAAGAAGGACTCACTAACCGTGAGCAAGACTCTAGCTCGAAATGAGTCGGTGTGGTGCAAGAGAACCTGAAATATTGTAAGCAGTAAAGAAGATTCCTTGGAGTGCAGCGTAACTTTTTGTCCGTGAACATAATTTATTTATTTATTTTTGTGACTTGTATAGCGCAAACAATTGCCCAAGGGCGTCTCAGCGCTGTGGATGCAGCAGACTGAGGGGGGGAGGAGAAAGAGTTATTGGTTGAAAAGCCATGTCTTTATTTTTCTTCTAAAAATGGTCAGAGTGGGGGCCGACCTAACGTCGGGTTCAAGAGAGTTCCAGAGCTTGGCCGTTGATATATGGAAACTGCGGTCGCCCCAGGCAACAGTTCTGGTGCGTGGGACTGTCATGATGAATGCATTCATTGAGCGAAGTGGTCGTTTGGGGGCATGGAATGCGAAAGGGTTGAGAAGAAATCGTGGGCCCTGTTTGTGAGAGGCTTTATAGGCGATACAGAGAGCTTTAAATTTTATTCTATTTTTCAATGCTAGCAAGTGATAGTTTTTGATGGTTTGGGCAATTGGTTGGAATTTAGGGGTACCTGAAAACAATCTAGCCGCCGTGTTTTGTATGGACTGCAACCTTTTAATGACCTTGCTTTGGGCATTAACCAGGAGTCCATTACAATAATCCACTGAGGACATGACAAATGAGGTAACCAACGTTTTACCAGAATTAGGGGAAAGAAAAGGGAGGATCTTTTTTATGGCTTTAAGTTTTTAAAAAGATGATGAGACAATGGAGTTGACATGGGCAGAGTAAGTGAGTTTGTCATCAATGAGTATTACTAGGTTTTTAACCTTGGTAGCTGGAAGGGGGGGGGGGGGTGGGCCTAGGTTAGTGGGCCACCATGCATCTGGCCAGGAAGGAGTGAGCTTACCGAATGCCATGACCTCAGTTTTGTTGGAGTTCAATTTGAGGCAATTGACTGACATCCAATTGCTGATGGCCAGCAAGCCCTGCTGAAAATTGGCCGCTATTTTGTCTCCGTTCTCTTTGATGGTGAGGACCAGTTGGGTGTCGTCCGCGTATGATGTTAGGCTCATCCCCCAGTCCTTAATGACCCTAGCCAAGTCAGTGACATAGATGTTAAATAGGGTTAGACTGAGGGATGAGCCTTGAGGGACACCACAGTTCCTAGCTGGACTGTCTGGGTGCGGTGGGCTAGGAAAGATGTCAAGAGGTCTTTAGCCTTCGCTTGGACGCCTATAGCATTGACACGGAGTTTGATCTTTCTCCCACGCTGCACCAGTCTGAGAGAGTGCACCACAATGGACCATTGTTGCTTGAAGGCAAATCTGGAAACCCCATTTTACGCTGTATACAGACACACTTTTATTATATATATGTAGTCTGAAAGCTTGCTTGATCGGTTCAGTTTTCCTAAGTCTTCTAAAGAGCAGATCCTTTGGTCCTGCTCTCAGGTCTTGGTTAAAAGTGGTCCAGAAAATAGGTCCATGGACTTAAAAAGAATGATCCCCCTGCATTTTTACACCTGAAGTTTCCGGACCATGTGCGTTGATCGGAGGTCCTGGTTGTCCTGGTTGTCATGCAGTCTTGGGACGTTTTCTACAGATATCTTGGAAATGCCTGGGTGAAATGGTTATATGCCACCATAATCTAACTTCATTTACAGAATTTTGTCTTACACTTCTTATGTGAAATGCTCAAAATAATGCCCTTATGGCACGTCTTGTAATTTATCCTACTGTGGCAGCATTGGAACAATGTGAACAAACAAAAAGCAAATAGCTGCTGTTTGCGTCCAGTGCCATTTAGTGCAATTTTTAGCACAATATCCTCCCTCACATCCAAAATGTACACAAGGATGTATTTTGTAATACAAAATAGCACTAAATGCCAGGTTTGCAGTTCACATGATTTCCCGAAAATTTCGCATTATTATGCAGAAGGAAATTACGTGAATTTCACACACCTTTAAAACTGACAAGTAGTCTGAATATGCAATAGCCTTGCAAAATTTTGTTGCATTGCAATAAATTCTGGAATTCGCTGTAGCCAACAGAATGCTAAAACGGTGGGTCCCATCTTTTTCAGATTTAGGTTTATCCTGGCTGCATGGATTTTGCAGTCCATCCAGCTATAACCATATGTAAAAAGCTAGTGCAGGTTACAATGCAATAGTCAGGGCTTTAAGTAGGATGAAAGAAACTGGAGGGTCTCATAAAGGGGCGTGGTCAGTGAAATTAAGGGTGTGGCTTAAAACACGTAAGCTAAAAATCTGTGCCGTGTGACTTGTATTTTGTTGTTTCTGTCATTGCATCCAGGTGTATGATACAAGTAACATCATACCAACAACAAGTAACATCATACCAACAACAAGTAAAGACTATTGACTTGTCAATGGTTGTAAGTTGCATAAGATAAAAAAGCAGCAACTAAGGCTAGTATATAATATTGAAAAAGCTTCCATTTAAAGCCCTGTGACACCACAACAATGTTGCTGCTCCTGAGTTTCAAAAAGAGAAGGGAAATCCAAAGAGAAAATTAATCTTTAAAGAATTTCCCTTCCCCCTACGGCACTCACCTGGCATGATGTCATGCCGTAACTTCTCCACTAGTGATAAGTGAGTAGTGGGAGCACATGCACATCAATGTGCCTGCGGTCACTGCAGTCCAGAAAAAACACGGACCGCTTGTGCCAGGTCACAAAACAGAGCCCGATAGAGACCTGTTTCGAGGCCCCCTATAAAAAACTGCCGGTGATCAGACCCGGTAAGACCAGGCCCACTTAAAGCCCTGGCTATAGTACAATTGAGAAATGACAAGGAGCATCACCTCATTTGGATGTTTCTTTTGAGAAATAGCAAGACCTTTCACAGGATAAATAGTTGTGCTGAAAGTTGTCACCCGGGTTAAATAATGGTGCAAAGGTTGATTCAGAGAATAGAACATGGTTCAATACCATCTGCATTGGAGCTCATGCTGTTGTTAAGCCACAGAAAGTAGTTTGTTGCAGCTTTAGAGTCACCCACTGAATACATCTCTGTCTTGGTAGCAGTGAAACAGATGAGGTTTTCCTTCACCCAGTAGCAGATTGCCCAGACACTTTCTTATGTTTATCTAGCCACTGTATTCATTTGTCAGTCTGGCGTGGATTAGGGAGCTAACTCTGCACATCTGGAATCACAGGTGGTGCCTATTCGTCTGTGTTAGTGAATTCACAATTGTTAAAAGGAAGGATCACATCTGGAAACCCAGAGGTACTTCAAATGAATAGTATACAAATAGTTTGCTTACCATGCTCAGATAACTACATATTACAAATGCAATAGCTCTAAAATGGGCATGAGCACATTTATTATTGTCTTATTGTTGAACGATACCATTACTAAACAAGCATTTGCAATGCAATGGGTCTCACATTCGTAAGAGTTAGAGCTATTGGCATTTAAAATGACAATGTCTTTTACTCATGTGTCTTGGTTTGGGGTGGAGTTGATGTATGTGGTGTGGAATTATGTGAGTTGGATTAGAATTTAATTGTGGAATTGTGAGGCATGGAATAGTGTGGTGTGGAGTGATTTGTGTAGTGATGTGCAGTGGAATTATGTTTATAGTAATTAGGTAGTATTGAGTGTATTGGCATTATGTGGATTGTTATTCTATTAATTTGTGTTTTGGAGTGGTATGTAGTGGAGTGGTATGTGGTGGAGTTTAATTATGTGATGTGCTGTTGAATTTAGTGGCATAATGTAGAATTCTATGGCGTGGATTGGATGTATATGGTGTTTTGTGTGACTGATTCGAATTATGTGAATTGTTGTCAAATTATGTGGTGGAGTTGAATTGTGTGATGTGGATCTGCATGTCATTGAGTGAAATTATGCTGAAGAGCCTAACATAGCAGCAACCCAGTTGCAGAACTCTGGCAACAGAGTGAGGGTGCATTACCCTGGGTCACTGTAGAAATGCAGCACCGTGGGAGTAACGTCTAATGGCAGCGCTGCAGGGGCAGCTTAAAGCAAGCGAAGCGCCATGGAACAACCTAAAATAATGCAGCAGCCCCTCCATAGCCAAGACTCCTAAAGGAGTCTAGGAAAGGCCACTTGGGGACACGCGGGAAGGGGCAGTCCAATGGCAGCCTGAACCATGTTGTGGGATTTGTTTTTAATGCCTGCCTTAAATGTCTCTAACAAGATATCGAATACGCTGCCTACGCGAGACCTAAAAACTAAAACAAGAAAGACCTTTTTATTAGGATATGCGATCCAACCAATATATTGCAATTACAGAAGATTAACGGGAGAAGCGCCTTGATTTAACTCACAAATATTGGCCCCTTGGAAATTGGTACATTCTAAATGTGGGCTGTCTGTTGAAATACTGCCTGTTTAGGAGATTGCACTCCTGGAACCTGGGGGTCGGGTGCACTTATGTCAGCAAACTGTAATATTGAAGTGTGTGAAAGCGTCTATTAAGAACCTGCATCGATATTTTCTACAAACTTCAAGAACACAGCAGATACAAAAGAAACAAAAATAGGTATGCACAGACATGCTATCTCACTAGTGCGCTCCCTTGTAATGGGTTTAACACACCGGGAACATTCGACAATTAAGTGTGTGTTATTCCCACAGCGTTAGTATCAATCGCCATATTGTTTCCATTTTTAAATCCCCTTATAGAAGCCACAAGGGCTTTAAGTGGGATGTAAAAAAAGGGTGGGGGGGCACTCTCAAAGGGGCGTGGCCAATGTAATTAAGGGCGTTGCTTAAAACACATCAGCTAAAAATCTGTGCTTAGGATAGTGTGCCGCCCGACTTGTATTTTGCTGTTTCTGTCATTGCATCCAGATATATGATTCAAGAAGTAACATCATACCTACAAGTCATTAACATCATACCTACAGGTCAGGACTATTGCTCCTGAGTTTCGAGAAGGGAAATCTAGAGAGATGATGACTCTCTTTAAAGGATTTTCCTTCCCCTACAACGCTCACCTGGCATGCCGTCATGCTGTAACTTCTCCACTAGTGAGAAATGAGCAGTGTGAGCACGCGAACATCGATGTGCCTGCTTTCACTCCAGTCCGAAAAAAACGCACCGCCTGTGGGCACAAAACAGAGCCCGATAGAGACCTGTTTCGAGCCCCCTATAAAAAACTGCTGGTGCTCAGCACCGGTGAGACCCAGCCCACTTAAAGCCCTGGAACCACAGAAAGAGGACCCCCCCCCCCCTTTCTTAACGGGATTACAATGCGACACGGGAACTGGGAGCATCAGTCTTTTTTTTAGATATATAAAACAGACTAATTACTCTAAAAACAAGCATTGGAAATGCAATAGGTCTCGCAGTAGTAAAGTTTGAGCTATAGGTGTTATTTATTTTTTTGTTTTTTATTTATGTGTTGTTTTTTCTAAATAGCTAAATTAATAGCTTTCTTCTTTACAAAGCCAATAGTTATAATTTTTGTAAATGTGACACCTCTAGCATTTGTAAAGCAACATGTTTTGTATTAAAGGGACTTATATGTGACTTATATGTATTGATATAAAAAAAATCAATGGCTTTAAAAAACAATAATTAATACGTAAATAAAATGGATTTTATTTTATATTGCCAATAGCTTAAAGTTTATTAAATATATTTAGTGAAGATGCTGTGGTTGCGCTGAGTGAGGGTGAGTGAGGGTGAGGGTGAGTGAGGGTGAGGGTGAGTGAGAGGTTGAGGGTGAGTGAGGGTGAGGGGTTGAGGGTGAGTGAGGGTGGGTGAGGGGTTGAGGGTGAGTGAGGGTGGGTGAGGGTGAGTGAGGGTGAGTGAGGGTGAGTGAGGGTGAGTGAGGGTGAGTGAGGGTGGGTGAGGGTGGGTGAGGGTGGGTGAGGGTGAGGGTGAGTGAGGGTGAGGGGTTGAGGGTGAGTGAGGGTGAGGGGTTGAGGGTGAGTGAGGGTGAGGGTGAGTGAGGGTGAGGGATTGAGGGTGAGGGGTTGAGGGTGAGTGAGGGTGAGGGTGAGTGAGGGTGAGGGTGAGTGAAGGTGAGGGGTTGAGGGTGAGTGAGGATGAGGGTGAGTGAGGATGAGGGTGAGTGAGGATGAGGTGTTGAGGGTGGGTGAGGGTGGGTGAGGGTGAGGGTGAGTGAGGGTGGGTTTGAAAAGTCCTACGTACATCTCCTATTGTTGACCATCCTCACAATAATTCGGTACTTCAATCACATGCCGACTAACACTATGAAGATAAGGAACTTACAGTTACTCGCGCAAGTGAAATCCCGATAAATGTTGGAGGGCGGACAGTCAGATTTGCACGTGCGTATTCGACAGTTTTACCAGCAATAAACAAGCATGACCTGCTGTAAAAATACGACGAAAAACTAACAACATTCTAAAAGGACGGCTACTGGTTAGATATCCAAATTAGCTAATTCCGAACTGGACACCGAGAAGATTGTAGTCCGTTCTTTATGTCTACCTTGGTGATTCCTCCTTTGTTTCGCTTCGGGCGGAAGTTTTAGAACGTGTACCGGAAGTAATCCATTGTTTCGTTGACCCCCCTCATACACCGCATCAGGTAGGAGGAGCATTTTTTGTTGGGGGAAGTTAAATTGGAAGGTATCCGAGCTTATGCTAATATAAACATGCCAATGTAAAAGCTGATCTCAATAGATGTCCCTCCAAAAATATCCCCGTTCAAGCTTCGTGACACGACTCGCAGCGTTTTATAGCAGAGTAGCTCCTTTGTGACTCCTTGTCACCCGAACACTTTTTCCACTCTTGGGATTTGATACTAGTAAGCCGGTTGCACTAATACATCTGAACGTTATTACTGGTAAAAAAAAGCCCATAACTGGGAAAACAGTCTTGATGACATGTTCAGCCTAAGATTTAAGTATGTGACCTAAGTCCTGCCAACACTGATTTTTGGCTGCACACAGCTAATGTTTTTCCTAATTGGAACGTGACTTTATTTTACCTTTCTGTCACATTTGTTTACAGGTAGTGGTGTATAATGTAAAATATCCTACCTATTGAGAGGGAATTCAATTCTCTTCTTGTCTCGAACAGACGGCGGGCAGGGGAGGGGGCGGAGCGGGGAGGGGGTGTGAAAGCAGCAGGGGCCTGGAGTGCGGCTGAGGGAACTGATGTGCCCGCGCTTTTAAGCTCAATGCGCATGCGCATTGAGCTTAAAAGTCACGGGCACTGCAAGGAATCGCCACGATTCCTTGCAAGTTGGATAAAGAGTGGATAAGCCCCCATAGTCTCGCTTGCTCGATGCGCATGCGCATCGACAGGCGAGACCTAAAAATAGTGTGTGGTAATGACAAAGGCGTGCAGCTGCCACAGTTAAAGATGAAGCACGGCGGCCGTCGCGCTGATTTTCTACACTCAGGGGAGGGGTGCCACACTGTCCCCTCTCAATTTGCCGCTCTCTGGTCTTCTCAATAGAAATAAATGTACAAAACGCCAGGGCACAGAGGGGAGCCAGTGCACTGCTCGCCAAATCATAGGTAGGCTTTTCTAGCTAAAGGCTAAGCGGTGTTTAGGTCACAATGTGCGCTACATAGAGGGAAGAAGTTGGTGAGTGATAGGGTACTTGAGGCAGGAGTAGATGCAGGGAAGCTGCCCATTGTAATTAGCAGACACCCACAAATCTTCAAGATGAAACAAGTATCGACAACAGAGCTATAGGATGCCGGCAGGGTCGGAATACTGCAAACCTGACATTTCAGCTACTGCTAAATCCTATGAGTGTGATAGCACACTAAACACGCTTAATGCAGAGCATCAGCTGGTTTCGTTTAGCCTCCCTCATTAGCCAGCATCAAAAGCAGCGCGAGCTGGATGAAGCCGGGGCCTTGCACATGCATGTCCATCTGAGTGGGCTGCTGACTGGTTCTGCTGTTTGGGGCCAAGTAACCGAGTTCAGTGATGTACATAGCTGAGAATGTAAAATGAGGGAGGACTGTTTCCAGTTAACCGAGATCTTTGACAAAGCAAATTAAATGAATGCGTGATTCGGCCGCCATGGTTAAAGATGAAGTGGGCAGTCTCGAAGTGGGTGGGTGCCTGCAGATTAAGGGAAACGCACGTGCGTGAAGAGCTCTGAAGAGCTGTGCTGATTTTTTTATTAAAGTCCCTGACAGAAAGTAAATAGAAACATGTGGAAGAGGACAAGTCCTGAGGGACTGATTATGCTTCTTTTCCAGTGTCTTAGCATACCCAATTTAGCAACTCCCAACGCGGTGGGCAACTATAAAATTGACATTTGTTGAGGGCGGACAGTCCAGAGGTGTCACGGAGAAGGACCCAACGAGCACTTAGGAGGGCTTAGTGTGGAGTCCAGTTTTCAGAGATTATCATATCTGGTGCCAATAACCCTTAAGCAGTAAGTATTGCTACAACATGTGAACAATGTAACTATCTGGATCCCCACACCTTCAACAGAGTGAGTCAGTGCTAATTTTGGCCCTGTGTAACTTCTCTGGCAACCAATGCCAACAATGAAGGTTTTTAAAGAGACTATATTTTAAGCAAGATTCTCGAAGTCCTTCATTATAATCAGTCAAGATAACGTCCCATTCGTCGTCCTGAAACTCTGCACTCAGCCATGCTTCCCACCAGGTTCTGAGTGATATGGATGTGGCTTTAGAAAAGTGAAGATTGACCAACGTGGTATATAACTCTCAGATGAACCTGCTAAAGCCCCGCCAAGTGTCTAGGTATTAACTATTGGGGAAAGATCCAACACCCTAGCACGACTAATAATGCATGGGATAACTAGGATTATTTCCATTATGGGTGGCACTGATACCCAATTCCTTTTGTATATCTGGGAAGGATTTCAGGCCACCATGGGCAATAAGGTCACCAATGTGTCATATCATGTGAGTTTTTCAGAGGAACCAGTTAACCTCATTCCAAACCCCTATCGTAATGACAGAGTTACGCAACAGCAATGCCTTTGAGTGGAAGTGATCGTTACATTTCAGGGGGAAAAGAGTCCTTTGCTACGTGGACTGAGAGGTGTGTAGAATCGGGTTTACATACAGGGTGATACAAGGAAGTGCGTGCGGTGTAATAGATAGCTAGGTCGTCAACCACCTTCAGGATGTGCTGTTTAATTATTACTCAGGGAGGTGTCCTCCAAAGACTTGCTTCTGGTAATTAGAGTGCCTGGATGAGGGAATGGCGAGTACGGTTGGGTGAAGAATCAGGTAGTATGTGGAGAGTGTTACGGGCCTGATCTAATGAGAGTTACCCCAACAAACACATTACAACTCGAGACAAGTCCTTTAGTTCTTAAGGGAAGAAATTGTAATAGTCTACCTATGATCGATGGTGAAGGTAGAGGGGAGAAAAGGGGAGGGGGAGACTGTGAGAGATGAGAAGGGTTATTGGTCACATCTACGACTTGGGTCTTAAATTCTCATTCGGAGAACAGGACTAATGCAAGTTTTAACACACAAGTGCAATTGTTATCCATAAGTAACACCCTAATTACCTCTGATGACACCTCGTCCCGCTAAGAATCATCCACCACCTCTGCAAGAGAAAGGGGTTAGAAGGCACACATTACAAAGGAGCAATGTTTGCCCCCAGAGGACAGCACAGTTATGTGTTAATGGGTGATCTCGATTTGTCCACGGACTATGAAGGTTTCCATGTTCTCGGTTTGCCTCGTTGCGACCATTTCTGCATCACCAAATCCCAGCAACAGTGTTCATCCTGGTCTGGCAAGAGCTCTCTGCCCACTTCCGAGTCATATTTGTATGACGCAGCAGATTTGTTGAGTGTGGTATCCATTGAAGCATCATCCAGTTAGTTTAGAAAGGATTCCAATGCCCATGCGTCGTGATTTTCCATGTGTAACCCTTATACATGGTATTCATGATGGTGGGTTCAAATAGTCCCTATTAAATATCTCTTTTCTGTGGTCTGAGGCACAATTCGAAAACAGTTTACTGATAACATTTGAGGCTACGATGATAGTTTTCATATTGGTAAGGGTTGTGTTTGTTTGCTTCCTTAATAATCGGCTGAGCATATTGATGCTACAAGCAGCAGGCCAAGATATTCCTCCTCTGGTGTGTTCTTTGAGCAGCAGAGCAAGGCTGCACTTGATTCGCTCTTTGAAACTGTATTGTTAGCCTGAAAAGAATGTTCATCTGAGTTGTCCGCAAGGTACCTAGAAACTCAAACACATCGTCCTTAGCATTTTCCGGAACACTTTTAATCCCTATATTATCCATCTGGCTGTGGTTTTTCAAGTCATGGTTTTCTCCTGTAGTAGCCAAATTTCTTGTCCTCAGTCCAGAATTTTGTCCAAATGTGTCTAAACCTCTGAAATGCAGCCATCCAGAGACACTATTTGCACTTGAAATCTGGTGATATCTTCCTGCAGGGATTGGACTTCTGTACTTCTGTGTTGGTCAAGGACTTTGCTGTATTAATAGTTGCAATAGAACACTTTATATCCAATTCCTTTCATTAGCACGGCCAAAGTCAAATCCGGCATGTCTGGGGAGGTTGCCATAGTTGATGGTGCGACCTTTGCTTGTTGATTGTTAGCCACTGCTTCAGAGATCAAAAGCTGTCTCGTGGGCTTGGTCTTTGACATAAGATGACAGGGGAGGGGTTGACATGCAGAAAACATTGTCATGGAAAAGTAGTAACTATTCCAAGCACCTCTACTATGTTGGGCGGTGAATCCAAGGAGTATAACGTGTTTCCAAATTTTAGTGTCGCTCTTGGGCAAATCGGATCACTTTCGCAGGGACCTTGGAAAAATAACTGAACAATATGTTTTAGTCTAGAGACATGACTGGTAAGATGCTAGTAAGAGGTTGCACGTTGTATCTATTGGCAGTGGTATAGTTTGATCACCCCCAATGTTCCGAATTAAAGATGGCAGCGATTGCAGTAGTCCTGTATCTATTCCTCCATCAGCGTGACCGTCAGGACCACTTTTGATGTGGTGGTGTATTACCTGGAATTCCAACCAATGGAAAACCCAGAAGGCCTTCTTTTGGAAAATAGTTAATGGACTGGACCAGAAAGTGAGAGGACGACAGTAGCAGTCCTGCTCTTTTTGCTAAGTGTGCTGAATTTAATGCATTTAAAAGCATAATTGTATCCCATAAAATTGAGTCTGATTGCAGCCCATACATAATGGGACATTTTTATGTGCTTAATTGTCAGCGTTTTAATTTTAAAGAGTCTCAAAAGGGTCAGTAGTTTGCAAACCATATTTAGAAACCCTAGACATGAGAACCCTAAAATGGCAACAATAGTCTGGGGCATAGATGAATAAATCATAGACCCCAAAAGTTTCCGGCTGCTTGCACTTGCAAATGAAATGAAATGAAATGAATGAAACTTATATAGCGCACGACTTACCCTGGGGCATCTCAGCGCTTGCTTAGGGAACCCGTCCTGGTATTCCCCTGTGAGATAACCCTGGCAGGGTATCCACAAGGTGAAAGCCAAGCATCCCACCGCGAGGGGCCGTTGTGGAGATTAAGCAAGCTATTGCCCAGAGTCACAGAGTGTGAACCCGTGAGTCGAGGAGGCACCGGAGCGAGAATTAACGAGTCCGTGGAATTTTTGAGCCCAAGACCCGCCGAGGCGGGGAATTGAACCCTGGTCCCGGGCCGAACTCAAGCTCCAGGTCTGCCGCCTCTAACCCCTGAGCCACACTTCTCCAAATGATACTCCATCGTACAGGAAAGGTGGAATATGGAAGGGGGGCCCACGTGAAGTAGTGTGGCTCACTGGTTAGAGGCGGCAGACCCGAGAGCAGAGGACGGCCCGGGACCAGGGTTCGATTCCCGGCGCGGCAGGTTTCTGGACCAGGGTCAGCGGACTCGATAATTCTCTCGCCTCGGTGCCCACTCTGATCAGCGATCACACTCGGCAACTCTGGGCATTAGCTTGCCTCATCTTCACTAACGGCCCCACCAGACCGCCGGGGATGCCTGGTTTCACCCTGGAGATACCCATTAAGGGACCATCTCTCAGGGAAGCCAGGAAGGGTTTCGCAGCGGTCGAAGCGCCTTGGGACCCTACGGGTAAGTAGTGCGCTATATAAATGCCAATACATTTACATTTACATTTACATTTACACATGGATCCACAGGTGTTTTAGTTTGCAGTTATAGTCACACAAAATCACTGAAATTCACTAGTTATCAATGCATAGAACACAAACCATAACACAAGCTGCTCACCGTGCTTAAAACACCAATTTGCTAAAGGTACAGACAAGGGCAGTCAAGAGTGCAACGTGGGGGGCGGCCCGAGTTATAGCTTGTATTGTGTACGTTAGTAAAGTATCATTGAGCCAAACATATTTTTATAGCTATGGCATAAAAATACATAAATGTATATTTAATATTGCAAAACAGCATATGTAGGCATAAGTGAAAGTAAGGTAACATACTCCAAATTAATGGGTTTTGCGGCTAGTGTTTGCAAGTTATAGGTAAGTATTTCAGAATAAGGAAAAGGGTAGCTAAAATGACAATATTAACTGCATCACGGTTAGTGTAATTCGCAGGAATCTCTGTGATTTTTCCCTCATGTGTAAAGAACAGTCAACATGTCTAATTGTTCTCTGCATGCATGGTTGCAACATACCTTGGCTGATAAAGCATATGAGTAACTACCCTAATCCTGCCAAGATATCAGGATTGCAACTATACTTAAGGGGAACAATTCAAGAACCTCTGCCTCAAAACATTTAAAACATTGATGCGCCACTCGTCCGAGGCATACCTCCGCAAAACATCTGCATATTCTAGGTCAAGAATCAACATTAAAGTTAAAGTTTAAACATTCAAGTACTATTCGGCTGAGTAGTCCCCTACCATCCAAAAACAAAATATAAGAAACTGGGTTTTTGGTTGAGAAGGGTGGAAGCCCCAAACAGGCAACAACCACAATTCTTGTCCAGGTCAACCGCAAAGGTCGCTAAATTAAACTGTGCTTAACCCTGTGGTAGCTTGGAACAAAAGAAGTAAAGCTTAACTTAGAGGCACTCTGTTAAGAATTTATGCAGCACAAGGTTTGTTTTGCCAGGTACAATTAGCAGTTTAAAACTGCACTACAGGCTGGATTGGAGGCCTGAGGTATGTTTTAAAAAGCTGCTTTTAGCACATGGCACAACGAGTGTGGCTGTCTACTAGGAGCATTTAAATTACAGGCCCTGTGTACCTGTGGTTCCATTTTACTAGGTACTTATGAGTAAATTAAATATGCCTATTGGGTGTAGATCAGTGTTACCATGCTTTTAGGGGTAGATCACCACCGCTTTAGCACTGGTTAGCTAGCGGGTGTAAAAGTCAACAAAAATGGGTTCAGAAAGCAGAGAAGGTGATGGCAAAATGTTTGAGGGTGACCCTGCAGAGAGGGCCAAGTCCAACACTAAAGATAGAAAAAGTACACACTCTTGACTCCAGACCATAAAGAAAACCTGGTAAGAAACCTAGCCAAAAGCAAATAGACTAGCACAATATGAGAACTTAGTAATCAATGGGCCAAAAGAATTACTACGGTTCAGTGAACCGCTAATATGTATGCAAGTATTGGTATTTATATGTATGCAATAGCATTCATACCGTGCAAACGCTGCTAAGGAGCAATGGCGCACTGTACCTTATATGGGGTGACAGAAGATATTGTGTACATCAAGTGAGAAATTCTTTACGCTTTACAATTGTCCAGCATCAGGAGATTAAGTGATTGCCAAGACTCATTACATGATGTTAAGGCAAGCGCCAAGGCCGGATTAGAACCTAGATACTAAAGGTTCCTTGTTGGTAGCTGTGGCTACTGTGCCGCTTCGCCTCCCTCTTAGTTTCATGAACTATTCATCCACAGCATAACCAGCATGCAAATATGCAAACAAAGCACAGACTACAGCTTGCAACATTATTGACTGCCATCGGAGCAGGACAGGCTGCCAACCTATAGCCTGAATCATGCATATCCCACTGTGTTACAGGCACAAAACCACCGTCTTCACTCAGAATGGTTAGTAAGATAGTTCACCAGTTTACCACCAACACCAACCTTCTCATGCACTTTTAAGTGAAACCATACCGGGTTGCCTGTACCGATAACCTGCACTCAAATGATTTATGTTGCTCCCGGTGCACACCAGGCTTGTAAACCAGCCCAATGGTACGGCAACATTATTTCAACACACAACCTTGTAACTGAATTCCTGTAATCTATAATCTCCCCGCCAGGACCCCAAAACCACCTTGAATGCATTAAAATAAGTTAGAACCCAAACCTGATCGCGGCAAGAGAAATGTCTCATTACACACTAGAGTAAGAACAGATGAAGCATTATTGCAGTAATATAGAGAACAGCGTGTTCTAATACATTCATTCACACGTATTAAAATTCAGACACAAATGTTCTTTCCTCTGACCATCTGTTTTAGTGAATCGCTGCAGGGAGCGGTTTTGTGAGTGTTGTGTTGTCACCACACAGGAGGTCACAGACGTGTGCTCAGGTGGGCGTGGGTGTTGTCTTTCAGGACGCTAAGGAAAGGGGACCCACCTTGGCATTGATCGGGGGGTATACAATACAACAGGCACGGCCACTTGATCTGACTCTCTCCCCCAGCCACCTGGGAGGCATTGTATGTATAGAACACTCTACACCTGTTGCCCTGAAACTGGCCACTTGTCAAGTGCAAGCATTTGAGGCTGTTTTACAAAAGGCGTTTTTTGTCCCGCTCCCCTGGGAAATCACTTGTACGCACAGAAACCCCCGACTAACTTTCTGTTGTCACAAAAGCACATCAAACCTCAGCTTCAAAACAAGCCCAAAAGAATGCATTTATTTTTAGCCACAATTGGAAGTTACATAACTTGAAATAGTACACAACATATGAGCAGATGAAAGAGTTGTTATGTACAATGCTGCGAAAAACAAGCAGAGGGTGGTATATCAATAACTGTTGTTACCAAATGTGGAGGAAACGCTTCCCTCACGTATCAATAACACCGGCAGTACTTTGTGAAAGGCTGATGTCACCGAGGTCCCTTTAAATGTTATCATTTTACAGAGTAAGGCCTCATCATGGCCCCAGGGCAGGTCTGCATGTCAAATATCTCACATTTCCCTTTAAACAATTGCTATTTCGCTTTTAATTTAAAAGATAAGATAATATCGAATACGGAAAATGATATTACATTTCTATTATGGTGTCTGTTTAAATGGTTTTATTGTAGTCATTTTGTAACAACTCTTAAGTATACTGCATGTACCTCCACTGGAGACTTACCATTACTGAGATCGACTGCTAATTGGATTTATATCATGTATATAGCCAGATAAATTTGTAATTGCATTGCGGGGTGATTTGTTTCAATTATTGGCAGCTGACAGCACATTTTATATTTACAGCCGAAGGACTATAATTTTGCAGATATACGAAATTCCGGGGGCCTCAATATGTTAAACTATTTAGAAACCTGTAATAACCTTGAGATAGGTTTTGTTTAAAGAATCTAGCGTCAATCTGTCAGAGGCTAAGGGGACACCAGATCATTTTTATCATAGATGAAGACGCTCACTAAACATAGGCTCTAGAAGGTACCTAGAACATATCTGACGGACTAAAAAGGAAGAATTGTCTAAACCTAGAATCGCACATCAGCCTTATAAAATGCTTGAAACCGTTTTTACTCTAGCCCCCATTACCATTCCACATCAAAGTAGAAAATACATGATTTATTCTAACAAGATACCGTTAGTAAATAGACAATGGAGCGCTTAAAATACAAATTAAAACTGCAGGAACACCACCATTTTAATCAATTGAACCCTTCTTACTAGTCTTCCAGTTTAATCTCAGTTTTGACCAGTAATAGTTCACGACACATGCTATCTCTTTTGAGCCACCATTGCGGCCTCTATCTGCTCCATGGATTCTAATAGCGGGCAATTCCTTAAGTCTTCTCACATATCCGGGAAGGAATGTTTTATTATCACCTCCATATCTTGTCCCCGTGGTAAGGAGTCTCAGATTTAAGTTTTTAACCCACTATCCACCTGTTCCACTTTGCTCTTGAAGCTGTTATGCTGTCAGCTGTGCACTTTGGGAAATCAGTGTTTTATTCCTGATTCTTGCAAATACCCGCCAACTTCCTAAAATCTGCACAGTTTTGCTCCATTCTCAGTCATTTAACCCTTTGTCGGCCCAGGCAAGCATTCTTCCATGGCGGAAGGAGCTGTGAAGTGCGAGCAAACTTGCAGGGGGAATATATCTGCTTAACTTGACGGTTTCCTTCTCTTGCATTAACTCACTACTTCTCTAAGTCCAGCAACACCATTCAGGGTGACGTATATCATTCTCACATCCAAACCCTCGTACCACTAGCCCTTCCATAATCACCCCTTGTTTGACAAAAGTAACTAGTAATATCAAGACAGTAAGACATCCTCCCACTTTTTTTCTCCCCTTTTCAACAATTTTACAAATAAAAACTTTGGGCAAACAGTTACTTTGACATTATCCAAGGGTGAAATTTGAACTCATTTAGGTAAATAGTCTTTGCAGATAAGCATGGATTTTGAGCAAACAGGTAAACAGAGGATGGGACAATCTAATACAATGGTCAGACAGCAATGATTGCAATAGGAGATGCAAGATAAATGGAGACAAGAAACACCACGAGATCAATGAGACAGGGAGAAAGTGCAGAGAGTTGTAAGTAGAGGGACTCTAAAGATAGGTCCAGTACTTAGCTTGTTAAATAAAAAAAAAGTGATGGGCTTCTCGTCAGGAGGCAGCTTGCACCAACTAATTTATACTGTAAACGCACCTAAAACAGAACTCCAGTACCTACCAAAAATGAATGTGTACGCGCTCCAATGCCTTTAGGTCGTGTTTGTGCTATAAGAGCCAATGTTCATTATCAAGTGCTAGTGCTGGTGCTGAGCACCGGAAACCACTGGCTCCAATTAAGCATTGGATAGGTCATGGCTGGAAATAATTGTTAGGCTACAGCAAGCAGGTTCTAGATAGAACAGAATGGGAAAAAGCAATACCTCCCTTAAAAAATAATTTGAGGAGAGAACTGGTGGTGCTGCATAAACAAATAGAGTGTGAGAAAGCAGAGACATCTGTGAGGAAGACAGGTTAGAATGCCAATGCTTCTCTATAAAGCAGATGAGACTGAGTGCAACAAACCATAAGGTACGAAACACAAAGCTTTGCTACTACTGTTTAAAGCCAGTGAACGACAGATCAACCTTGACCATTTCCTTCTTCAGTAAAAGCTTTAAGGAGAAGCCCATCCATTAATTACAGAAAACAATCTGGCTATAGACCAAGGAGAGGAACTTAAACAGCAAGTGCTGACATCAGAGAGGACTGGATCCCCTCCCTTGACGCAGAACTTAAGCATTCTACTCCTCCCCTACCTTTCATGGGTATGCCACACTTTGGATGATGAAGCAACTCTGGAAAGACAGAAAGCTGGGACAGGAACACCTACAAGGTACTCTATTGACTCCATTCCTTCCTGACAAACAGAAGCCAACTAATTAGAACTGGTCTATCCCTGTCCTTAGTGCGGGGGTCTCCAAGCATTCCTGTAGTGAGAGTTAGTACTGCTCAAGGAAAGTCCTGCCGAGCTATTAGCAAATGTTATCACTATAAAATTGTGACCTCATAGGTTTACATTACACTAAGAATACCCCAAGCAAGGTTATCAGTAGTGACCTCCTAAGCATTTCAGGTGAGACTACCTGCCGAAACACCAGGGAAAAGCTTGATAATATTAAATGTCTATACCGGACTAATTAAATAACATAACCAGAGCCATAGATCGCCTCAAATCAGCTTGAGTTATCCTTCAACTATCAACATTATGTGTGTTTTGGAATTGCCACCTCACAAACTACTTATAGAAGACCCTTGCCTTGGGGAAACAGATTGATTGTGGGCTACTGACCGTAGGATCTCCTATGTCACCCATGCTATTTAATATCCACATGACTGTTGGCTCAAATGTTGCCAACAGTAACACATCTAGTTCCAAATATATGCAGACACCCTTCAACTTCACACATGGATGGGCAGCGTGGAAGTTCAGCAAGAAAACAAGCCATAATACACGAATTATATTTACTGTTGTATGAAGGAGAGCAATCTGAGGGCTCTCTGACAGCTGCCTTTCATTCATCTGGCCAAGTGAATTATGAATCACTCCACCAACTAAACAAAGAGTCAAGACCTGAGGAATGCAAGAAGTTGAACATTTTTCGTAAATTTAGTCTCATAATAAAGAAATGTGTCTTAACGTTAACGTAGAAAATGTGTGTCAATTTAGTGGTTAGAAAAAAATGCATTCTTTATCAGACGTATCACATAGAAAATGCTGTTTGTTTTTGCAGAAAGCTCCCATATTTATCTGTCTTTCACAAATAAGCCTCAAACATATTCTTATTCCTTACTATCCCTTTAATAATAATAAAGGGTTTTCCTTATGCTGACTTGAAAGTTATAATTCTATGGCAGGACCGGAGGCTTCAGATTATGCCATGCTTTCTTCACTTTATTTCTCACAGCAGCAAGAAAAACATGTAAAACAAGCATTTGCAATGCAATAGGTCTCGTATTAGGAAAGTTAGAGCTATTGGTATTGTAAATGACACATTTTTTATTTAGGTTTTGTTTTTGAAAATTGCGAAATTAATAGCTTTGTCATTTACAATGCCAATAGTTATAACTCTCACAAATGTGACACCTATAGCATTTGTAATGCAATATGTGTTGTATTTACGTGACTTACATGTATTGATATTACAAATAACAATGTTTTTTAATTTTTTTTAATAATTAATACTTAAATAAAAGTTATTGTAATTTATAATGGTAATAGCTTAAACTTTTGTAAATAACATTTGTGAAGATTATGTTCAGTGTATTTTATTGTGACGAAAATCCAAGAACATATGTCAAATATTAACATCTTTTTGTTACATTTGTAATAAAGCTTGAAACATTGAGATAACATATTTGAACCAGTTGTTGTTGAATGGTTGTACAGATTGATGCTGTGGTGGAGCTCAGTGATGTTTTGTTGCCACTGAGTGATGCTGTGGTGGTGCTGAGTGATGCTGTATGCTATTCTATGTTTTGTTTTGCTATCTTATGTTTTGTTTTGTTATGCTATGCTATGTTGTTTTGTTCTGCTATGCAATGTTTTGCTATGCTATGCTATGTTTTGCTATGCTATGCTATGCTATGCTATGTTTTGCTCTGCTTTGTTATGCTATGCTATGTTTTGTTGTGTTTTATTATGCTATGCTTTGTTTTGCTATGCTATGTTTTGTTGTGTTGGTATGCTATGCTGTGTTTTGCTATGTTATTATGTCTTGTTATGTTTTGTTCAGCCATGCTATGTTTTGTTTTGTTAAGCTATGCTGTTTTGTTGTGTTTTGTAATGCTAATTTTTGTTATGTTATGCTATGGTTTGTTATGTTATGCTATGTTTTGTTATGCTATGCTATGTTTTGTTTTGCTATCCTATGCTTTGTTTTGTTATGCTATGCTATGTTTAGTTTTGCTATCCTATGCTTTGTTTAGTTATGCTATGTTTTGTTATGCTATGCTATGTTTTGTTGTGTTTTGCTAGGCTATGCTTTGTTATGCTATGCTATGTTTTGTTATGCTATGCTATGTTTTGCTCTGCTATGCTTTGTTATGCTATGTTTTTTTATGCTATGCTATGCTTTGTTGTGTTTTATTATGCTATGCTTTGTTTTGCTATGCTATGTTTTGTTATACTATGCTATGTTTTACTGTGCTTGGTATGCTATGCTGTGTTTTGCTATGCTATATGTTTTGTTATGTTTTGTTAAGCCATGCTATGTTTTGTTGTGTTTTGTTATGCTATGTGTTGTATTTTGTTATGCTATTTTCTGTTATGTTATGCTATGTTTTGTTATGCTATGCTGTGTTTTGTTATGCTTTGTTGTGTTTTATTATGCTATGCTATGTTTTGTTATGCTATGCTGGTGAGGGTGAGTGAGGGTGAGTGAGGGTGGGTGGGTGAGGGTGGGTGAGTGAGGGTAGGTGAGTGAGGGTGGGTGGGTGAGGGTGGGTGGGTGAGTGAGTGAGTGAGGGTGGGTGAGGGTGGGTGGGTGAGTGAGGGTGAGTGTGTTAGAGCGAGGGTGAGGGTGAGAGGGTTGTGAGGTTGTGTATCCTATGCATTTTTTTGTTATGCCATGCTATGTTTTGTTATGCTATGCTGATGAGGGTGTATGAGGGTGAGTGAGTGAGGGTGAGTGAGGGTGGGTGAGTGAGGGTGTGTGAGGGGGTATGAGGGTGAGAGGTGTAGGGCGTAAGGGTGAGAGCGTTCTGAGGGTGAGGGTGTGAGGGTGAGGGTGGGGAGGTGGGTGAGGGGATGAGGTTGAGGGGGTGTGAGGGTGAGGGTGTGTGAGGGGGTGAGGGTGAGTGAGAGTGAGAGGGTTGTGAGGGTGAGGGGGGAAGGTGAGGGTGTGAGGGTGAGTGAGTGTCTAGAGGCAAAGCATAGTGGATGTAGCATTGCAGCTAGCAAATCAAGTGTTTTCAAGCTGAGTGCCCTGTGCAGGGAGCATCGCTGGAGTACAATGTCTTGCAACCTAGTTGACATGGTACGTCCTGGGATCGGCTTGACTGGTAATACTGATTCATTATAATAAAAAACACACTCGGGAGAAAAACTTAAAAGTGATGTTGGCTTCCGTACATGGTGTAGTACGCTCGGCTGGGTGAGAGCTTGCTTAGCTCGGTTGTAAAAGAAATAAACCCTGGTTGCGCTCGATGGAATGCTGTAAAACTAGGAGGCATGGGGAAAATGTTATCGGCTTGACTGTGCATAAGTGAAAACGAAATGCTCGAGGGCATGCTACATAACTGGGAGGTTTAAGGAAAGTATCATCGTGATCGTAACAACATTTTTTAAATACTACGTTTTTGGACGCACACCACGACCTGCCAGCTAGTGTAAGAAAACGCCTTTTACTGAACGAACCCACTTGTTGTTTTATTCACAGACTATTTTTGTTGCCTTTCTAGCAACACACATCGGGACAGTAGTGACCCTGTTTCCGCAATGATTTTAGACTCTGCCAGGTTGACTCCATAAGCAACACGTCGTGGGAAATACTGATTCATTATAATAATAAAAAACACACTTGGAGAAAAACTTAAAAGTGATGTTGGCTTCCGTACATGGTGTAGTACGCTCGGCTGGGGGAGAGCTTGCTTAGCTCGGTTGTAAAAGAAATAAACCCTGGTTGCGCTCGATTGAATGCTGTAAAACTAGGAGGCATGGGGAAAATGTTATCGACTTGACTGTGCATAAGTGAAAACGAAATGCTCGAGGGCATGCTACATAACTGGGAGGCTTAAGGAAAGCATCATCGTGATCGTATCGTTATAACTAGGAGTGAGGGAAACAAAATCAACCTGAAACTTAGAAGGACAGTAGGCAGTTAGCCAGAAGGGTCACAAGTTTAAATAGCAAAAGCTCAAGCAGCAATATCGAGAGGTGGTGGGGGCAGGGTTAAGTGGTAGGGAGAGACGGCTGGGCAGGCTGCGATGGGCTGGTGGGAGGAGAAATGCGAGTAAGTCACGGCCTGGCGGCCAAAGTGAAGTGAATAATTAGGGGAGGAGAAATACGAGGCCGGCCGAGCGCACACAGGGGAAGCCTTTGATGTGGCCTGGCGGCCGTGGAATAATGCTGCTGGCAGTGGGAGGGTGATTGATGGGCGGGGCAGTGCTGGGGAAGCCTTTGATGTGGCCTGGCGGCCGTGGAGAAATGCTGCTGGCAGTGGGAGGGCTGGGCATGCTCATCCACAAGGAGTCACGTGACTCTCGTGCACTGTCCAAAATCCTCTAGAAAAGAATTTTTTGGGTTGACAACATTAGGTTCGAGTAAACTCGACCTAAAAACTACTTTTCCCATGAACATCGGGAAAAAAACAGGAAACTGAGACATAAGTCCTTCATTAGTCTCTATGCACCGGCAGCAACCATCATGCCTTGCATCTACTTCCTCTTCCTCTTTCTTCGCTGCTCAGCAGCAAGTTAAGTGTTTTTTTACTCTCTCCTGGGTTTTGGGGGACTTCTGTAACAGCGTGTGGCTTTGGGGGTTGAGCGCTTGTGTTTTGCGGCCCCTACAGGTCCCCTTGACATCGCGGGACGCTTTTGCGCTCCTTACGCGATCTTGTTGCCCAGCGGAGTGCGGTGCGCGTTCGGCGCCGCTAGGGGGCAGTGCTCTCTCTGCCTGTAGGCGCGATAGATTTCGCATTTTAAACGCGTTTTTTACTGCGTTTGCACCAGCTTCAGCGCTGTTCCTGGCTACCCGGTCCTGACACCCTGCGGGGTCGAAATTTAGGTTTTCCTCACCTGTGACGCCCAGAGTGGGTTGTATTGTGCAGTCTGAACACCCTGACAGGGTCGCAATTGGCGCTGGTGTGTAGCTCTAGGGAACGCTTGACCGGGTGGCGCCCTAGTACTTAGAGGGCTGTGGCGTTCCCTGGGCTAGTCCCGAAATTCGTGCCTTGTGCCGCCATATCCTCTGGGTTACCCCAGTCCCATAGTGTACCCTCAAGGGGGGTTTTGTAATTAACTGTGCTGTACCTCCCTTCTGTTGAGCCCAACTTACCTCAGTATGCAGGGGGAGTCAGGCCAGAACACGGAGGAAGACCCTCTAGCTTATGCCCCCTGGGATGATGATTTTTACCAGGCGGTGGATGACTCCATCTACAAGGCAGTGGACCAGGCTATAGTACCCCTGGAGCAACGCCAGTCAGCGCGTTTGGATGAGGCGTACGCAAAAATTGCGGCCCTCATCCCAGCACCTGCCCCGGCTTCAGATCCTTCCCCGTCAACGGTCCCCCCCCGCCTAAGAAGCCTTGTACGGAGGGGATTGATCCGGTAGCCTTTGATAAGGTTAGGCACGCCTTTAAGGCGATTGAGGCCCCCTTACCAGTTCTTGTCCCACCTCCTACTCCCCGCACTATGTCCCCGGAGCCGCAGCAAGATGGCGATTCTCCGGACTCGGAGGAGGAGGCCTGCTCTTCTAGGTCGTGGCTCCCGTCCCAGCCGTCCACTTCCGCGGGCACTCGGACAAGCTGGCCCCAGACGATATTGTCCACCCTCGGTCCTACGAATGGGTCCCGGGGGATAAGGTGGCCCTTTATGTGGCGAACCGTCTCCGGAAGCCAGTGGACAAGGATGCCCGTAGCCGCCTTAGGGCGGAGTGTCCCCGCCCTTCCCTGGAAGGGAAAGTGGCATTGACCCCGGACATTGACCCTAAAATGGCCACTTTTCTCGCTAAGTTTGTCAAGGACCCCCGAAAGGGTATAGATCGTTCCTGGCGTACTTGCCAGGACAAACTTCTGGACGCAATAGGCCCTATGACAAAAATCCTCGACATGGTGGAGGAGGCTAAGGTGTCGGGGGACCTCATTTCCCCTGAGGTTTTGTCTAACTGGGCGCAGCGTGCCATTATTTTCCTCGGCAATGCCAACTGCGCCCTCTCGACTGAGAGGAGGAGGTCGCTGCTAATTAAGATTGACCCTAAGCTGGGTGACCTCGCCTCTTCTGAGGCCGGCGCGGTGGCGCAGGGCGGCCTGTTTGGAGATCCTTTGATTAAGGAGCTCGGTAAGTTCGTGGCTACGTTTACGTCACTGGACCGAGCACAGTCTAACATCAAGAAAGTATTTGCCCCTCGGGTTTTTGAAGGGGCCAGACGAGGCAGGGGCCGCTCGTTCGGTCGAGGCAACCCCTCCGACAGAGGACAAGGCTCCGGACGCGGGCATGGTCAAGAGCACAGCTCCCGCTTCAATAACTTTTACCCCACACGAGGTCAGAAGTTCCGAGGACGTGGGGTCTATCGAGGTCAGCAACAGGGTGGACGAGGTGAGTGTGCTACCCTCTGCGAGTTTGCGGGTAGGGGGACGCCTGGCGCAGTTCTTCCCAGCATGGCTTTCCCTTACCAAGGACGCCTCGGTACTACAGACGGTTCAGGGCTTCCAGTTGGAGTTCCATGGCCGTCCGCGGCAGCCCCGGCGCCCTCATCCCATTACGTTCTCTCAGCGCGACGCAGACTTAGTGCGCGACGAGGTTTCCGCCCTCCTTCACAAAGGGGCGATTTGCCGAGCGTGTGAGCACCCGGACGGCTTCCTCAGCAACATCTTTTTGGTCGACAAGGTCGATGGAGGCCGCCGTCCGGTTATCAATCTAAAGGAGTTCAACGAGTGGCTGGTTTACCGCCATTTCAAAATGGAGGGAATCCACCTCCTAAGGGATGTGCTACGGCCGTCCGACTGGATGGCCAGGCTCGACTTAAAAGACGCCTATCTGGCGGTTCCGATTTTCCCTCTGCACCGTCGTTTCCTCCAGTTCAGGTGGGACGGACAGGTGTACGAGTTCACCACGCTACCTTTCGGGCTCTCCTCAGCGCCGTGGTGTTTCACAAAGGTGTTGCACCCCGCGGTGGAGACCTTGCGGGCGCGTTGTCCGTATGATAGTGTACTTGGACGATATGCTCTTCATGAACCAGTGTCCGAGACGCTTAGTGTCCCAGCTGCAGTTCGCGGTGGACCTACTGCAGGGTCTAGGGTTTGTAATAAACGAGAAGAAGTCTCTCCTAGTCCCGACTCAGAGCGCAACCTTTCTCGGGTTCAGCATCGACTCGGTCTCAGCTTCCCTGAGTCTACCCGCTCGGAAAATGTCAAAGATTCGTCACGAATTGCGCCAGACCCTGGCGAAGCAACGGATATCGCTGCGTCACCTAGCGCGGCTAGTGGGCCTGTTGTCATCCTCGATTCAGGCCATCTTCCCGGGCCCGCTTCACTATCGGGCCATGCAGCGGTTGAAAGCGCATCATCTCAGGAAAGGCCTGACGTACTCGCAGCTCATTCCACTGTCGGAAGAAGTGAGAGACGAAATGAGATGGTGGCTGACGCACATGGAGGCCTGGAATGGTCGTGCGATATTTGGTTCCGCCCCAGACATTGTGATAGAGTCGGACGCCAGTCGTTCGGGTTGGGGGGCCAGGTGCGGAGATTTCTCCACGGGCGGCGCCTGGTCTGCCCTCGAGCAGTCGTTACATATCAACTGTTTGGAGTTGCTGGCAGGATCCTTCGCTGTCCAATGCTGGACCAGGGATCGGGTCCAATCGTGTGTCCTTCTGCGGATGGACAACGTGTCTGCGGTCCGCTATATCAACCATCTGGGTGGTACCAGATCCAAGATGCTAGCGGATCTCGCGCGGGACTTTTGGCACTTTTGCCTGGATCATCAAGTCTCGGTCACGGCGGAGTATTTGCTGGGCCGTCAGAACGAGGTGGCCGATTGGCACTCCCGGCACCTCCTAGATGCCAGCGTGTGGAAGCGATCATCAAGTCTCGGTCACGGCGGAGTATTTGCTGGGCCGTCAGAACGAGGTGGCCGATTGGCACTCCCGGCACCTCCTAGATGCCAGCGTGTGGAAGCTGGACCTGCGGATATTTGCCCAACTGATGGACCGCTGGGGTCCGTTTTCGGTGGACCTATTCGCCTCGCGGCTGGACCACCAGTTACCGAGATATTTCAGTTGGCGCCCGGACCCGTCGGCGGAGGCGACAGATGCGTTCCTCCAAGACTGGTCGGGCGAGCAGGGTTATGCGTTCCCTCCATTCTCAATGATCACGCGAGTATCAGAGTTGCTGCACCGTCAGTCAGCGCAGGTGGTGATGATCACGCCTTGCTGGAGGTCTCAAGTTTGGTTTCCGGTTCTTCTGGAACTTTCCTGGGATTTTCCAATCCTACTCCCCCACTCTCCTCACATTCTCCTGAATCCGGACAGGAATCCCCACCGGTTGGTCCAGGAGGGCTCGCTGAGTCGGATGGCATGGCGGATCTCCGGCGTCGCTGGTCTCTCCCAGGCCTTTCGGGAAAGGCAGAGGACCTGCTCTCTAAGGCCTGGGCAGACAGCACCGCCAGGAGATACCGGTCGGCATGGCATAGGTGGCGTCGCTGGTGTGTGCGACGGGGTTTCGATCCCGCGGGGACGGATGTAGTCCATGTACTTAACTTCCTCGCCTCCCTGGCGGAGGAGGGTTTGGCCAATAGGTCTGTTAATACTTTCCACTCGGCAATATCGGCGGGGCATGACCTGGTACAGGGATCCCCGGTCGGGGAACACCCTTTGGTTTGTAGACTGTTGAGGGGGATTCGCCTCTCTTTGCCACCAGAGCCGAGGTATTCCGTCCTGTGGGACGTCAACAGGGTTCTGAATTTGTTCCTTTCTTGGCAACCCAACAGGTTTTTGTCTCGCAAAGAACTCACTGCTAAGCTAGCGATGCTTTTGTGTTTAGTTTCCTGCAGACGAGTCTCAGACGTACGTGCGCTTGATGTTACAGCACGAGTGTTTTCCCCCGATGGGGTGTCCTTTACAGTGAGCAGGAGAACTAAGACCCTTACGAGGGTGATCTCATATCCGGCTTTCCCGGATTCCCCCAAGCTGTGTGTGGTGCAATGCCTCCGTGCATATGAGGATATGACTCATGACACTCGCCCACCGGGTGAGAGACAATTGTTGATTGCCCTACGAAAACCGTACAAGGCTGTTACTTCCCCGACGATCGCCAGATGGGTGCGTTGGGTGATGCAGGAGGCGGGGATTAACACGAAGAAATTTGGTGCCCACTTAGCACGGGGGCTATGGCCTCGAAAGCTTTTGCGCTAGGGGCTCGGTTGGAGGACCTGATGAGGGCCGCGGATTGGTCCACGGACTCCACGTTTAAGAGGTTTTATTTTAAGCCAGTAACAGAGGTGGCTCGGCTGGTTGTCGATCAGCTTTGAACTGGCATAATCTGAAGCCTCCGGTCCTGCCACAGAATGAGAATTTGCCTAGCCTTAGTGCTGGTAAGTTCCAATTCTATTAAGGACTCGGAGGCGAGGATTATCCCCTCAAGGACTTCCTCGAAGTGGACCCTCCCCGTACGTAACCTGTTTACGAAGTTCATGAGTTTGCATTACTATGGTTCGTTTTGCATTGATGCTGCGTACCTTGTTATTCAGGAAGGTCGGAGACTGATTCTGACTTCTCTTGCAGGGAATGATGGTCCAAAACAGGATGCGTGAGGTAACCGGACTGAGTGCTTCGCGCGAAGAAAGAGGAAGAGGAAGTGGATGCAAGGCATGATGGTTGCTGCCGGTGCATAGAGACTAATGAAGGACTTATGTCACAGTTTCCTGTTTTTTCCCCGATGTTCATGGGAAAAGTAGTTTTTTTACATGTTTTTCTTGCTGCTGTGAGAAATAAAGTGAAGAAAGCATGGCATAATCCTCGCCTCCGAGTCCTTAATAGAATTGGAACTTACCAGCACTAAGGCTAGGCAAATTCTCATTGCGCTGCAAAACTTGATATCTTTGTGAAATATGCTGTTTGCTGCAAAACTTATTTCTTTTTGCCTTACACCATATGATTTCGTCGTATTTAGATAGTTTTCTATGCCACATGCTTAAAATGAACACAATTTAAATGAAAGAAAATGTTTACTATAGCTCTGATTTCCATGATCTAACTAGGGCATGATAGATATTCATTCTTTATTTCATAGAGAAGACCATTGTTACGCAATAGGACACTGAACAGCTGACAGAGTAGGATTGCAAAAGGTTCACATGAGAACATTCCTAGATCTATCTTTTGTAACATTTTGTAGCCGCCTTTCAAACAACAACATGTCAACATGGATGTTTACTGTGGGAATCGAGGAAGAAGGCGACAGACCTTAAGAAGATCCTCTCCCATTGGTCAGGGATGAGTCAACAGTTCAAGTTAACAGCATGTTTTGTTCCTTTCTATACAGCATGTGTTTTCTAGCTAGAGAGGCAGCGCTTTCTATGCAAACCTTCCCTGCCATGCCCCTTAGCACTTTACTGTGCTAACTTTGACCGCAATTGCTGTAAGCTACTGCTAACAGGTATTATCCCTTATTTTCCTTACCCTTGAGAGGAGGCCTTCCATCTTTATGCTGATCATACCTACTGCTGTGATTACTTTCTATTACCTATTTTAACAATTGGCTGAGTTTCCAGAACTACTCTTTATGGAGAGTTCGACCTTCCTTAGCTATTAGCCTTTTACTAAAAATGTGCTTGCTCTTTTCCAAAATAACTCTCAATGGGTTCTTCCTAGGATAGGTTAGGTCCTTTAGATTAAGACAGAGACTAATTTCCTTTATGGAACGTACTGTTATATTAAATACTGTCTCTAATAACAATTTTTTATATTTCTGTAAACAGACTTATCTGACTAACCTGAATAAAATAAAATACAAACTAATCTCTTTAAGGAGAAATAAAGCTTTTAAAACTTCACCAAGCCTCTCATTATTGACTGAACATAAAATGCTGTAAGTTGATGACAATTTAGCAACGTATTCAGGTTGTGCTCCATTCTAACATGGTGGCAAAAATTTGGCAAGCAAAAGACGAAACACAAGTGGAAATTGGAGTTCCACTTAGTAAGTCTTAAGGTGGAACTGGTTATAACATTTTCAAGAGATTTCCGCACTCACAATATCTACATGTGACCACTGACCCAGATGTTGCCACTGTAACACACCCAGTTCCAAATATATGCAGACAATCTCCAACTTCGCATATGGATGGGTAGCGTGGAAGTTTAGCAAGAAAACAAGCCATAATACACGTATTATATATTACTGCTGTATGAAGGAGAGCTATCTGAGGGCTCCCTGACAGCTGCCTTTCATTCATCTGGCCAACTGAATTACGAACCACTCCACCAACCAACCACATTTTCAAAAACTTAGGAATGCGAGTTGATGAAACTCTTCCTCTAACTAACAAGTTAACATGAAGGGTTTAAAAACACCAACATCTATCTCAAGCTACTAAGAAAAATCCTGACGCTGCTCAAGCTTGCCATGCTGTATCCAGGGCATTGTTGTTACTGAGATGCAGCCATTGTAATGTTGTCTATAAGAGAGCCCCAAACATCGTGCTCACAAAATGATAAAGTCTATAAAATCAAGCAGACAAACTCTACCTCAATTTAAATATACCAAACATTTCTGAACCTTATTCAGACCGTTTTTTTCAGACTCCTTGCACAACCTTCAAGGCTTTGTTTCCTCCTTATAGTCCACATGTGTCCTCCAATCAAGAAAGGCAAACCTGAGCCTGTTATAAATGCACAAAGGGTGAAAGGCCACTGATTGGGGTGCTGAGCACCCTACTGTGGAACTTATTTCCATCAGACATCAGATCCGGATTTAAACTGACCATGTCCAATAAAAAGCTGAAAACAACCCTATTCACAGGCGTGCCCCAACCCTCCCCCACGCATGCCCCACTGAAGCACTTGGGATTACTGCACTCCATGAGTGACAGGCCGTGAAAAGCGTAACGCTCTCCTTGAAAGTGACAGTTACTAAGCAGTCTTCATTTGAATCCACCAGCCACTGACCCGCCCCCCTCCTTCTGTGGGGCCCAAGAGGACTGGGATTTTGCATCAACTTTCCACCAAAGTGCAACGGTTTTACAAAGTTGCTTTGGGGATATCCTAGCTTGAAGTACTATCATCGCCCTTGTAGTACTGCACATTATAACTGATGCATCCTCCCCCATAGTTTGTGGCGTCTCCAAATTTTTAAAATGGGCATGGTTGATCCGCTTAAAAAGACTGTCTATATCAATTTAATTATTTTTTAATTAATTTATTCTTGTACAAACAGAACTCCTTTATCCTACTTGTTCTTAACCTGTAACAGTTTTTTTACGATGTGCTGTTTTATATATTTTTGTAATGCTTTTATGATATCTGCATATCGAAATAAAGCTATCAACCAACCAACCAACCAGTACTGCACATTAGCACCCATTTTAAATGTACTGGCATTTTGAATTGCAATGTTGTACGTTGCACATTTAGTCTAACTGCTTGAGTAGGTAAAGCCTCATTTGAAGTTGGCACAGACAAGCAAGAACTGCAGATTTAGTGAAGCTAGCGTCTCCCATACTCTACTGTTTCAATACTTCAAAGTCTTCCCGCATTCCTCCCACGAGAAGGCACCTGTCCATTAGCTGCTATCCAGAGTTTCATAGTGCTTAACATGTTCTATCCTCCGCTTGCTGCATTATAGAAAGAGTATAAAACGAATTTAACATCCAAGTGAGTTTATCGTTGTTTGGTTCAGTGGCTCAGACGGCAAAAGCTGGGCTATAGAAATTGAGGGCTATAGAAATTGAGGACTATATTTTACATTAAACATGTATTAGACATCAATGGGCTCCTCCGAAAACGATTTCCTTCCACGCTTCGATAAAGTTAGTGCTTAACAAAACTTTAAATTAAATAAATGAATAAGGCAGACACTGTGAATGTATTTCATAACTTGTATGCATTTTTAGCCAAAGGATTACACTTTAAAACTATTACAAGTTGTCTTATTTTTTTTTAAACTCGTTTGCATAATCCATTGAAGTAGCATGTTAACAAAAATGAAATAAAATGTAACTTTGGTATTGATCAAATTGTTATTCATTTACTGCACGGCCCACAGACGTAGAGAAAGATGAAAAAAATGATAACATCTTATGAGTGGGCATGAAAGAGAGGCTGTGTGCTAGACATGCACAAGGGACTACGTGCTATCATTCACACTGAACTTAGTAAAATACGTTTGGAGGGCTTCGATTTTGTATTTTTCTTTAGATAAAGCACCATAGTTCACGGGAAGTAGACGAAGATACTACTTTGGTTCTTCATATCCTTGGTGGACCATTTGTAAGTGATTTAGTGGGCCACGTCTGACATATTTGATTTGCAATGTTAGTCTGTAGATCGCCAGGCCCGCTGAATACAGTTAGTTATTTTCATTCTGGCAGGTCCTCAAACCAGAAAGGTATGCTTAGCATTGTTAGAGTTTTTCGTTAGACTAAGAGTCCTTTTCTGGGGGTGTCCTAGGCGTAGTCTTGCGCTATTCTGATCCACATAGCAGTTAGCAGTTTCTTCATTTGGGCTCATATATGCTACATGTGTGGATAGCATAGAGGATGGAAGATTAGAGATCAGCATTGTTTTGCTGGTGTTCTCGTGTATGTCAGCATTTGATGCTCCCTTTAAATTGCAAAATCTTTGTCAAATGTGATTCCCAAGGCTGATTCCAGGACCGGTGGCTCACAGTTGAATTTTTTTGTGCTATCTTGATTTCTTTAAGGTCTTTTGTTTCATTTTCTTTTGGGTCCGCCCTAATCAATCAATCAGGGAGTTTAAAGCCCGCTACTTATACCTGAGGGTCTCAAGGCGCTGGGGGGATGGGGGTCCTGGGAAGTGCAGCCCTGATTCAGCTGAAAAACCAGGCCTTGAGGCTTTTCCTGAAGGTGTGCAGAGTAGGGAAGTGTCTGATGCCGACCGGGAGCTCGTTCCAGGCTTTGGCTGCGATGTAGAAGAATACAGAAAGAACAATTGATGGACAGAATGCATAACAATGTCATACATTCACCATAGGACAGAGATCTGGGCCTAAATCCATCGTTTTTTGCTCACCATACAATTCCAGTTTGGACCCAGACATATGCAAATCAGTCTTGACCCAGTCCAGCCCGAACTTCCAGGCCAGGTCCTCCCTGGACTGGAAACAAGCATCCTAGGACCGGTTTCTGGCTTTCAGCCCTCATCAGCCAGGATAGCTTGACTCCAGTGACATTGAGAGAGAGCACGGGACCCGCGTCTGACCATACCCGTCCCACTCGGGGTGACAGATGCAAAAAGAACCATTGATGGACAGAATGCAGAACAATGTCATACATTCACCCCAGTACGGAGATATGGGCCTAAATCCATCGTTTTTTTGCTCACCATGCCATTCCAGTTTGTACCAAGCCATATGCAAATCAGTCTTGACCCTGTGCCCAATGGGAACAGTCCAGCCCGAACTGAGGTGGCGTAGAGGGCAAAAGAACGTTGGATATAACCCAGATCTTTGTACTGGGGAGAATGTTTGCATTGTCAGCATGATGTCCATCATTTGTTTTCTGTAACACTTTTCGCCCTTAGTAGGATGGGTATGCCCAGACGTGGGTCCCTTGCTCACTGTGCCACTGGTTTCATGCTAGCCTGGCAGAAGAAGGGTGACATACCCTGTAACATCCCAGGATGCTTGTTTCAGGTCCAGGGAGGACCTGTCCTGGCAGTTCGGTCTGTACTGTTCCCATGGGGCACGGGGTCAAGACTGATTTGCACATGGCTGGGTCCAAACTGGGGTGGTGTCGTGGGCAAAAGAACAATGGATTTAACCCAGATCTTTTGACTGGGGGAGAAGGTTTGCATTGTCAGCATTCCTTCCATCATTTGTTTGCTGTAATACTTTTCGCCCTAAGTGGGATGGGTACGCCCAGACGTGGGCCCCTTGCTCACTGCGCCACTGGATTCAAGCTAGCCTCGCTGAAGAAGGGTGACAACCCTGAAACCGCTCCCAGGATGCTTGTTACTGGTCAAGGGAGGACCTGGCCTGGCAGTTTGGTCTGTACTGTTCCCATGCGGCACAGGGTCAAGACTGATTTGTGTACGGCTGGGTCCAAACTGGGGTGACTTAATGGGCAAAAGAACAATGGATTTAACCGAGATCTTTTTACTGGGGATAATGTTTGCATTGTCAGCATTCCGACCATCATTTGTTTGCTGTAATGTGATGTAGGAGAAGGCTCTTCCATCCGCTCTGGTTCTCCAGTTGCGTGGGGACTCTGCTAGGGCGAGGTCGGTGGAGCGAAGGTTCCTTTTGGGTACGTGGATGGAGACTCTTTCATTGAGGTATTTGGGTCCAGTGTTGTGAAGGGATTTGTAGGCATGGGTGAGTAGCTAGAAGGTTGCTCTCTTCTCAACGGGGCGCCAGTGGAGGTCTCGCAGATGTTGGGTGGTGTGCTCAGGTCGTGGGATGCCGATGGAGAGTCTGGCTGCGGTGTTCTGGATGGTCTGGAGTTTGCGTAGCAGCGATTTGTTGATTCCAGCATAGATGATGTTTCCACAGTCCAGTCTGCTTGTTATGGGTGCATGGGTGATGGTTTTTCTGTCTTCGGGGGATCCACTTGAATGTCTTGTGGAGGGTGTTGAAGCAGGTGGAGGCGACAGAGTTGATCTGTCGGGTCATGGTGAGGGAGGAGTCGAGTATGATGCCGAGGTTCCAGGCATAGTCCGTGGGGGGGTTGCCGAGGCAGGTAGGCCACCGCGAGTTGTACCAAGCTGAGGGGGTGGGTCCAAGGACGAGGACTTCTGTCTTCTCTGAGTTGAGTTTCAGACAGCTTTTGCTCATCCACGCTGCAACGTCTTCCATCCCTTCTTGGAAGCGGAGTCTGGTGGTTTTGGGGTCCTTCGTGAGGGAGAGAATGAGCTGGGATTCATCGGCATAGGATACAATGCTGTCTGACGATGTTCACGAGGGGGGCCATGTAGATGTTGAAGAGCGTGGGACTGAGCGATGATCGTTGGAGTACTCCGCAGTTGATCTCTGTGGGTTCGAAGAGGAAAAGTGGGAAACTGATTCTTTGATTTCTGCCGGCGAGGAAGGAGGATAGCCAGTCGAGGGCGGTTCCCTGTATGCTGGGGTCATGGAGTCTGGCTGAGAGAGTGCAGTGGGAGACAGTGTTGAACACTGTGGAGAGGTCGAGTAGGATGAGGGCTGCGGTGTGGCATTGGTCGAGGAGCATGCGGATGTCATCTGTGGCAGTGAGGAGGGCGGTCTCAGTGCTATGGTTGCTGCGCACTCTGGATTGGGAGGAGTCCAGGATGGCGTTCTCTTCAAAAAAGATTATCAGCTGGGCGTTGACAATTTTCTCAGTGACTTTGGCTGCCAAGGGAAGGAGAGAGATGGGTTGGTAGTTCTTTAGGTCCGTCGGATCTTCAGGGGGTTTCTTGAGGAGGAGCTTAACAACTGCGCATTTCCAGTCATCGGGAAAAGTGCCGGATTCGAAGGAGGCGTTGATGGTGCGTCGTAGCTCGGGCGCTATGGCGGCGGTGGCTCTGTGAAAGATGTGTGGTGGACAGGGGTCCATGAGGACTCCTGAGTGAGTGCTCTTCATGGTTGTGATGTTATAGTCGGTGGTGAACGGGGTCCAGGCAGTGATGGTGGGCTGGCTGTCGTCGATGGAGGAAAGGGTGGTTTCTGGAGTCTGTTTGCTGAAGTTGTCGTAGAGGGCCTTGATTTTCAGGTGAAAATAGGAGCTGAGCTTGTTGCAGAGGTCCTAGGAGGGAGTGACGTCCGTGGCTTCGCTGGGGGGTTTGGTGAAATGCTGGATGATGTTGAAGAGTTCCTTTGAGTTGCTGGTGAGGATTTTGTTCCAGATGAGGGTCCTCGTGTTGGGTCTTATGAGATGGTTGTAGTCTGTCATGGCGTTCTTGTAGGTGGTCAGATCTTCTGTAGTTTTGCTGTTTTTCGAGACGTCTGCAGGAGCGTCTGGCTTCTTGGAGGTAGGAGGTAAACCAGATGGCCTTGAGGGGGTGTTGCCTGTCGATGGTGCGGAGGGGTGGGAGCTTGTCTGCGCAGTTGGTGTTCCAGAGGTGTAGCTCCTTGGCTGCACAGTTGGTGTCTGTTGAGGCGGGGGGATCGTGGATGAGGGTGGAGTTGGGGTGCTCCTCTGTGACTTTGCTCCAGTTCCTTCGCAGAGGGCGTGGAGTGGGTTTGTGAGCGGTGGCAGTGTTAAAAGAGAAGTGTACACAGTGGTGGTCCATCCAGAGGGGCTGCGTTGTGTGGCTGAAGCAGATGTTGTTACCACCTGCAAAGATGGTGTCGAGGGTGTGACCTGCCTTGTGGGTAGGGGTGGTGATGGGCAGTGGAGTTAGGGTCGCTGAGGTTGTCGAGGTGGAAGTTCAGGTCTCCGATGAGTATGTAGTCCATGGAGGTGATGGCTGGATCAGTAATGGCTAGAAGGATAGAAGAACTGTATGCACTTGTATTGGAAGATAGCAGGATCAGGGTTTTTGTGTGTACCCGGAAGCAGTTAGTATTCTCCGCGGAAGCAGTTAGGATTCACCGGGGAGCAAGCTTTCTTAATCACACGCAAGAGTTTATGTTTCATCAGATTAGATTGTTAAGCTGTATGTCACTTTTTTTCTTTTTTATTTAGAGTTTAAATGACAGCAGTAGCACCTTCTTGTGTTGTGCTCTGTGCAGGGAAAGTTAACATCTGTTTAATAAAGCCTGTGGTTAGATATGTCTTGTGTCGAGAGTCGGGCTGATTCCAGTTTCGGTGTATTACCCACTTGTTTTCAAACAGTCACAAAGTTTGATTCAGTCTCTTAGAAGCTGACCAATTTTTCTCAATCACAGTTTATAAATGAGTTATTTAGAAGCTGTCTAATTATATTCACTAGTTTTTTAAGGTTTTGCAGGTTTCACAGGATCATGTGTGGTGTTCATAGCAGAGTTTCTGTGTCAAACTTTCTATTACACGATTGTAAGGAACTATCTATCGCTCCTTCTACGTTTTAGTTTGGATTATAGACAAAGGAACACATCACCTTGTTTTGAGTTCTGTGCAGTTGCAGGGTACCTTCTTTGTTACTCACTAGTAGTAGGCCGCCCCGGACATAAAGCCCTTTAGTAGTGGAGTAAATCACTTCAGAATCTGTAACTGAACCCCTTCATTTTGGTCAGCCAAAGTTGTGATGTTTGAAGCGGGATTTTGCCTTAGAGAGCTGGTGGTGCCAATTTGAGAATTATCAGTAATGTGGATATGCGTGTGGAATTGCTGGCCCATTCATTTGGGGATTCTACCTTGTTTACTTAATTTTGCATGTGATGTTCTTAGCGAAGTCATGATGTTATGCATAAGTCCTACAGTGTCTGGTACATTATATATTGGGCCACACCTCCTACCTCACTCACCTCTCTGAGACTGATTCGCTATTGTGTTGTATACAGTTGGGAAGTTGGAGGGGGATATATTTGTTTCTGCTCACTTCCCAAGTCACCCATGGTGTCCGATAACAGGCTGTGCTTTCAGCAACAAGCAGACATTACCTCTTAGTGTTGGGGAAACATCAGTAAATTTGGGTGTGTTCTGTAGGCACAGAGCAGCAGGATCAGGTGGATATTTTGAGCAGGCGTTGAGATTCTGCCTGCACCCACATTATACGCACACAAGGACTGATTGCATATTAACAAGCTAACAATTAAAAAATGTGTCAAATAACAATTATTGACCACTTGTGTATTTTGGTTGGCCTAAGCATTCACAATAATACAAAATACACTAAGTCGCGGAGAATGAATGAGAAAATACTTGCAGATGCCTCCTCCAAAGACCAAATCGTTACTGCAGTTCAAACCTATTTCAGAGGAAATGAGGACTGTCAAGCAGACAATGACTATTTGGGATGCCATGGAAGCTACAATAGGAGAAACTATGATAAAGATCATGGCAGGAAAAACACAAATCTGAGAATCAAACACTAAACACTGCACTCAATAGCTAACCAACTGCTTGCTTTGGAGTAAATTACAAACTATCAAAGAGATTCACATTCACCCAGAGTCAAGAAGTTCTATGGCAGCCAGTGACTATTGGATAGTACGATTCCAAAGGTTATTGTAGGACTTCCCTGGGTAGGTGCTATTTTGGACAATATTAGATTACAGACAATTGAGATTATGGAGACAGACTGCAAAGAATAGTGGTCTCCTTCAAAACTCTAGTGACTTCCTCAGGCGGCAGCAAAGGAATCATATATACACACACCCTTTTCAAGACCACACTCCTTGTCCACCTCTGGCTCACAGGCCAGGACCAGTCTGTAGCCAAGGTGCGCTGGTGGCAGGCAGAGGCGGTAGTGCAGGCCCAACAGCAGGCCAGCCCTTCGGTGTCTCTTGCAAATCATCAACTTTCTCAGATGGTTGGCTGCAACCCGCTGCTCCTGGGTAGGTTTTCTCTTTGAACCAGTCATCCATGCTGCTCCGCAGTCTTTGCACATAGTAACTCTGATTCATGTAAGCATGGCTAAACAAGTAACAATGGCCCTGGAAGCCTCCGGTTTGTGCTTTAGGTCTATGGAGGCATAATAAAGGTTATAGCAATTTAAAATAAAGGGTATCGCTTAATCTAAAATGTACAATGCCGGACTGGCCTCCAATGATGAATTCACACAAAGCTTGAATAAACAATTCTTGCATTGTATGAAAACAATCCATATTGTGACAAAGCTTTCATGTCCAACGAGAAACACAAAGAGCAACAAGAGAGAGGTTGATTAGTGGATAAATCATGCAGTTTGCCAAATTGTGGATCAGTCATTAACAACCTGAAATACAGCTGCCTTCTTGTTCAGCTGTTTAATGTCTTTGGAGGCTATAGGTTGCAAGGGCGTATGAGCAAAACAATTATGATAGCATGGTGATGATAACTTTCCAAACTGTTGGGGGGTATACTCCCAGAAGGCAAAGGTAGGAGACATAGTCCAACAATAACACTTTGAAAATGAAGTAGAACTTCATGGGAGATCTTATATGCACAAAATGTTCAGTTTCAGATGGGCTCATTGGGACAGGTGGATCCCAAAACACTCCAATTCTGCCTTTCACAATTGACAAAATGCAACTTTGTCAGCCCTGTTCATCAATCCCAGAAGAAAAGCATTGAGGAAGTGCACGGCACACGTGTCTGAGATGTTTTGGGAGCTGGACCAACACACGTGTGCAGTAAGATTGTGTTGCAGAAGCCAACAGGTCCTGGCATCACCGTGATGAGCTGGGGTTTAGTCAGGGGTGGAGCTGTGAATGTTTACACCAACGAATGGCAAAATTGCAACTCTACACTTCTATTGAGTGTGTAGGTGATGTGTGGAGGGGCAGGATTGGACGTGATGCAGATTAAGAGAGGATTTAGGCTCTGTGCAGTTGGGCAGAAGTTGGGCGATGAAATATAGCAGTGATGCCACCCGTGTGTCTAGTCCCTCCCACTGCGCGTGTTGCTGTGTGCTATTCTGTGCCTTCTGATTTTCTGGCACGCTGTCATGACTTGAGGCGAGAGATAAAAGCGAATACCACCTAGATGTCAACAAATGGCATTTATGTGCACCAATTGAAAGTTTCCATGTTTTATCGAAAATGAGCGCACTGTATTAAATGCCAGAATGCCATTAGGATAACATTTTTGCTTCAACTCTATTTCTGACACTACACTCCTTTGAATACAATTTATTACAGTAATTATTACACAGCCACAATAACATGAAGGGAAACATAATTATTGTTTTAGAAGGTGAAGGAAGTACCTAAATAGTTCCTCTGTGTCCTCGTCTAGGATTGTGTTAAAGGCCTCAGGTTTGCTCTCACAAGCTGTTGGCAGCAAAAGTGAATCACCTAGTTTGACAGTTCCACCAAGGTCTTGATCTTCGAATAATTTCAGATCTGTTGATTAAACAATTTAAAGATTACAATCAATTTTATTTTAACTCGCATTTGAAAATGTAGTTTAAGAAAAGCAAAGAAATACACCTTATCTCCATTCACAGCACAGCATCTTAAGGTACTTTAAGGATTTGCAAGTCAAGCCTGTTCAATTAAAGAGGAATCATAATAAACTGATATAATTTTTTGTTTCCCTGGTATGTGCTGAATCGATACCATTTTATATTTGTTTATTTATTTATAAACGGCACTACCACTTCACCTGCATGCTTCATGGCGATAGGACACTAGGTGCAGGACGCCAAAGAAGCAACAGAAAACTAGGTTACCAGATGAAGTGTGTTTCAAGTGCTCCCCGTGATGGTCCATAGCACAAAGGGCTTGAAACAGAGGTCTGTTCCACAATTTGGCACCAAGATGACGAAATTCACGGCCCACTGAGAAGGCACTCCTAAAGCAGGGGACTATGAGGTGGAGGAGTATACATTGGATCTGCCCTGCCTCAATGGGACAAGATTGGATAAAAACACAGGTCCAGTTCTGTAGAAGGCATGGCAGACCGTACACAATGACTTAAAGTTAGGTTGGCTTCAGCTGAGCCAGAGAAGGCAACAACGGGTTGCCCAGAAGTGACCGTACTTTCCAAAGGCATAAACCATTATAACTGGATAATTTTGGAGTCTTCACAGTTAATTGACTTCAGATGCAACTTTTTGTTGTTGCAGTTTGTTTATAGCGGAACCATGGCCCAAGGGCATTACAGCGCTTTGCTTGAGCACCATATCACATTACACAAGGCCAGATTTATTTATTTATTTGCTACAGTGGGCTGCCTGGATTTTCTAGCCGCCTTTAGTAGAACAAAGTAAATGTTTCCTTAAACATCAGTCCCAATATAAAACTGTCCTTTCATTGTTGTTCCACTGCAAAGCTGGAGGGTTGTATATATAAAGAAGATGCTTTCCTTTTATTAGGGAATAAGCTTAAGATTCGATGTGATTTGCATTTTCTGCACTTCTTTAATCCACTAGACACTTGAATTGACTTCTTACATGCATTCCCCATTTATAACTTCTAGAGATTGTAGTGATTACACTATACTGCTTTGTTCAATAAGCTTTATTGTTCCTGAGATAGGAAACTTATCCAAGCCCTTGGAGATGTGAAATAATGTGAGAGATAAACTTGATAAAGAATTTCTGTTAAAGCTGGCTTTCCTGAGATTTAGCCTTCTTCATCAGAATCTTAAACACACCGGGCTGACAATGGCTTTCTAATTGAGAGTCAGCTTCTACTGGTGGGCAAATGAACAATGTATTCACCACCTCTTTTTTAGCCTGAAATGCTGAACAAATCAGCTAACTGTTAGAACTCAGCAGGATCTCAAGTTTATGTTCCCACCCAAAAATGTGAAATAAGATGGAATTTATTAGACCTGGCCTCCTTGCCGTGGTTCCCCAAACTTTTTACCTTCGGACCTCCTGTGTTTACTGACTTCATTTTTGCTGGCCTTAGGACTCTGTGCACTTTACCACTGCTAACCAGTGCTAAAATGTTTGTGTCTTTCCCAGACACATTGTAACATTGGCTTATACGCAACTGGCATATTTAATCTACTTGCACATCCCTAGTAAAGTTGCACTTCAGGTACCCAGAGCCAGTAAAATAAATGCTACTAGTAGGCCTGCTGCACTGGTTGTGCCATCCACTTAAGTAGCACTTTAAACATGTTTCAGGCCTGCCAGTGCAGAGCCTGTGTGAGCAGTTTACCTGCCATTCCAACCTAGCAAAGTAAACCTTATGCCAAGCCCAAAACCATGCTTTTTAATACATATATGTCACGCATTGGGTAAGCCCTGGACAGCCCCAAAGGCAGGGTGCAGTGTATTTGAAAAGTTGAACATGTACTTTTAAGTTTTACATGCCCTGGTAGTGAAAAACTCCTTAAATTCATTTTCACTACTGCAAGGCATACCTCTCTCATAGGATACCATTGGAGGACCTTATTACATTTTATAAGTGTAATTTCCAAATGGTTCATGTTTGGTGCCTCTGGAATCTTAATTTAAAATCATAATGCCACTCTGGGTCACATGACTGGGTGTGAGTAATAGCTGGGCTTTGTGTATTCCTTATAGACAGCGAAACATAAGGGGACCTTAGGTGTGACTGGATAGGCCAACACTGGCAGAAAGAGAGGTTGAAGAGGGGCACAGCCCGCTTACATTTTAATAGCCTGAGTCCTGCCTCACATAAGAAATGCTGTATACCCCCTGTTTTTAGACTCGCACCAGGGCCAAAACGGCAGGGCTTCTGTGACTCTAGAAGCTTCTCCCCACTTTGAAGGCACAACTGTGTATAAATAATGGACCTCAGACATCGCCACTTTAGTATTCTTTTGGAACTAAGGATGCTCTGCCAGGAAAAAGAACTGCTGTGCTGCTACAAGGACTGACACTGCTGGCCTGCTGCGCTGACCTGCTGCCCTCTTGTCTGGGGAAAGAGACCTGGGCCTGCAACTTCATCTTGAACCAGGACCCCAGAGTGACTGCAAGGGCTAGTCTGCTGGCATCCTGCTCTGAGCCTCAGGGACATAAAAGGCTCCCAACCCAGCTCCTCGACCCAGCTGCAGCGAGTTCCTGACAACCTAAATGGAGCCTCATAGGTCCTGGACCCTTGGTGTGGCTCACAGGTTCTTAAAATCAATCTTTTGGACTGTTTGTGAATGCAAGCGGGCCTGTTCATACCAAGACTGAGTCGCTCGCACCAGAATTCTGGGTAGGCTGCCACCAGCCCGTCTCTTCGCACAGCAGGCATTGATCTCTCATGGAGGACAGCCAACACGAAGCACCAGCCCACCCGGCCGCGATGCCGGACCTGCCCCATCGACTACTGCCCACAATGCTCTCCTTGCTCCTCATGAATGGGACGAAATTTGAGAAGGAAAAACTTTAGCTGGACTAATATGGGACAGTTCCGCTCCATCACAGTCGGACTGAACCTTTGACTTTGACCCGGTCCAGTATGACCGGATAGCCATGGTTGGCGCTTTCTGCTTTTATGCACTATTTTACAACTTATTGTTTAAAAATTAAATTCATAACTCAGGTTCTACTGATTGGATGTTTTTCATTTTACTCTTGTTTTATTTATTAAATGAAGCTCTATTTTTCTAACTTGGTGTGGGATCTGTTTGTATGGGGTTTTCACTGTTGTACTGTTTGAAGTGTTGCACAAATACTTTACACATTGCCTCTTAGTTAAGCCTGACTGCTTTGTGTCAAGCTACCAGGGGGCTGAGCACAAGTTAATTTGGTTGTGCCTTGCTTGTGCCTTACCCTGACTAGGACTGTTGTTCCTGTTTGACAAGAGGCTCACAACCCAGTCAACCAACACTCCAATTTCTAACAGATTTCAAATTTGTGACATGCACATTTATTCAACACAATCGGTGGTTACGAGATGTTGTATTACTTCTTCACTTATGAAGTATTTACTGCATCATGTATTAATGTCTGAAGTCAAACGCCAAGATGTAACACTCCCAGCCATGGGATACAGAAACCACTTGTTGCTACCTGGATTGGGTCACAGGACTATAACTCCAGATGGAGTCCCACAGTGGTCCTTCAGAGGTAGCAATCTATCACCATATTCACTGCAGAATGCTCTGCTACAACAATCCAATGGGGCTACTTAAAAGTAAAGCAAGCCACCCCACCTGCCTGGTTCCAGCTTCCATTTCTGCCATCTTTTCAGTCGCACAAGAGTAGGGTGCAGAAGTAGTATGGAAGCGATCCTGTGATCTGATCTGGATCAGGCATCGCATAGGCATAGGGACATACATGCTCGATGATGGGCTGCCATCTTGGATTGGGTTGTGAATTACCCATTCGTGTATAAGACAGACATTTTGTTATGTGGCCATAATTACATGCACATGTATTCAAGGACATTTTAGGAATATCACTGTAGAAGTCCAGTGTAATCCCTTCCTCACTGCTTCCCGACTGTTCTTCTATGTGGAGCTTCTCTACATTCAATTGGATTCCTGTTCTGAGCCGTTTATACTAGTTGATCTTCAACCCTTTTGTGACTTGGAGCCTTATTTTTGTCAAACCTCTTAGTATTGGATTCATCCTCCTTCTGGAAACTGTGTATTTTGAGTTGGCCACTGCCACTGGTGTTGTACCTTGTTACTCCTTAGTAGGGTTCATGTCCTGTTTTGGTGTGACATTATGTATCTCAGTCCTGTCCTTTCCTAATGCAAGACCGGCATTCCATTCCCATTTTGCCTTGGTACAAAGCTTTGCATTCTCATCCTGTCCTGGAAGGAGACTTTGAAATCCATTCACGTTGTGTCTTGGTGCCAGCATTTGGATATCTTCCCTGTTGTGAGACTGACATTCAATTTTTTGTTGTCCTTTTGAACTTGCTGCTCTCTCCTTCTGCCAATCCTTTCAGAATATACCCTGTCAACATATCCGGACCTACAAATCTAATGGTATTTTTTTCTCTGTTATGTTCTGCGATGTTAAGGATCTTCTAGACTGGAGTAACAGGTACTAATTATTCTACCAGGTGGGTGATGGTTGAGCCGGGTATGGTGGCTCACTGGACTAATGCTCCAACTGAAGTCGATAAAATTAGTACCTTTAAGCTGGGTAACAATAAACACCTGTCAATCAGCGCCACGATACCCATGGGTGAACGTGTGCTTTACAAATACACGCTATGTTATGGTAGAAGACTCTCAGTGTGGTCTTATCTAACTATTTGGACCCGTGTGCTTTTGCTCCTCAAGATCCACATTACTGCACACCTTACCTGCTCACCGTGGAATTCTATTTTTTATCCATATTCTCGATTCCTATCAGATTTAATAAAGAGAGTAGTAGATTCGATATTGGGGATGCTAGTTTTGGCCTCTGCTTTCTCCTCGTAAGGCATCTTTTTCCTTGTGTGTTAACACAAGACAGTATTATATATAGTTGAAACTGAAGTTATTTTAAATTATTTAATGTAACATAGAACAGGGGCTTATCATAGCGTAACAAAGGAATGCACTCTTTTAGATGTCCTTGTGAAGTGCAAAAAAGGCTCTTGCTGTAAAGGGGAATTTTTCTGAAATAATTTGTACTGCAGACTACCACAGATTGCAATATGTGCTCTTCCCACCAACACAACCCTGCTACACAAGCTCCAAACCATCCAGAACACCGCGTCCAGACTTGTCCTTGGAACCCCAAGACACAAACACATGATCCAGCACCTATGAGACCTACACTGGCTCCCCATCGAGAAGAGAGTAAACTTCAAGCTACTCACCCACACCTATAAATCCCTCCACAACATCGGACCCAAATACCTCAACGAAAGAGTCTCCTTCTACATACCCAAGAGGAACCTTCGCTCCACCGACCTCGCCCTAGCAGAAACCCCCCGCATACGCAGAACCGGAGCAGGTGGAGGAGCCTTCTCCTACGTCGCAGCAAAGACCTGGAACGAGTTCCCAGTCAACATCAGACACTCCCGACCCTGAACACCTTCAGAAAGAGTCTCAAGACCTGGCTCTTTGACTGACCCGGAACTGCATCCCCGCCCTCCCCCTCACCCCAGCGCCTTGAGATCCTCATGGGTGAGTAGCATTCTATATAAACCCCTGATTGATTGTCAAAACTTTCCAAGATATAAGTTCACCATCACATGATACTTATTATAACTCTGCACAAAGTCATTCTGTAAATCAATGTCTTATCTCAACAATCAATGACACAGTGCCACTTTATGAAGAATCCACCTTCCTTGTGAACCATCAAATGTTGTTTCTATTTCTTGTTTGTGGGCTGTACTTAGATCAGAGGCAGATATACCGGCCTCATCTTTCATGAGCTTCTGTTCAAATTAATACCCGTTTACCTCCTGTGCACTCTAGAAATTAGAAGGATACTGGCTCAGAAAGAGACTCAAGACCCGGCTCTTCAACAGAGACACAGCTCCCAGATTCCCCTAGAGGTGACAGTGTTGCGCTTTACAAATGCTGTTTGATTGATTGATCACTGATCGGTAAAGGACACATACGAACAAAACACAATTTTGTTGGGATCCTAATGGAAGACAAATGCTTATCATTTAGTTTTACTTTGCAAACAAGCTCATTACATTCCTTACCGTTAAATGATATAGCCTTTGTCCAAAGAAATGTTCGCAATATTAATGTACATCTTTTCTTTTCATGTGCATAAACACAAATACGTATTTCTCATCACTTTGTGTTCGTGCAAACCTTTCATAGTTAATGTGAAATACTCATAGAAAAAGTTAGCACAATTCACATATTGAAAAAAGTGTGTTATGGTCTTAATAACACATTTTTAGGACTCTGTATAATCTACAGTCCTTATCAATGCAGCAAACTCGAGACTGTTATTTGCCTGCAGACTTCTCAAGTACACACAGGCGGTGACTGTACATTCCAGAAGGGGATTAAGGTGGGATCAGGGCGGGAGCCCTATAGTCCAGTAATGTACAACTTGATTTTTATTTTCTGCCTAATTGATTGCAGTTGTTTCTGTACAATGAGGGGGAGTTAATTAAATCTTACCTGTGGCTATGGCCTACAATTTCTTTCTCTCAACTCTAAAAGAAGTATTTGTGGTTTTCTAGTGAAATCGGTACATTTATTGGAAAACTAAGCATATTGTCCCCTTTATTAACTACTGAAAGGCTGCATATAAGGGATTCTGTTAAAAAGAATTGATGTCTAGAGATATGATTTGCTAACTTAGATATAATATGTATTGATTGGGGTACCAACACTGCAGCTTCTTTGTACGGTAAAGGGAAAGTTATTAGGAGTCCGTGTATCATTCTGCGGGCTTCTTCAAGCAGTATATTGTACACCAGAGTGTATACATTTCAGTAAGGGCGCTGAATTCACTTCAGTTTCCTTTCATTAACCGAGGTACTTTTCCACATGTCAGGTTTGTCGTTGGCTGAAATTGAGGAATAGGCAAGCTTGAGCACCGCTGTTCTGATTCTTTGACAGGTGTGCCGCCTGTTATGTTTTAAATATCAGACAAATGCAGGTAGTACTGTAGGCTCATGGGAAATGTAGTTTTCTTCCTCATGTGCACTACACATTGTTGTAGCTAGTTTGGGTCCGGCATAATGCTACAAACATGTGAATTTCTTTTTGTATAAAATGTAATTTCTCTCCAGCTGCCATGTTTATCCCAATTTGTGTTCCTCCATTGAGACATGTTGGCTTTGCCCTATCGTATTACATGGGAGGGACATAGATCACTTATATTTTACGTTTATTTTGTAAGGGCTCTGACTTGGTGGTGCCTGAAGCAAGAAGAGACGTGTGGTCTTTGCCCTATTTCTTTGACCCATGCTCAGATACCTCCGGTCACGTGTTGGGGTGGAGTCATATGGTGGAAAGAGATGGCCTGATGATGATGCTCAGACAGGTTAGGGTACCAACGTAGTCCTCCTCTTCCAGGAAGGCCGAGTAGACAACTATTCTCTACATTGGTTTATTGGTTTTAGGACCTTTAGGTTGGATGCTCACATGACTTAACATAGACACATTGGTCACACAAGTGCCAGCTTCCCACGTGTCACACAGGTCGCTGTCCAGCTCTAGGCCTCTGAGATCCCCACTCTGATACCCACTGCAGACTGTACCCAGAGAGCACAGTGCTGCAGCAAACACCAGCTAACACTGAACATCTTGTGATCCTCACCCCACTGGACTGATGAAGCAGAACTTTGAGGAATTCTAGTACATTACTGTAGTTGCAGAGTATTATGACTGATAATTGTAACTAAAGTGCATAAACACTTCAACAGGATACTATGAAATGTCTAACCGTGCCAAAACAGCAGTAGGTTTCTCAACAGAGATGTCATCAAAGGTAAAAGTTATTACTTGTATTTTCATCAGGTGTGTGGCCGAACTAGGCACCACATCCCCTCACAGTGGCAATTAAGAACAAGCTGGAGTATTCTAACCACTTTACAATTACAACGCACAAATCATCGCATCCCCTGAGTAATTCACAATGCGAGTTACAGGTGCTCTGCTCCCATCCACCTGCCAGGGTACCCAAACTGGTATTCTTAAAATAGGATTTTATCATCTAAGATGAATTATTTGATACAATAATGGCACTCCAGTAACTGCCCTAAGTCAAAGCTCTTGCAGGTGTAGTTCAGATTTAAGATCTTATTTAGAGTTTGGCAGGCGGGATATTCCTTCACAAATGTGAAGAAACTACTTGTTTGTGAAGAACTAGGCCATCCACCAAACTCTATCTATGGATCGTAGTCAGTATTGTGCCACTGATGCGTTTATTCAACTGCTCTGATTCTATCTAAACCAATAGTCTTTTGAAGAGGGGGATTTGATTCCTGGCCACACCTCGGATTTTGTAATGGGAGAAGTGAATATCTCTCTTGCTGACCTAGCTGAGGAATGACACACGGTTGTAACATAAAATTGCCAGGAACTCTGCTGGATAGATATCACAGGCTTGCCGGGGTCGAGACATTGCTATCTTTTCCCTCTCCATCACCCAGGCAGTCTCAATTGCCACCATTTTAGAAACTGAGCATCATGTGACCTTTAAAAGTATATATGCAAGAAATGCAGACTATTGTGTGACAAATAACACTGCTGTAGAGTGTGCTGTTCAAATAATAGTCACTTGCTACAGTGTTCGGGGTCGATATTTCAGTAGTATATGTTTTTGAGTATATGATTTTGCAATGTATGTTGTAATACACTATGATTTCAAGTGGAACCCCCTTTGAAAGTCGAATGCAGAATCTGTCACGGTCCTGCTTGGGCCACTGATGTCTCAACAAAGCCCTGCCATACTCCTAAAGCCCACCTTGGACTCATGTGCTGCGCCGCTCCAGTGGTGAGCATGACTCAAGGTAAACTGCTTTCCTTCAATACTACCATACAGCCTAGGATGCCTGTATACACTACATCACAGAACAATCTCCTATTTACTGCGCCAAGGGCAGTCACGAGATCCAAAAAGGCTGAAGGCATAATGTGTTTGCATATATGGACCTCCTTCGATTCATTAAAAAAGATGTTGATTGGTTGGTCTCCCATGTTTTCTGCAGCTGACCCACACAATTAAATTTTGACCTCACACTAATGTTTTTTAATGGTCTTATTCTAGGAATCAGAGATCTTTAATGAGGTCACCAAAGCAACCTCATTAAAGATTTTATTTGTCAACCCTGGTACCAGGCAGTCTGTTTTCGTCAATTCTGCAGAGTGGTTTTTACCTTACATAGTGAAAAGGCACACGCACAGGGGAGGTAAAGGGCACCCTCTGCAGTGTGTGGGGGGGGGGTGGGGGGGGCGAGCAGTCTTCTCTACATGAAGGGGGCCCCCACAGCAGGTCTGTGGAGAGCGTCTCTCTAAAGCAGCTGCAGTGTACAGCATACTCTGAGCAGACAGACCCAGGACTGAAAAGAAACAAAATAACTTGTTTGTTTCTCTTCAGTTGAAACCTGCCAGGCACCTTACAGAGGTGGGTGGGGCCCCTGAGAGACAGCGTCCTCCACAGAGCACTACTTCTCTTAGAGGGGGAGAGGCAGCACAGAAAGGACTGGAGCAGACCCTTTCTCAGAGAAAAATGCCAGCTCTCTCACTTTATGTTTTAAGATTCTGCAAAGGCCTGCATATGATTCTTAAGTAGAACTTTATATGAAATAATCTGTATTCGTTTTAACATTGCCTTTCTGTCTCTGTTTACTTAGGGTATCAGTCAGGGGCCATTAGGGCAGCTGAAAACACCCATTTTAACGTGTTTTCTTCTTATATTAACTGTTATACATTGATAATGGAAAAACTACCAGCCAGGACATTAAATGTATGTTTGTTTATTTATTTATTTATTTATTTATTTATTTATTTTTTTCTTTTTTTAATTTCTGTAATTTTTTATTGTATATAAAAAAATATATTTAGCAGTATTTATAAAGCAAAACAATCATCCCCAGCGGGATATCACAGAACTATAACCACATGTTGAATTACTGATTCACTGGTGGGAGAGACCAAAGGGGTAAGAATAGTTATTCAGGAAAGAGTCAAGTTTTGAGCTTCTTTCTGAAGCTGAGGTAGGTAGTCATCTATGCGGCGTCGGTCCGGGGGTAGCAGATTCCAATAAGCTGCAGCAAGATGGGTAAAGGATAGGCCTCCATCCATAACTTTTTTGATCCGTATGTATTTGGCAATGGCTAAGTGCAGACTTCTTGAGGGTCTTCAGAGCTCCAATTTGGCATGAAGAATCACAGTGCCAGAGCTATGTAGAACCCTGTGCGTTTGGCTAAGAAGGTTGAATTTTGCCGTTCTTCGGATGGGTAGCCAGTGAAGGATTTTTAGGTAGGCCGAGGCGGAACTGCACATTTCCTTATTGCATATAAGCTTTACATCCATATTTTTAATCACCAGCAAGCGGGTGAAAAGGTCCCCGGCCATCTCTTTGTATAGGGAGTTTCCGTAGTCCAATCAACTGACAACAAGGGCTTGAACTATGGTCCCGAGCCAGTTTACTGGGATTCAGTAGAAGAGTTTCTTAAGATGTTCAAACAAACCATAGCATTTGCCGCAGGTGGCAATGACTTGCCTCTGCTTGGTCAAGGACTCATCAATGGGACACCCACATTTTTTACAGCTTTTTTTTAGCTCAGGTTCAACTTTCAGAGGTTTCAGCCTCTATGATGAGTCCCAAATCAGATGTTATACAAAAAAGAGAGAGGGGGGGACCAAGGAGCTATTTAACAGGTCCAGTGTCCATGCTCCTTATTTTAATACTAATTTCCAAAAAAGGGACACTGTTCCTAATGCAAGGTGCTGAAAGTCACCAAATGCATGGGGGTGCAAAAGTCACCCAAATGTGAGAAAAAGAAAGTAAGAGAAAGAGAGAAACAGAATCCTCAGATGGGCATGTCTGAAAAATTAAATGTCCGATTTTCTTGTGTTTAGTTTTAGACAGTGTGCTCTCATTCAGCTGGCGACCTCAGCGAGGCATCCAGAAAGATTCTGTCGAGTAGCTTCATGTTTCTCCTCTATAGAGATGACCAATTGACTGTCATCAGCATATGAGCATTTCTGAAATCCCCACTTGAGGACCAGCTTGGTCAGGGGTGCGCCAAACACATTAGAAAGAGTCGGGCTCAAAGAACAGCCTTGTGGTACCTCGCATTTGAAGCTGTGGGGAGAAGATACAAATGTATTCAGCTGGAAAGACTGGATCCTTTTATTCAGGAATGACCCAAACCAGCAGAGGGCAGAAGAATGAAGCCCTGCCTCGTGGAGTTTATTTTATCAATTGACAATGCGAGACAGTATCAAATGCTGTAGAAAGATCAAGTGGTGTCAGGACAACAACTTTCCCCTGATCTACATCTTTTTCTTTATTTCTTGTTTTTACTAACACAAATTTAGTCAGTGCATGGACAGCCAAGATTCAGCAATGCATAGACAGATCGTACATTGCGGTAGCACAAGTAAAATAGTACAGTGTGGTTTAGACATCAAAAAGACCGCAATTAAATTGGTCATCTCTGGGCTACATACATTTACAAACATATTTAACAGTCAGGACCTGGGAGAGGTACAAAGAAAAAAAAGGCATATGAGAACTAGGAGGATGGGAGAAGAGGGGGGGCTCCTGTACCCTTTCATTCCGCTGGCTTTGTCCCGCTACGGTGTGTCTCTCATCATCTCCCTCATACTGAATCTGTAATATTTCAGCCAAAGGGTCTGGATTTTTGAAACTTTCGGGGGAATTCTCTTGCCTGGTATGTCATTTTTCCCGCTACCATGTAGAGGTCCATATGGGCCCTCCACTCAGGAAGTGTGTGTGGATTTGGGGGCCCCCAATGACAAGCTATACCCCTCTTGGCCACTATGAGCCCTAAATTCACAGGAGGAGTTTGCTGCGTGGCAGGTCTAGATCGGTGGGAATGCCCAATAGGGCGTACTTCGGCTCCAGTTTTAGTTGTGCCCTCCACACTTTATTCAGTTCCCCCAATATTTGACTCCAGTACATTTGAATCCGACTACAACTCCAGAGTGTGTGTATGTACGTACCCTGCTCTGTTTTACACCGCAGGCACTGAGGTGTCTGTGCTCTGCCAATAGTATGGAGACGTGCCCTATCGAAACACACTCTATGGAGAAGCTTGAATTGTATGAGGCCACTTCCCTCTGGTATATCAGAGCCGCCTCCCAGTCAATGTCCTCCAGAGGTCTGGTGATATTTTCCCACTTGGTCCTAAGTGGCGCCAATTTATCTCGGATATTATTTATTAGCGTTTTATAGGTCCATGAAATAGCTTTCCTGGAGAGATTGTCCTGAAGTAGTCTGCCTTCTAAAGGAGCGATCTCTGGGATGTCTGCCCTGTCTCTCCCCTCTGCTTTCCAGGCATGTTGTAGTCTGAGATAGAAATATCTCTGGGTGTCGCACAGTTGGTATGTGTGTTTGAGCTTGTCAAAGGGAACTAGAGTACCTCCCTCTATGATGTCGCCTACTTTAGAGATCCCGATTAGGTCCCATTTTTTAAACCATCAGAGTTTACCAATCTCTGGCAGTTTCGCTCCCTCCCAGGGGAGTCTCCCTCGTGATGTTTGCCCCATCCTATTCGTCTTTCCGCCCCTTTTGAGGCCTCTATTGCTCTTTGGTTGGCCGGCAAGAGCTGACTAGTTCCCCTGCCCCATATAGATAGTGAAAATGGGTAAGGCTCCTAAACTGCAGTCGTTATAGGGAATAGGTGGGGTGGTCTCCTGCCGCATGCGCCTACTCATTGACCACTGTAAGATGGGCCGCCTGTAGTATGCTCTTATGTCCGGTAACGCAAGTCCCCCATTATATTGATTTCATTGAAGTGTTTGCAATGCGACTCTCGATGTCTTCCTTCCCACAGCCAAGGGCGTAAGTCAGAGTTTAACATGGTAAATATAGCCTCGGCATCTGGAGTGTAATCATTTTATATAACGCTGCTCTTCCCTTTATCGTTAGTGGGAGTCATCTCCACCTCTCAACATCCCCGAGAAATTCCGCACGCACTCTTTTGATATTCTGATTGTGATTAGTCATGTCATTGGTGGTGATATATAGACCAAGGTATCAGAATCCCTCTTGGGCTACCTGAAAGCATTCCGGAAGTCGTCTCATGTCTTAGGCCCCCCTACCGAATAAAGATTAGATTTGTCCCAGTTAATGCTATATCCTAGCCCTTACTCCTGAAACGTGCTCAGGACTATTGGAAGTGTCCTGTTAGGGTTCATGATATATAACAGGATGTTGTCGGCATAGAGTGATATGCGCTCATCTGGTAGGGCTTCCTCATGGTCTTAAAAAAAATAATCCCTGGGTGTTTTCTAATTACGGAGCCCAACGCTTCCAGTACCAGTGCAAATAGCAAAGGGGGTGGGGGAAAGCCATGTCTTTTGCCTCTCTGGACCTGGAAGTCCTCCAAGGTCGTCCCATTAAGTCGGACCCTGGCCATTGGGTTGGTGAAGAGCAGTTCCACCCAGGCTATCAAAGCTGGGCCAAATCCAAACTTCAACAGGGTTTGCATCAGAAACGGCCAATGCACCATGTCGAACGCCTTCTCCGCATCTAAGGAAAGGAACACGCGTGCTGCAGATCTATTCTTTACCATGTCCATCCAGTTGGCTAGACGACAGAGCTTAAGTCTTGTGGCATGCCATGGCATAAAGCCAGATTGCTTGAAAGATCAAGAAAGTAATAACTTATAGACCACAATAGGTAGCTATATTCCTCCTATGTCCAGCCGGACAAGGATTTTATTATGTAGTAAATCACAAAAATGAGAACAAGAATATCAGAACATAGATTTGTAGTAGGGAAGAGAAAAACAAAGTGCAATCATCCGAGCCCAACACCAGATGGCGATCTATTCATAATGTACCATCTGCAGCCCATATGCCTCGAACACAGGTTTACAGGCAAAGACTGAGCAAAGTTGGCCACTTTTAAGTCAGTGTGTCAATTAGAAGTATTGCCAAAGTGCGAAGCACAACAAAATTATACATCATCATCAGGCCTGACAATATTAACATTTGTTTGGTATTTATCAGTTAAAACCGCCTGTTAGGGAGGAATAGGGAAAGAAAAAACAAACAATCGGTGGCTGCATTAAGAAAAGATATTAGAGACTAACTGACTTTAGGGGGCGCAAGTATATACATTGGCAACAAGTGTATTAGGAATCGGCATACCGCGCTATACATTCAGTGATTCCAATCGAACTAATCGTGGAAGACCTGTCCGTTTGTGCCTTTGTGACATGCTGACTGAATTTGTAATTTCAGGAGCGCATTGTGAGGTGGCAGCATGCGTGCATTCATACATGGGTCTTGGCAGCATTCATGCATTCATACATACATTGTAATTTCAGGAGCACATTGTGAGGTGACAGCATACGTGCATTCATACATGGGTCTAGGCAGCGTGTGTGCATTCATACAGGGGTCTTGAGGAAACTATATAAAGTGATTAGGTGGCGCGTACTCAGTTGGATTAAGTGAAGATAAAAACGCGATTCGGTAGTGTCTGCCGGGTATTTTAGGAGCGGAGTGTCCGAGTGAATGTCGATTTTAGGGAATTGTGACAGCGTTTTCGGGATGCCTTATGTGATTAAAAGGGGGCCTGGTGGTATAAGGGCTTACCCGTTGTAAAGGCAGTTTTGTTCCGGCTGGGTCTATGATTACAAGGCGCCGGGCGTCTGCTGTGGACACATATTTAGAGATTTGTGAGGAACAGTTTGGGTGACTAACCGTGCTCAAAGCGTAATGGTGAGCAGTGCGTGTTGTACCTTATGTAAAAAAGCTGTAATGGTCTCAGTTGGGTTTCTGCCCAGGCACTTCTGTGGCGTGCTGGGCGATTCCGGGCCGGCCGGAGGGTGTCTGAAGGCGCTCTGAATTACGAGCCGCTGTAGGGGGAAGAGATTTTAAGGAAGGAGTTCCGCTATTGACAGTGTGCTTGGGTGTTTCAAAAGCTGGGAATTGTCTTACCTGGCTTCGAGGGTGGAGACAGCAACGTTCTGCTTATTTCTCCGTTGGCCATTAGTTCCCACGTGTGCTTTGCCGAATCGCAAGCACAGAATGTGCTGCTCGGGAGTTGCTTAAATCTCCCGGGCCATTGAGGGCTAGTCACGTGGATAGTGAAAATAGACAAGGGGTGTGCTGCAATGCTCAGGTTAGCAGCCATCTTGGAGTGGTGAATTGGTGAGGTAATACATTCTACCTTTTAGTGCCATGACGCGCTGGTGGTTGGAATCCGGGCGATACTCTTTCAGTCATGGACCCTGGCGTGTGGAGGTTGCATTAGGTCTGAACGGGGTCAGACATGCGCGGGGATCAGCCGGGTGGCTGTTGGTGTGAATAAAGTGGTGTGAATTATTTACAGTGCATACTTCGCGCAGTGAGGACGACAATATTGTGGAACCAAGTGACAAGTGCCACAATTGTTTACATTTCATTTTGTGCTATACAAATCTCAGTATTGGTAAGCATGAAAAATACGAAGTTTTATCACATCGGAATTATGGCATTTTTCACATGTTCCTTTTGGGGACAGAAAATTGTCTCTTGATTGTTGAGCCCAACAATCCTGTATAGGTCTTATATTAGCGTAGTCCAATCCTCTGCTCTGTTGAGACCATTTCCGATGGTATCAAATTGGAATATTGTCTTTAATTCCTCACGGTTGAGCAGCTGGGCAATGTTTCCACCACTCTGTGGTAACTTGAGAACTTTCAAGATAGTCCATTGTATATCGTTCTCATTATGTCCAGCCTCTGAGAAGTGGTCCACCAGCGGAGCATTCAGCGTTTTACATCTGATGCGGCTCCTGTGCTGGCAAATTCTTGTCTTAGCCTTCTGGGTTGTCTGGCCTACATATAGTTTTAAACACAGGCATTGTATGGTATAAATTACATTACTGGTATTGCAATTTGAGAATGATCGCCTTTCAACCGTGGTGTTATTGTAGGTGAAATTCTTTCCTTCAACCGTGTACACACACACATTACAACCTCCACATTTGGCATGACCTATAATGGGCGGTAAGCCCCATACAGACTCAATGGTTGAGGGGGGGTTGGTGAGGGTAAGGCAGCTCGTAGCAAGTGGTCCTTCAAGTTCTTACTTTTACGAAAGGAAAATAGGGGCCTGTCGATGTTTAAGTTACCTGCATTAATTGTGGGCCAGTATTTAATAATGGATTTCCTTATTTTGTTTGAAGCCAGAGAAAATGTTGTCACACAGGCTATTCTCTCATTGTGGTTTTTAATTTTGGGAGAAAGCAGGATGTCACGGGGACAGTGCCAGGCTCGTTTGGAGGCCATTTTAACTATTCTCCGTGTATAACCACGATCCTTTCGTTTATTTGATAGGATTGATGCCTCTTTGAAATAGTCCTCTTTGGAAGAACAATTGCGTCTAATTCAGAGAAATTGGGAATAGGGTAGTGAGTCCCTAAGGGCTCTTGGATGATTGCTGGTGTAACTTAGGAGCGTGTTGCTCAGTGGGCTTCCTATAGAGTACATTGCCCAGCTGCTTAACCGTGAGGAATTAAAGACAATTATTCAATTTGATACCATCAGAAATGGTCTCAACAGAGCAGAGGATTGGACTACGCTAATATAAGACCTATACAGGATTGTTGGGCTCAAAAATCAAGAGACAATTTTCTGTCTCCAAAAGTACAATGTGAAAAATTTCATAATTCCGATGTGATAAAACTTCGTATTTTTCATGCTTACCAATACTGAGATTTGTGTAGCACAAAATGAAATGTAAACAATTGTTGCACTTGTCACTTGGTTCCACAATATCGTCGTCCTCACTGCGCGAAGTATGTACTGTACTGTAAATAATTCACACCACTTTATTCACACCAACAGCCACCCGGCTGATCCCAGCCCATGTCTGACCCCGTTCAGACCTAATGCAACCCCCACACGCCAGGGTTCATGACTGAAACAGTATCGCCAGGATTCCCACCACCAGCGCATCATGGCACTAAAAGGTAGAATGTATTACCTCACCAATTCACCACTCCAAGATGGCTGCTAACCTGAGCATTGCAGCACACTCCTTGTCTATTTTCACTATCCATGTGACTAGCCCTCAATGACCCGGGAGATTTAAGCAACTCCCGAGCAGCGCATTCTGTGCTTGCGATTCGGCAGAGCACACGTGGGAACTAATGCCCAACGGAGAAATAAGCAGATCGTTGCTGTCTCCACCCTCGAAGCCAGGTAAGACAATTCCCAGCTTTTGAAACACCCAAGCGCACTGTCAATAGCGGAACTCCTTCCTTAAAATCCCTTCTCCCTACAGCGGCTCGTAATTCAGAGCGCCTTCAGACACCCTCCGGCCGGCCCGGAATCGCCCAGCACGCCACAGAAGTGCCTGGGCAGAAACCCATCTGAGACCATTACAGCTTTTTTACATACGGTACAACATGCACTGCTCACCACCATTACCCTTTGAGCACGGTTAGTCACCCAAACTGTTCCTCACAAATCTCTAATTATGTGTCCACAGCAGACGCCCGGCGCCTTGTAATCATAAACCCAGCCAGAACAAAACTGCCTTTACAACGGGTAAGCCCTTATACCACCAGGCCCCCTTTTAATCACATAAGGCATCCCGACAACGCCGTCACAATTCCCTAATACCGACATTCACTCGGACACTCCGCTCCTAAAATACCCGGCAGACACGTTTTTATCTTCACTTAATCCAACTGAGTATGCGCCACCGAATCACTTTATACAGTTTCCTCAAGACCCCTGTATGAATGCACACACGCTGCCTAGACCCATGTATGAATGCACGTATGCTGTCACCTCACAATGTGCTTCTGAAATTACAATGTATGTATGAATGCATGAATGCTGCCAAGACCCATGTATGAATGCACGCATGAAGCCACCTCACAATGCACTCCTGAAATTAAAAATTCAGTCAGCATGTCACAAAGGCACAAACGGACAGGTCTTTCATGATTAGTTCGATTGCAATCACTGAATGTATAGCACGGTATGCCGATTCCTAATACACTTGTTGGCAATGTATATACTTGCGCCCTCTAATGCAGCCACCGGTTGTTTTTGTTTTTTCTTTCCCTATTCTTCCCTAGCAGGCGGTTTTAACTGATAAATACCAGGCAAATGTTAATATTGTCAGTCCTGATGATGATCCCAATTTATTTAGAGCAAGGGATCGAAACTTCAACTTCTTCTAGTGTCTCCACAACTTACCATTGTGTATAATTTTGTTGTGCTTCGCACTTTGGCAATACTTCGAATTGACGCACTGACTTAAAAGTGTACAACTTTGCTCAGTCTTTGCCTGTAAACCTGTTTATGTTGTATGTGTTCCTTCCCCAGTACTTTCCTCCCAAGTATGGTACAGGACTGTGCCCTACTACAAATCTATGTTCTGATATTCTTGTTCTTATTTATGTGATTTACTACATAACAAAATCCTTGTCCGGCTGGACATAGGAGGAATATAGCTACCTATTGTGGTCTATATGTTATTACTTTCTTGATCTTACAAGTGCTAAGGACCCTTGTTCTTTGTAATATATGATTGACACCCGTGGTCCTCAGACAATTGTTCGGGTTCCCTTGTTTTATTGAAAAATAAAGCCAGATTGGTCACAATGAATAAGGGATGATATTACTGTCAGGAGACGTGTCGCCAAGACAGTGGCTAATATTTTAGTTTCCACATTCAGTAGGTATATGGGTCGATAAGACCCACATTCCATTGGGGGTTTTCCTGGTTTATGAATAACCACCACTGTGGCCTTTCTAAGGTCCAGCAGGAGTGTCTTTTCTTCTAGGGCCGTCTAAAACATGTTCAAGAGGTTTAGGGCCAGCAGGTTGGCGTTGCGTTAAAAAAAATCTGCTGGAAGCCCATTCGGGCCAGGACCCTCTCCCGACTTTTGCCTGCCAATTGCTTCCTTCACTTCCTCCAGGGTCAAATCCCCCTCTAAAAATTCTCTATCTTATCTGGAAAGGGAAGGGATTTCTATTGATTGCAAGAAAGAGTTGATTTGGACGTTGCCTGGCATTCGTCTGGCTCTGTATAACTCTGTATAGTAGTGGGCGAAGGCGTTCGCTATATTTGGGGATGTAGTGTGTATCATGTCTTGTTCATGCATGGAGGCAACCCACCTCGCCTCCTGCTCTTTTTTACTAAACCAGGCTAAGAGTTTTCCTGCCCTGTCTCCTGTCTCATATGGCCAGTGTTGTGTGGCCAAAAGTTGGACTTTCACTTATTGAGTGACTAGGCTTTTGTACTCTCTCTGGGTTATCTCTATCTGCTGTATTGAGCGGTGATCTATAATAGTATCCATTTGTTTCTCTAATTCTAGGAGTCTGTGCTCCAGGGTCTCAATTTCCGCGTCTGGTTCCTGTTTTTATGGGCTACAATGTTTTGCACCCTGTCCGGTAGCAACGTTTTATATGCTTCCCATCGCATTACTGCTGAGGACACTGTGCCTTCATTCTCTTGGAAATAAAGTTCTGAGTCCATTTGGATCGCTTGGGTGATCTCTTCATCTTGCAAAGCCCAGGCCTGCAACCTCCCTTCCCTTCGGCTCTCTGCTGCTCTTCCTCCTACTGTCATCCAGACAGTTAAGGGGTCAGAGATGCCCCTGGTCAGATATTCCACCTTCTCTATTATCTACGCTTCTCCCGACGGGGCGAAGAGGTAGTCTAGTCTGGAGAAGACTCTGTGACCTCCCGATAAATATGAGTATGTACGGTCTATCGGGTGCTGGCATCGACAGAGATCAGTCAAGCACAGTGAGTTCTGAAACTGTTCGAGGTGTGCGTGGGAACATGTTCCAGATCTCACATTTGTACGGTCCAGTTGTGGGTTTATGACATCATTAAAATCTCCACCAACAATATGCGCGGAGGGACCCGATTCTATGAGAATTCGTGCTATTTTATCTAAAGTGTGTTGTTGCAGTCTTGGGGGAACATACTCACTGATTAGCATAAGCTCTCTCCGGCCCCAGGTCCCCTGTAGCGCCACAAATGTTAAATTAGGTTCTGTCCATGTTCTAGATGTATGGAAAGGTGGTGACTTATTAATTAGTATAGCGACTCCCTTTGAACCAGCTGAAAAGCCAGCATGCGCCAATGTACTATACACACCCCTCCCTAGAAAGAAGCAGTGTGAGCCCATTAGATGCATCTCTTGTAGGAGAACAACATCTGGTTTGAGTCGTTTGATGCATTTGCTGACAAGTCGCCTTTTAATTTTATTACATAATCCATTGATATTCCACTTCAATACTGAATACTTCTCCTCGCCCTTTGTTTATGCCTATGCTTATTACCGGTTTTACCTTGTGCTTCGTCTTGATTCTATTTTTTTCTATCTGTGTCCCTGCTCTTTGTATGTCTGTGAATGTTTGAACAACTTGGTAGAACTAAACCCAACACTGATCGTTGACTACTCTGCGATCTCCCTTTACACCCCCCCCCCACCCCACTCTCTCCCTCCAACCCGGTCACTCCTCAATTGGTCAACATGACAACTGCAGCTCAGGTGAAGCTTGAGAGGTCTGTATCCCCCCCCTCCCTCAACCCCTATATAAAGATCGTAGGTTCGTATTAGAATCTATTGCCCCTAGCGAGTAACGTACAGTGTCTATAGGCAATGAACTAGTGTCTTACTGTCTCTCGGCAGATGTTCAGCCACATCATTTCATCCTTCTTCACCGCTTTTGCATAGTTGCTGCTGCTGAGTCTCCATGGTGGCGGGTTGCTGGCCGTGGTCTTTAAGTTGGCGGATAGTCTGCAGAATTGGGTGTTCGCTATCAGCATTTGATGAATATTCTTGATCTGAAGGATCCGAAGTGTTATGGTCTTGGCATTTGCCGGTTCAATTTATCTCGTGTCGTTTCCCTATCCGAATCAGACATTTGGGTCTTTTTATGCGCAAGTCTCCTCAGCGACTTACGTGGTCTTTTCTCCCTCCGCATCCCTGGGCCAGTGCTTCCTTGTAGCCTGAGCCTGGTGTTTCTGTCGATTCTTGTCTACGTCTTATGGGAGGCCGCTCTTTGAGCCAGGCCCAGGTCTCTTCTGTAATTTGGAAAAAGTGTGAGGTGCCTTGGAATATCACTTTGAGTTTTTCCAGGAATAGCAGCATATACTGGATCTTAAGGGTCTGCAATTTAGCCAAAGCAGAGTTGAAGGTTCTCCATTGTTTCTGCACTTCCCGTGAAAAATCTGAGAACACCATTATCCTTGTATTAGTATACTTAATGTCACCTTTTTGCCTTATTTCTCGCAGTATGAGGTCACGGTCTTGAAAATTACGGAAACGTGCAATCAGGGGTCTCGGTGGGGCTCTCAGAGGTGGCTGAAAGCTCGGCATCATGTGTGCTCTCTCAATTATAAAGCAAGTTGAGAACTGTGTGTTCAGGAGGGAGTCTTTGAGCCATGTCATAAGGAAATGTCCTGGGTCCTCTTCTTCCGATCCCTCCGGGAAACCAACGAAACGCAGGTTTTTTTCTACGGGCCCTGTTTTTCGCATAGTCTACCCTCCAGGCCACCTCCTTCAATGAGGCAGTCAGTCCTGTGACCTCCTTCCGCATGGAGTGGGCTATGTCTACCACTTCGGATATGCATGCTACCACTTGCATCACTCTTTCCGAGACTTTATGTAGGTCTTGGGGCAGCAGGGTCCCCTCTGTACGAACTTATGCCATCTTCCCCTCTAAAACCTTTCTTGAATGGCCTGTAATATGGTCATGTTGCCGACCTCATCCTTTGTTCCCTGTGGTTGGTAGACAACTTTAGTATATTTATCCAGTTAACCCTGTCTTGTGGGTTTTGGGTCTTTGTCGCATGTCATGTTTATGCCTGCAACTCGGATATTCAAATGGTTGTGGAAGGGTTTGGATTTCTGATCCATGATCAGGAGGGGGCACCCCTAGATATCATTGGCGAATTCCTCTGGAGGGTGTGAAAGACACCACAGTGTCTCGCCAGTGACAGCTAGTTTGTACCCTTGTCGATCACTCCTCCAGTGCGCTCTGGCTCTGACTATTTGTCTTCCTGTTCCTTCGAGTCCCCCGTCCGTCATGATGCAGCCCCAGACGTGGAGCCACTATTCAAATCTATCGGCACAGATCCATAGCACAGCTTCAGGGTGTGGCACATTGCCCTGCACTGCTGTTGGCAGGTCTCGCTCACCATAAATCCAGCCCTATTGGGAGAATCTCCCTGCCACCAGCACTGAAACAAGGGAGAGCCCAGAGGAGCCCACAATCCAAGTTCACCCCCTGTTCACGTAGGTGCTAGTCGTCTTAGCCCATCGCCATAGCAGGCTGGAGTGGGGGGAAAGCTCACTCTACCGTGCCCTAGTGTTGAATGTGTCTCTCGCTGTTATCTTCCCTTCTGGAGATGTGTGTCTCCTTTCTTGCCATGTGCCCCCTCCTGTGTGTATGAATCTAGGCTTGGAGAGAGGGGGGCCTGTGATATGTTGCTCCACTGACTTCAGAAACAGGGGGGGCAAAGTCGGAGATCAAAACGTGGGGTAGCAGCCCCCCAGGCTCTTTATCCCCTTCTTCAGGGGTATTCTTGGCACCTTCCTGTCGCCGTCGCCCCCCACGGCTCCCCCATCCCAGCTCTCCGCGTCTGTCCCGTTCTGTCTCTTTGTCCAATGTCCGCTAGTTTTGTCCCTAATAGTCAAAATGTGGGCCAGGCCTTTATGCGGTGTCCCAACGCGCCTACATTCCAGTGCAGACCCGGTGTGGAGCGGTCACTCCTGAGTTTCCTTTAGGCAGGTCCTCCTGTCATCATGGCTCCACGGGTTCTCCCTTACTGTGCCATCCCCGCAATTAACGGGCTTCGTTGTATGTCCTGCCCTGGCCCTCTCCAGTGTCCACTAGGACTCATGGTCCCTGTCTCAGGTTTGCGGCAGTGATTCAGGTTTACCAGGCCTCTATGGCTGGCGCCTCGCTTCTCCCCTTCTCCGCCCCTGCCTGCTGTTGGCCAGTGCCTGTCGATCCGTCTTCTCCATCATTTCCCCCTGCATTGGCTTTCTTCAATGGAAGTGGCGGGGATCACTTTATTAATGATGCACTGGGTTCTCTAGATGCAGCTCAGCGCTCATACCTCGGTGCTCGTCAGTCTATTCCTTTGTGCTTCGCCAAGGGGGGTAGGCCCCTGCCCGCTAGAACTGGGCTCCTCTTGCCGGACGGCGCTCAACTCTGCGGCTCTGGACCCCCCGGCTCATCTTAGCCGGGGCAAGGTTGAGCTTCCGTATCCTACATCAGCCCATAACTGTCTCTCAAGCGAGGCGGTTGTCCTCAGTTCTCTCCTCTGGTCAGGCGATTGCCTTCGGTGCTCCCATAGTTCCGGAGACAGGTCTCTCCGTCTTGCCTCTCTCTCAGTCCGCCGCTACAATCGCAGGCAGATGGGAGGCAGCTAGGGGGGGCCGGAAGCCTGCTTCTCACCATACTCTCGTAGTCACTGCCGCCATAAGTTGTTGGCTTATTCCACTAGCGGAATGCCGCCATCTTGCAAATACGAGTCCAGCTGCTCCTTCACTCCGCTCTCCAGGAGCCATATTTACCCCGTTCTCAGTTTTTTGGGGCTCCTCCACAGCAGCAATAGGTATGTGGGGTATACATTCCCTCCAATACCTCAATGATTTTCTAGGGCCAGGATTAAGTACAGGATTCCTATTGCGCTGTCGGAGCCCTCGAGAGGCACAGCTACTCGGCAATGTTGCTGGCCACGCCCGGATCTACTTCTAATCCTATGCTATCCAGAACAGCCAGAAGAGTAGATTCTGTTCTGATCTTGGCTCTGAATCCTGCCTGCGAGGGGTCCAAAAGAATATTGTTTTCTAGGAAGGCTGTCTGTTGGCAAGTCTTTCCAGTACCTTGGAAATAAATGGAAGCAGGGAAATAGGACGGTAGTTTGATAAAACTGAGGCAGTCATTGCTAGCCATTGTAAGTCATTTCTCAATGTTTTTATTAAAGGATCTGGATAGAACCCCAGAGTTCTTGTTTTCCTCTGGCATGCTTTGAATAAGTTGTCAGGCAAAAATTAAAAGCAAAATGCAATACATATAGTTTAAAAATAATTGACAAACCTATATGAATACAAGCACAACATCGAAAAACAAAAGTGACCAGCTTTACTTAAATATTTCCAAGCGCTTTTTGTATTTTTTTCTAAACCAAAGTAGTATACAAAGCAGATTGTCTTTGTGTTACATAAAAGATTCAGTGAACTTAACATTTAATTAACCATTTTAAGTTACAGTATCGTAAAGCATAGATCTCGACCTCTTCATTTTTGCAACCTTCTTTTGGTATTTTGATTTTCCCATTCTTAGACAGGACTACCAGTACCTGAAGCAATGCGTCAACTACTCACACCTGAAATCGAAAAAATACGAGGTCAATGTGTAGGGTCTAAAGGATGATTTCTTGTACACATATACAGCATGGAAGTCTTTTCCTCCGTTGTTTCCACAAAGTACGTTTGTGTTTTTATACTTGAATAACAGGAATTTTCAGCAACATTGCAATTTTAGTTTCCAAACTAAAACCCTTCTCTCATGTATTACAAGGGAGTCCGTGATACCAAAGCATTGTTTATGAGCCTGCGAGGATGGGGACTACACACATGATATTATTGGGCAGATGATGATAATGCCAGGCAGCTGTAAGGGAATTACTGCGGAAAGGAGAGTCTGAAATGCTATACTGAAGTGCAAAATGGGTTTAGTGCATTTTAAAAAGCCATTTTGTGATTGCAAACCCTATGACTTTGTGCATCGCAGGGACTGGGAATCCAAAGATTTTTGTTTTTTAGGCTCTATGTTAGGTAAAGGATTAATTAATATTCAAGTGATATGTTGCAGTTAAATATGTCATTTGTTTTCAATTAAACTGTTTTAAAATCGTTTTTCAGTAAAAAAAATTCTTTTCTGTTATGTGTACCTGGAAAAAAATACAAATATAATAACTAGAAGATAGGTCTGCTAGTTGCAATATGGGCTATCCATATCTAGACTATAATTCATCCCACAAATATATATATTTACTGTATTTATTTGAGTGGAGAGACGTGGTGAAGGCCCCATCAGCATATCTTACAGGTGGCCCTCCTCAAGTTTTGCTATGCCACTGTACAAGCATATAAAAGAGTTGCAACATCTAACACAATATTTGGAGGCCCCCCTCTTCCAAGTGCTTGCCTATGTAAAGAAGTGAACAATAAGAAAGCCAGGAGTCGGAGAGGGCCAGGCACATTCACATGTTCTAGCCATTCTAGATTCAAGCTTTCATATGCCATGATCCGCCATCATTCTCTGGGTCACTTACAATGGCTGGTTACCACACACTAAATCTATGCTACTTTTTCTACCTTTGTAGCATTATTTGATAGAGATATGTATTTCCTCACTCCATGTCAAATACTTAAAATTACTATGATCACTCTCTGCCAATCAGTCTTTTACATGGCATAGTTAAGCAAAATAGCATCAGACTGGCCTTTGCCGCCACTCTGGTAATGCACCGCAGGCGCTGTGGATGCTTTCACACAATCATGATAGGCTCCGTAGCTTATTCTAGTTGCAGCCTCCTGGATTGTGGGGCAAGTTTGAACTTTTTTGCTAGGGCTAATTTTTGGTTTCCAATCTGGCTCTGAGGATGATGTATAAAAAGAATGGACAATGTATATGACGAAATTTTCTTTGTTGAATCAATCTTTATTTCTTTTAGTTCTATAAGCAGAACGTCATTGAAAAATATAGTAGCCAACATGTTTCTTCCAACAGGGACTTCTTCAGGGCTACAAACGATAAATACATATTTACGTTATTTACATACAGTTAAAACACTTAGCCTCTATGTGATTAATACACTTCAAACAATTCTTTTTTTCAATAAAAATGATACAGACGTTGGAGTAGACTCCAAGGGACACCACAATTTCAACTCAGATCTATTTACATGTATATACAATGACACATATAAATGGTTGCACCTTTATATCAACTTTCAATATGGCAATACGATCATGTGCCCATAGATTACCTTATTAAACTAACCCACTAAGCAAATAATAGTGGCCATTTTTAACCATGCGGTTCTGTAAATGATCAAAGATCAAAGAAAGATATTCTACTTTTAAGCATATATTTAATAAGATACTTTATACAGCTTGGTCCTGATCATTTATAGAACCATTTATATGTGTCATTCTATATACATGTAAATATATGTCAGTTGAAACTGTGGGGTCCTTTGGAGTCTGGTCCAACTTCGTTATCATTTTTATTGAAGAAAAGAAATGTTTGAAGTGTATTAATCACATAGATGATAAGTGTTTTACCTATATGTAAATAATGTAAATATTTATCAGTTGTATATACCTTTTGTAGCCCTGAAGAAGTCCTTGTTGGACGGAACGCATTAGCTATTATGTTTTTCAATGACATTCTGCATATAAGAAAATAAATAAAGATTTATTGAACAAAGGAAATTTCGTCACCTGCATTGATTATATGTGAAGTTTTGTTGTGTCATGGACATCACTGTCATGTATTGAATTAAAATCCATGTAGAACTACAAATGCTACTGTGATGCAGCTATAAGATTGAGTGCTGAGCCATTTATAGTCTTTTGATTGGAAATGATTTCCCATTTAAAGTATAGAGGGACTATGCTTCAGGTTCGCTGCACCATTGAAATCCTACTTTGCTTAATACGGTTATTGGCCCAACCCCTCATCTTTCTTATTATAAATAGAATGGGCTTTTGGTCAGAGAGGGGAGCAGTATACAACCACCTTCCTCCTTGGCTACCAACAACAATCCTTGATTTCCTTTCACCTTTTTGCTCATGTTTTTTGTCTTTCAACTAAATTAGTATGTTTTGTGTGCCATTTATAATGCAAATGAAAAGTTATAAGGAAAATCAGAATAACTACCAAACTTAGCACTAACAACTTAACAAATATACGTATTTGGAAAGGTTGTTACCAGTCTTGGTAAAAGATGTCTTCCTGTTGCTTATTGGTACGTCTTTTGCAATACCAAACAAATCTTCATCAGGGTCCACTTCATCATCAAATAAGGCAAGTTTTGATTTGGGCTTTGGCTGCTCTACCTTGACTGCAACTGCTTTTTTGGGCTTTTTGGCTCTAAAAAAAAAAAATTAAAATATAGAAGAAAATGTTTTGTTGTAATAATTCATAGTCCAACTATGCATCTTAAAATGCATGTTCTTATGTATGAGGACGTACATTGAGGAAAAAATCATAAAATCATAACCGTTTCAATAAAGAAATCATGGACGGATTTGATCGGTAACCACGACTCAATCCTGTTGGGCTTCATGTTAGCTTACTTTGTGCCATAGCTATAACAGTGGAATATTAAGGATGAAATATTGGCTTACAAAAATATTGTGACCTAAATAAGATATATGTAGATGTGGCGTTATGAATAGTAAATCAATACTTACCTCCATTTTGGCCACGAAGTGCCAGTCTCGATATTCTGACATACATCCGTGCGATGGCCTATTATGAATATGCTGGCACATTGTTCCCTCACTCAATCAATTGGACATTTGTAGAGCGCAGAACTCACCCGCGAGGGTATCAAGGGGCTAAGGGGGGGAGCTGCATCTGTGCCATGGCCTAGTATGAATATGCTGGCACATAGTCCCTCACTTGCCCCTATTTACTGAGGCGAGGAGAAGTCTCATCCCAGAAATCACTCATTAGCAAATGTGTATTTCTTAAATTTTTTCTTGGGTTGCAGTCAGTTTTCACCATCTCGTCACATTTAACAATCCTTGACCACTACACTTTGGAGTCCAAAGAAATCCCAGACACACGAGGAGCAGACAATTTGGGGAGTGAGGTATCTAAGTAGTCCAGGAATGGGGAGAGAGGGTCAGGCCATAGGGACAGTAATAGAGGAGTTCCTCTGGTCAGAGCAAACGTAAAAGCGCCCTAGCAGTATTAGTGGTGGTCTAAGCAACAGGGAAGCGAGAAGCCCAGGGAGACTGAAGAAAATAAGGAAACACAGAACAGGAGGGCCCAACAAGTACTAAGAAGGGAGTGAAACTAATTTGATGAGGACCAGGTGGACATGGAGGAATATACTTAGAATGGGAGGATCAGAGGAAGAACTCAGGCAGGCCACAGTGAAGGACTGGGTTCTTTTGGACCCAGCGGTGCCAGGGCACAACACCTGAAACCTTCGTGGGTAACCTGCTCCGGCGTACAAGTCACAGAGACACGGGACACTTCCTTCGGCGTCAAAGATTCAAGGTTTATTTGCTGCAGGGAACACAGAAGTCACAGGAAGTACATCGAGTGTAGTTCGGGGAGACTGCTTCAAATTGGTTCTGTGGATCGCTCCTTTTATACAGTTTTTACCCATAGGATAACATTGAACACAAAAGTTTACAACCCGGTTCCCACAATTAGCCCCCAGAGGGGTCGCTTTGGTCACTTTGAAACACACAAGGTCCGGAACATAAGTGCGGAAACATTTGGCGGTTCCCAACTGTAAAAACCCATCTTCCCACCATTAGCAAATTCCAATCAGCAGTAAAGTAGATCGAAATAGGAACAAAGACAGGTGCAGAGGAAGACGGAGACAGTGGGGAGATCGGAAAGGGTGTAAAAGGGGAGGTATCGAGAGACACGAGATACAGGCATCAAAGGGACGCGCCTAATGAGATGCACGGCTGAGACAATAAGCCCGTGCGGCAAGATGAGCCTCGAGCGGCGCCATCTGCCTTACAGTAGCATCCCCCTCGTCATAAAGACACTTACAAAGAACATGTGTCTTCCGCCAATATCTTGGGAGTCCCAGGGTCGCGAAGCGGACAGCGTCCGTTCGCTGGCTACTTGAGGGCAAGAGACAAAATGGATGCCGTATCTAAGATGGAACCCGTGGGTACAGATGAAAAACCCACATAACAAACGAACGGTTTAAGTTAGCACAGCGAAACTGCGCACACCTACTAAACTCGTCATTTGCGGTTCGTAGATACCAGACTCGACCATATTCGTACGAGTCGAAAACACCACTTACAATTGTCACGGAACCTCAGACGCTCCTTTTGCCCTCATGTAGGCAAGCACTAGTCGGAATCATATTCGATATTCATCAGACCATCAAGATGTTGTTGTAGCATAGCTCTGTCCAACCGAGTCCCCTTGGTAACAGATGGTTGTCTCATACACGTTGTAGCACAGAGGCCACATAAGGCAGGACCACACTGCACGCAAAGGCAACACGTGAACAGGAACACTACCACAACCCCGATGATCATCAGAATCTTCCAACCCCAAGTCGACATCAGGCCCCAAAACCATCCAAGTAGCGTCCAATCCCCTACATCCACGTGTATGGATTCGGAGATCTTATGCAACTTCGAGATGGCTTGATAGACAGTAGGAGCATTATCTGGAATGAAAATGCAGCAGCTCGAATGGATCACTTTACATACCCCACCGCGATCTGCTAAGACGACATCTAAAACCATACGGTTTTGTAACGTCATAAGTCTCTCCGCCTGAAGTTCTGTGGTGATATTACCAAGGGCACTGGCAGTAATATTTGCTGTCGATTCTACCACTCGAGTCAACTGTCTCAGGTTCCTACTATTAACCATAGGTCCCCAAAACGGGAGGAAACCCTTGAAAAAGTCTCCTGCCTCTTGACCGGCAGTATCCTCTTCGCTAATTACGCCTCGTACAACTCTAGTCTTATGATAATCGGCATCTACAGTGAACGTCGGAGGCAACAGATTTGCAATGAAACATGAGCCCATGAAGTCTGCGGGCAACCATGTGTATGCACGATCATAACAGATAAAGTAGGTACCCTTGGCAGCCAGAAACACAGGGGACGAGAACATTGGCAGAACGTAACTTTCAGTGCAAGCACTTGCTCCAAGTGAGGCTTGCGAACCACGACCCATAAGACAAAGATTACCAGTGTGGGGTACGACCCATATTGGAGGCGAGCTTTTAAGCTGCTTTTCACTAGTGAACATACTATATTCCCCTCTACTTAGGACCCTATAGGCTTGTACCTCTTCTTCAGGGATAAGAAAAGGATCATGGATCTCATCTTCCATATCCTCTATTGCCATCGATAGCAGCCTCTGATACGAGGTAGGACCAGAGTAGGGGGAACGTTGTTCTTGAGTGGGGTGGAAACCCAGTGCGCTTCGAAACATTGTTTGGAATGCTCGAGCTGACCCTTGGGAACTATACGGTAATACCAGATATGGAATTCCCTTACCCGTAGTATGTGGCATCAACCCACACACCCAACAATTAGTAGTGTTAACCACTAACTGATGTTGATGGAGGAGCTGAATAAAGGAATTGTTGCGGAATTCTACACGTCTAGCCTGCTCGTGTTCCGGTAACATATGAAAGGAATGAGGAGAAACAGTCGAAGTAAGGTTAGGGTAAGGAGTAGGAGTAGGGGTAGCAAGTAAGAAGTAAGACATAGTGTAATACACCCCACCCGCCAAAAATGCAGAAGCAGTTAAAAACAATACGAATAGTTGGAATACAAAACATTTGGTACGACTGAGTTGCTGCAGCTTGAACCTGTACGCCTGAGCTCTTTCCAAATCATTCAGCTTCGAGAATGCCATTCCCTACGACCGTCCGCAACGTTTCTTGACGCACTTCGTTCTGTGCAGCAATAGTCAATCCCCAGGAGTTCCTAGGAACCGACGGCCTTTAACCTAGCGTCAAGACCTACTGTCCAGAAGGAAGTACGCGCGCGGCCCTACGGCCTTCAATACACAATATGTATATACAAGCACAATATCTCTCAGCTGTGGAAGTAAAAAGATACAAGGAAGAAGCTTGATATATATATACAAAAACTTTTCAACGATACGAATGTTCAAAGTTGATCATGGGAAACGAAGATATTGCAGTTGTCAATTTCAGCAAAGCAAGAAAAATTTTTTATTTGTCCTTAGTGTGAGATCGCAAAGAATATCGATGTTTCCCGGGACGTGTCTGCTCGTCGAACAAAGGATCCGTTGAAGAGACAGCGTCCTGCTGATCAGTTGGTTGATCTGGTCTTGAGTCTTTTGCTGACAAGTGTTCAACAGTGGCTTTCTGCTGCGCTGAGGGTTCTCCAACAAGCTGTGCGTCGCTAAAAGGTACAAACGCCGGCAATGTTTCTGTTTCTGTTGACGCAATGCCTTTCCTTACCCACGGGTCTGCCGACAAAGGAATAGGGACTCGCTTACAATGGGTAGCATGTACCCAATTTTTCCGCCCCTCAAGACGAACGGCAGTCCTCGTGGCCAGGAGTACCTGGTAAGGTCCGGTGAATCGGGGGTCCAGATTATTCTTGCGTGAGAAGTTACGAGTAACCACCCAGTCCCCGGGCTGGAGCTGGTGGCCTGGACCCTCCGTCTGCGTCGGCAAGGCGTCGTAAACCTGTTGGTGAATTAACCTCAGTTTAGCAGTCAAGTCATGTAAGTAGTCAATCAACATCGGATACTCAAGATCAGAGAATATTCCTGGCCTAGGAACCCCCCACACATTCGCAGGACGGCCGAACACTATCTCATAGGGACTAAGCCCTATTCGGGAGTGTACAGTCGCCCTAGTTGACAGCAATGCTAGAGGCAAAGCATCAGGCCACGAAAGTCCAGTCGTAGCCTGAATCTTCGCTAATTTTAGTTTAAGGGTGCCGTTGTACCCCTCAACCAATCCAGCTGACTGGGGATGATTGGCGCTATGGAATTTTTGATTAATTCCAAGGCCCTTACACACACTCTTCATCACACTTCCAACAAACTCACTTCCGTTATCTGACCACACGACTCTAGGCATTCCATACCGAGGAAAATATTCCTTCAGTAGGATTTTCGCAGTAGACAAAGCAGTATTGTCTTTGAGGGGATAGGCCTCGATCCATCGGGAGAATGCGCAAACCACAACCAAAACGTATTTCAGGTTATTGCATCGCTCCATATGGATGAAGTCCAATTGGATCACCTCAAAGGGATACGAAGGAGGAGCAAAACTGCCAGGGGGAGTTGGGGTTCCTTTGCCAGGATTGTACATTATACACACCATACAATTCTTCACCAGACGTTCAGCACACTTTGTAATCCCATCATTCTTCCACACATCAGCCAACAACTTGCAAATGCCTTTTGCGCTAATATGTGCTAACCCATGTGCCATTGTCACAACGGCCAGCACATACGCATCAGGCAACATCCATCTTTTCTGTTCTGACAAATCAATCCAGCAACCATTCACATCCAACTTTCCCGTACTTTCTTTCCACTTCATCTTTTCAGTGTCGGTGGCCTCATTCTGAATTGCTTTCACGCTCTCTATGGTATTTTCACACATACTTGATTCTGCAGGCCACCTAACCGAACTCGTCACATACATTCGAGTGCTAAGGTTCCGGGCAGTCTCCTTAGCAATCTCGTCTGCAAACGCATTACCACGACCAACATCATCCGTCACTTTACGATGCGCACTACACTTAACGATTGCAACTTGCGCAGGCAAAGTCAATGCATCCAAAAGATCGTTCACAAGCTGGCCATGCTGGATTTTCGTGCCATGCGACGTCAAGAAACCACGCTCTCGCCACAATCGTCCAAAACTATGCGCTACACCGAAAGCGTACTGGCTATCGGTGTACACATTCACACGTTTCCCTTTTGCTAACACACATGCTCTAGTAAGAGCGATCAGCTCTGCAGCTTGGGCAGAATTCTGATTCAATCTTGCAGTCTCGACAACAGTATTCAATGTTACAACAGCATAGGCAGTAGTCACATCGCCATTCGGCAACTTAAAACATGACCCATCCACATACAGAATGCCATCCGGATCTTCCAATGGGGTGTTTTTAAGGTCCACACGACCTTTTGTTTCCTCTTCTGTCCGCAAGTAACAGTCATGTTCTGCTACTTCATCTGACTCTGCACTAATTGGTAACAAAGTTGCCGGATTTAGGACATTACAACGTTTTATCTGAATGTGGCTTGCCAAGAGCGTCAATTCGTACCCAGATAACCTCGCACTCGTCAAGTGCTGAGTTTTCGTTCGATTCAAAAGAGTATCGACTGCATGCGGAACCATCACTGTAAGCATATTATCCATGACCAATCCTGCTGATTGTCGGATGGAGACCGCAGCTGCCGCAGTTGCTCTCAAACAACTCGGCAATGCTCTAGCTACTGGGTCTAAGGTCGAGGAAAAATATGCACATGGACGTTGCTTACCACCAAAAGGTTGCGTTAGAACACTCAAAGCACAACCTTCCCTCTCGTGAACATATAACGTGAACGGCTTGCTGTAATCAGGGGTACCTAACACAGGAGCCGAACACAATGAATCACGTAATTCAGAAAAACTTTTCTGACATTCTTCCGTCCATGGTAAAGGAGTTGAAACATCCTTGCACGTAAGAGCCACCAATGGTTTCGCTAGCAATGAAAAATTAGGAATCCACTGCCTGCAGTACGACGTGATACCTAGAAAGGCACGCACATCTCTTTGGGTTTGCGGCACAGCCATTCGCGCAATCGCTGCAATTCTCTCTGGGGTCAATCTCCTTCCCTCCTTTGACAATAAGTGACCTAGATAGGTTACTTCTTGACAACAATATTGGAGTTTAGAAGGTGACACCTTGTGATTTAACTCACAGAGATGTTGCAGCAACGACACTGTAGCAATTTTGCAAATGTCCTGAGTATCAGCAGCCACCAATAGGTCATCGACGTATTGGATTAAAGCCGCACCAACCGGCAACCTAAACGCATCCAGTTGACCCTTCAAGGCTTGACTGTAAATCGATGGACTTTCACAGTAGCCCTGAGGAGCGCGTTTGAACCGGAAGCTACGTCCACCAAGAGAGAAACCGAAAAGGTCCCTGCTCTCTTCGGCAATCGGGATGCTGAAAAACGCATTTTTCAAATCAATCACCGAAAACCATGAAGCAGTAGCTGGAATCAGAGTCAGTAGCGCCGTGATATCAGGCACAACAGGGAATTGAGGAACCACAATTTTATTTACCTCCCGTAAATCGATAACAAAACGATAAACAGGCGGTTTGGTAGGATCAGTACGTTTAAGAATTGGCAGTACAGGGCTATTGCACACGTTTCCCCGAGTCTCCTCAATAACATCTTTCTCGATCAGATCATAGATGATCGCTAACAAAGCTCGTTCACCATCAAGGGAGATACGGTATTGGGGAATACGCGGCAATCGCACATTAGATTTCAATTGAACAACATAAGGGGAGATATCAAGTAGGCCCACGTCATTTGGACCCGTCGCCCACAAAGATGCAGGAAGAGAACTCAATTCCGGTGGAAGCTTATCGAGGGACAAATACATGGGAGAGACTACCCTCTCTCCTAACGTAAGCTTTACACCCGCAGGAGAACAATACAAAGTTGCATACAAACGTTTAAGCAAATCCAGACCCAAAAGATTTTCGCCACAACCTGTGGTCAAAATCAACGGAGCTTCTAGCTCACGTGGCCCAATTTGAAGGGGCAAAGGGCGTGAAACTGGATTGCTAACGGGGGCGCCAGAGAATCCAACGGAAACATTTGTTAAGCCAGACAAAGGTGCGCCAGGGAGTTTCGAATGCATGATAGAACTTTTCGCTGCACCAGTGTCCAACAGAAAAGGCTCAACGACGCCGGATGTAGCAACTGCGACGTAAGGCCCTCTCTGATCAACCGGAACTGATACCACTCCCTCCCCTTGTCTTTGGCTGTCCTAGTAATTACTATCGTCAGTTCCCTGATCGACGTAATAATCGTCTACATTGTACTGCGCAGATCGTCCTTGCGATGATCCACGTTGATCGAAACAGTTAGTAGAATTTGATGAAGTGTCAGAGCGATCATTTTGAGCACCACGACCTCTACCACGTGATGCGTGCTGTGAACTACCACGGCCTCCTTTAGACGAATTGCCACTACCACGTTCATTTAAAGCAGGACAATTGAATTTAATATGTCCTTCCTGTCTACAATAAGCACATTGATTGTACCCTAAAGAAGATCTTTGGAAAGAGGAATCATTACGCGACTGCGATCGATTCGATTGCGAGTGTGATCTATTCTGCTGAGGCGCATTCTGAGTAGAACGCGGCGGATACGCTTGTTGTAACAACACTTTAGTTTTTAGCTCTTTCGTCTTTTTATCAGCACGGTCATTTTCCTCTTTCTCTCTATTCTCGTAATATTGTGCCGTAGCCAATATCTGTATATTTACAACAAGGGGTGGTGAGGGACAGAGTCTCTGAATTAAGCAGAAAGCTCTCACCCAGTCAAGAGATCAGGGCTAGATCCAACACCGTTTTTTAGCTCACTGCACCATCCCAGTTTCAGAACCTGACTGTATGCAAATTAGTCTGTTCCTGCCCCAGTGCATGATGGGAACAGGGCAAACCAAACTACAAAAGCCAATTCTTACACTGGGAAGGAAACAAGCTCCCGGGGACCGGTTTCTGGCATTACAGCCGTCTTCGGCCCGGTTTGCTTGAATCCTGATGGTGCAATGAGCAAGGGTCTCACATCTGAGAATACCCTTCCACGCTTAGGGTGGACAAAAATATTTACAACAAGGGGTGGTGAGGGACAGAGTCTCTGAATTAAGCAGAAAGCTCTCACCCAGTCAAGAGATCAGGGCTAGATCCAACACCGTTTTTTAGCTCACTGCACCATCCCAGTTTCAGAACCTGACTGTATGCAAATTAGTCTGTTCCTGCCCCAGTGCATGATGGGAACAGGGCAAACCAAACTACAAAAGCCAATTCTTACACTGGGAAGGAAACAAGCTCCCGGGGACCGGTTTCTGGCATTACAGCCGTCTTCGGCCCGGTTTGCTTGAATCCTGATGGTGCAATGAGCAAGGGTCTCACATCTGAGAATACCCTTCCACGCTTAGGGTGGACAAAAATATTTACAACAAGGGGTGGTGAGGGACAGAGTCTCTGAATTAAGCAGAAAGCTCTCACCCAGTCAAGAGATCAGGGCTAGATCCAACACCGTTTTTTAGCTCACTGCACCATCCCAGTTTCAGAACCTGACTGTATGCAAATTAGTCTGTTCCTGCCCCAGTGCATGATGGGAACAGGGCAAACCAAACTACAAAAGCCAATTCTTACACTGGGAAGGAAACAAGCTCCCGGGGACCGGTTTCTGGCATTACAGCCGTCTTCGGCCCGGTTTGCTTGAATCCTGATGGTGCAATGAGCAAGGGTCTCACATCTGAGAATACCCTTCCACGCTTAGGGTGGACAAAAATATTTACAACAAGGGGTGGTGAGGGACAGAGTCTCTGAATTAAGCAGAAAGCTCTCACCCAGTCAAGAGATCAGGGCTAGATCCAACACCGTTTTTTAGCTCACTGCACCATCCCAGTTTCAGAACCTGACTGTATGCAAATTAGTCTGTTCCTGCCCCAGTGCATGATGGGAACAGGGCAAACCAAACTACAAAAGCCAATTCTTACACTGGGAAGGAAACAAGCTCCCGGGGACCGGTTTCTGGCATTACAGCCGTCTTCGGCCCGGTTTGCTTGAATCCTGATGGTGCAATGAGCAAGGGTCTCACATCTGAGAATACCCTTCCACGCTTAGGGTGGACAAAAATATTTACAACAAGGGGTGGTGAGGGACAGAGTCTCTGAATTAAGCAGAAAGCTCTCACCCAGTCAAGAGATCAGGGCTAGATCCAACACCGTTTTTTAGCTCACTGCACCATCCCAGTTTCAGAACCTGACTGTATGCAAATTAGTCTGTTCCTGCCCCAGTGCATGATGGGAACAGGGCAAACCAAACTACAAAAGCCAATTCTTACACTGGGAAGGAAACAAGCTCCCGGGGACCGGTTTCTGGCATTACAGCCGTCTTCGGCCCGGTTTGCTTGAATCCTGATGGTGCAATGAGCAAGGGTCTCACATCTGAGAATACCCTTCCACGCTTAAGGTGGACAAAAATATTTACAACAAGGGGTGGTGAGGGACAGAGTCTCTGAATTAAGCAGAAAGCTCTCACCCAGTCAAGAGATCAGGGCTAGATCCAACACCGTTTTTTAGCTCACTGCACCATCCCAGTTTCAGAACCTGACTGTATGCAAATTAGTCTGTTCCTGCCCCAGTGCATGATGGGAACAGGGCAAACCAAACTACAAAAGCCAATTCTTACACTGGGAAGGAAACAAGCTCCCGGGGACCGGTTTCTGGCATTACAGCCGTCTTCGGCCCGGTTTGCTTGAATCCTGATGGTGCAATGAGCAAGGGTCTCACATCTGAGAATACCCTTCCACGCTTAGGGTGGACAAAAATATTTACAACAAGGGGTGGTGAGGGACAGAGTCTCTGAATTAAGCAGAAAGCTCTCACCCAGTCAAGAGATCAGGGCTAGATCCAACACCGTTTTTTAGCTCACTGCACCATCCCAGTTTCAGAACCTGACTGTATGCAAATTAGTCTGTTCCTGCCCCAGTGCATGATGGGAACAGGGCAAACCAAACTACAAAAGCCAATTCTTACACTGGGAAGGAAACAAGCTCCCGGGGACCGGTTTCTGGCATTACAGCCGTCTTCGGCCCGGTTTGCTTGAATCCTGATGGTGCAATGAGCAAGGGTCTCACATCTGAGAATACCCTTCCACGCTTAGGGTGGACAAAAATATTTACAACAAGGGGTGGTGAGGGACAGAGTCTCTGAATTAAGCAGAAAGCTCTCACCCAGTCAAGAGATCAGGGCTAGATCCAACACCGTTTTTTAGCTCACTGCACCATCCCAGTTTCAGAACCTGACTGTATGCAAATTAGTCTGTTCCTGCCCCAGTGCATGATGGGAACAGGGCAAACCAAACTACAAAAGCCAATTCTTACACTGGGAAGGAAACAAGCTCCCGGGGACCGGTTTCTGGCATTACAGCCGTCTTCGGCCCGGTTTGCTTGAATCCTGATGGTGCAATGAGCAAGGGTCTCACATCTGAGAATACCCTTCCACGCTTAGGGTGGACAAAAATATTTACAACAAGGGGTGGTGAGGGACAGAGTCTCTGAATTAAGCAGAAAGCTCTCACCCAGTCAAGAGATCAGGGCTAGATCCAACACCGTTTTATAGCTCACTGCACCATCCCAGTTTCAGAACCTGACTGTATGCAAATTAGTCTGTTCCTGCCCCAGTGCATGATGGGAACAGGGCAAACCAAACTACAAAAGCCAATTCTTACACTGGGAAGGAAACAAGCTCCCGGGGACCGGTTTCTGGCATTACAGCCGTCTTCGGCCCGGTTTGCTTGAATCCTGATGGTGCAATGAGCAAGGGTCTCACATCTGAGAATACCCTTCCACGCTTAGGGTGGACAAAAATATTTACAACAAGGGGTGGTGAGGGACAGAGTCTCTGAATTAAGCAGAAAGCTCTCACCCAGTCAAGAGATCAGGGCTAGATCCAACACCGTTTTTTAGCTCACTGCACCATCCCAGTTTCAGAACCTGACTGTATGCAAATTAGTCTGTTCCTGCCCCAGTGCATGATGGGAACAGGGCAAACCAAACTACAAAAGCCAATTCTTACACTGGGAAGGAAACAAGCTCCCGGGGACCGGTTTCTGGCATTACAGCCGTCTTCGGCCCGGTTTGCTTGAATCCTGATGGTGCAATGAGCAAGGGTCTCACATCTGAGAATACCCTTCCACGCTTAGGGTGGACAAAAATATTTACAACAAGGGGTGGTGAGGGACAGAGTCTCTGAATTAAGCAGAAAGCTCTCACCCAGTCAAGAGATCAGGGCTAGATCCAACACCGTTTTTTAGCTCACTGCACCATCCCAGTTTCAGAACCTGACTGTATGCAAATTAGTCTGTTCCTGCCCCAGTGCATGATGGGAACAGGGCAAACCAAACTACAAAAGCCAATTCTTACACTGGGAAGGAAACAAGCTCCCGGGGACCGGTTTCTGGCATTACAGCCGTCTTCGGCCTGAATTCTTTAATTTATTGCTCAGATCGGGCAACAAGTTCGACACGAATTTATCCACAAACAACCTCTGTCCACCCTCAGTACCCATATCCTGTCCACTATGATCAATGAATGCTTCCTCAAACCTCGTAAAGAAATCGGAAACACTCTCATCTTTCTTCTGCTTGCAGGCGGACAGCTTGTCCCAATTTACCCTCATAGCTGGCATAAGTGTTTTCATTAATGTTATGATTCGCTGAGGAAGAGCAGTAATCAATTGATCGGGTTTAGTAGCAGCCACTTGTCCAGCGTCTGCCGCTGTAATGGCAGCCCAATCACCACCTAATTCATTTGCGTGATCTTGGTGACGAATCTTAGCCCATACCGGTTGCGGTACGACGTTGCCAAACAACATGTCGATATCGGCGAGATTCATTACCGTAGCATCTACGAGCTGCGATAATTCCTTATAATACCCAGTAGGATTTTTACGAGGATCGGGCAAAGATTGTTTCACCTGAAGCACTTCCGATCGTTTCCATGGGAGGTGTATCCACACTCTCTCAAAATGTGCCACTATCGGATGAGGTTGAGCATTAGGATCAGCTGGTATCCAAACCGGCGGAACTTCACGCATAGGATATTGGCCAGACTCGTCTTGTTGTTCAATATCCTCAACGAACAATGCATGAGGAATAGGAGCGGGACGAAGAGATAGCAACCGCTCAATAGCACGTCGGACATTAGTATCTACTATCAGTCCAGTTGCGAACTGAAGCCGAAGTTCAGACAGGGCGGTCAGCACCTCGTCAGGCGCATTGGCCGCTATCTGATCATGAAGGAACTTGCACATTTCGTCAAACACATATCTCTGAGTTGGTATGTTGAATTGACTAAACGTTTCAAGAACAACACGGGGTGGATTTCTAAGAGGGTTTACCATCCAACCCATCGCCATATTATATAGTGCAACACGTTCTCTGTTACCAGGAAGCTGACTACGTCTCTGAGGACCATCAGATCCAGCAGACCCAGAAACAGGTCCGAGCGACTGAAAGAAGTTTGTCGCAAGGGGAGAATTACGATTACGAGTAGAGGGAGAAGAGTAAGACACAGGACTAACAAGAGAAGGAGTAGAGACAGTAGCAGCAACAGGGGTTAACAACACAGGAGCAGTAGCGGGAGCAGGAGTATGTGGAAGCGGAGGAGCAGTAGGAATAGAAACAGATAAAGGAGCAGGAACAGTCGGAAGAGCGGGTGCAGGTTGAGGAACAGGTGGAGGAACAATAGGTGGAAGAACAGGTACGGCAGGGACCACAGGAGCCACGGTACCCTGTACGTACGGAGGTGGCGACTTCATAAGATAGGACATTAAAGGATCCTCAACTGCCTCTTCCTTCTTATCCGACTCCGTAGGCAAAGCAGGATAGCATTTATCTATGGACATACGCTGTAGTCTCTCAAACACTTCCTTATCCTTATCCTCCTTATCACGCTGAAACTGCTCAGCTTTCTTCACTATGGTAGCAACATTATCTCGCTGACTACGTTTAGTCTGTCTGATTTCTTTCTGTCGGGCTTCTTTGCGCCACAACCGAAAGGCATCAAACATGGCCGGCCTAGATTTACGTTCGAACAACTTTATTTCTAAATTATCTAAGATCGACGCTTCGAAGCTACCGTGAGGTGGCCAACGAAGGTCGCCGTCTTTCTTTGTATATTTAATCCAATAATCGTTAAAAGCAATCGGGCCTAGCCCATGTTTGCTATATAAGTCATAAGTAGGAGTTCCAACTGGAGGTATCGGACACGAGTCCTCCAGCAGGGAATCCGCACCACAAGGTCTGAAACAACTAAACAAAGTACTGCGACCAGGCATCTTGCACACTAGCCGAGTTTCACAAACTTCAAGGGTTACGGGATTTACCAAGTCCCAGCAAAGAACAAAACCCTCGGTTTTTTGGCGGCTGCAGTCGTCAAATAATACAACAACAAAGTACGCTAGCAAAGTGTCACCGACAAAAACACTCACACAGCGTTAACAACAAAGACACCCGCTAAAGTGTCAACAACCAAGAACTCTGGGAGCGACCCACAAATACTTAACTCAAAGATCGATGGCGTCCTCAGGAAGGCCCGTCAATCGTCTCGCTATACCAAGGTCTACGCCAGGCGCCAAAACAGGTCTACAGTCAGGGCAGCAGTCCGTCGCAGCCGTCAGGAGGCGGGAATCTTCGCGGGAAAAGTCTTCGGGCCACTTATTTCGACAACAAGATCGATGAAGCGGGGTGCACCTTCCCTCGGAGATTTCACACGAAGTTCCTCACGATCGTCGGGCTTGGACCGATACCACTGATGCAGCCCCACGTTGGGCGCCAACTGAAGGACTGGGTTCTTTTGGACCCAGCGGTGCCAGGGCACAACACCTGAAACCTTCGTGGGTAACCTGCTCCGGCGTACAAGTCACAGAGACACGGGACACTTCCTTCGGCGTCAAAGATTCAAGGTTTATTTGCTGCAGGGAACACAGAAGTCACAGGAAGTACATCGAGTGTAGTTCGGGGAGACTGCTTCAAATTGGTTCTGTGGATCGCTCCTTTTATACAGTTTTTACCCATAGGATAACATTGAACACAAAAGTTTACAACCCGGTTCCCACAATTAGCCCCCAGAGGGGTCGCTTTGGTCACTTTGAAACACACAAGGTCCGGAACATAAGTGCGGAAACATTTGGCGGTTCCCAACTGTAAAAACCCATCTTCCCACCATTAGCAAATTCCAATCAGCAGTAAAGTAGATCGAAATAGGAACAAAGACAGGTGCAGAGGAAGACGGAGACAGTGGGGAGATCGGAAAGGGTGTAAAAGGGGAGGTATCGAGAGACACGAGATACAGGCATCAAAGGGACGCGCCTAATGAGATGCACGGCTGAGACAATAAGCCCGTGCGGCAAGATGAGCCTCGAGCGGCGCCATCTGCCTTACAGTAGCATCCCCCTCGTCATAAAGACACTTACAAAGAACATGTGTCTTCCGCCAATATCTTGGGAGTCCCAGGGTCGCGAAGCGGACAGCGTCCGTTCGCTGGCTACTTGAGGGCAAGAGACAAAATGGATGCCGTATCTAAGATGGAACCCGTGGGTACAGATGAAAAACCCACATAACAAACGAACGGTTTAAGTTAGCACAGCGAAACTGCGCACACCTACTAAACTCGTCATTTGCGGTTCGTAGATACCAGACTCGACCATATTCGTACGAGTCGAAAACACCACTTACAATTGTCACGGAACCTCAACAGGAGTTAACTCCTTGGAGCAGTGCTCCTTTGAATCAGAAGTAAAAGTTAGGGAGTAAGTGAAGGAAAGCTCAGCTCAACAGAACAGGCTGTATAGAGCTTTGCATGGCCAAGAAAAAAGGCTGATTTAAGCACTCATTATGAGAAGGCCGAACAATTGGCCTGGTGTTTCCTGGCCCTAGATGCCCTTATCCAAATTACCAATACCTTGGGAATTGGTAATTCCGGGGAAGAAAGGTGTAAGCTTTGAGATCTCAAGTTGGTCATTTGAATCCTGTGGTTATGCCACATTTTGCCCCGATAATTCACCCAGAATCCCAGCCTATAGTGTATGTAGTAGGATTTGTAATCCAGATATGGCTGGTAACTTCTGTTACTGGCCCCATGAGACATGCAATTATGGCATTAGAGGGTTAAGCTTTTGGTCAAAGGACAACAATATGCATGAGTTGCTTATAGGACACCTGGCTTAGTCCTTTCTGCCCTTCTATCGATGCTGATGGGGTTTGATTACTTAAGTTTAAATTAACTGCTAATATAGGCGGAAGGCTTTCTTTAGTGACAGACTATTCTCTATTTATTTTGTGCTTTCCTGGCCACAGTCACTTGCTGCCGGCATTAGAAGTGCTATGCTTTGGTTTAGTATTGTTTTTTAGGTCTCGCCTGTCAATGCGCATGCGCATTGAGCTTGCGAGACTATAGGGACTTAAACAGACTTTAACCAACTTGCAATTCCGTGGCGTTTCCTTGCAGTGCCCCTCAAATTTAAGCTCAATGCGCAAGTGCATTGACATTAAAAGCGCGTGCACATGAAAGTGACAAGGCTCCCTCCCACGGCTATCACCACCCCCAGCCGCCAGCACCTCCCCTCGCTCTCCCCTACACTTTTTTGTTTCCTTTTGCGTTGTGTTATGTTCACCTTTTCCATGCGCCAGGACGCTCCTTAGCTGGAGCATCTGTGCGCAAAATAAATGATGATGATGATGATGATGACAGCCAGGCTCGCATTTCTCCTCCCCCTCCCCAGCCGCCAGAACCTCCCCTCTCTCTCCCTGCACACAGCCATGCTCACATTTCTCCTCCCCCTGCCCAGCCGCCAGCACCTCCCCTCTCTCTCCCTGCAGTTTCACAGCCGTGTCTCGTCTTAAACCGGCAACTCCACGACTCCAAGCGCCACCGCCTCAGCCTGCACAACTCGTGAAACAGACTATTTTTTAAAAAAAATTCGCCAGCCTTCGCCATCTGTTGCCCAGCCCCAATCACCTTCCCCCGCACACAGCCAGGCTCACATTTCTACTCCCCCTCCCCAGCCGTCAGCACCTCCCCTCCCTCTCCCTGCACACAGCTATGCTCACATTTCCCCCTCTCTCTCCCTGCACACAGCCATGCTCACATTTCTCCTCCCCAGCCGCCAGCACCTCCCCTCTCTCTCCCTGCAGTTTCACGGTCGTGTCTCGTCTTAAACCCGCAACTCCACGACTCCAAGCGCCACCGCCTCAGCCTGCACAACTCGAGATAACAGACTATATTTTAAAAAAAAATCGCCATTCTTCACCATCTGTTTCACAGCACCCAGCCGCCATCACCTCCCCCCGTACACAGCCAGGCTCGCATTTCTCCTCCCCCTCCCAGCCGCCAGCACCTCCCCTCTCTCTCCCTGCACAACCACTACCAACAGAGCAAAGCTATTAAAGTGACCAGGCATCCCACCCCCTCCCTCTCCAGCGCGCGCCGCGCTCTCCCTCTGTTGCCACACGCATTACACTTAGTAGGCAGCCCACCCCCTCCTCCCTTAGCTCGCTCGAGTTGCAGGCAGCCCACCTCCTCCCTCTCCATACTGAGTGGATTTCAGTGATGTTTGTTTTATCACTCAGAGTTGTTTTGTTCAAATTTCCACTGAAATCTAAGCAAATCACCAGCTATGGACGCCTTCCTTTTTGATATGGTATTTTTTCGCCTCCGACAGCCACGTTGAAGAGGCTGCCCTAGTTCTGCAGCTACTCAGAAGAACCAACCTATTGGGAAAAGCCCCAATATTCCAATAGGCCAGACTGCTCCTGCGACCGAGGAGTGAACCAGGTAAAGTACTCATGCAGATCAATGGCCTAAGCCAAGAACACCGCGCTCCACTCTGATGAAAGCAAATCCACTCAATCCTTTTGATTGAAAAAAATCCATCTGTTTCGAGAAAAACAAAATGATTTGCTGTGATACGGTGAGCAGCGCTGTGTGTTGAGAACATTCACAATACCTGAGCTCTCACTTACATCTTCGAAAGTAAACTTTGGAAAAACTGACCAAGCATTGACGTCCTCTATTGACTCTGTTACAAAAGCTGGGGATTTGATATGCATACAGGAGCAGACTGGAGATACCAAATATCACTCCGGACAGCAAGTGCAATGCTTGACATATGAGTGCAGCCTTTATATGATTGTATTTGTAGCACTGTGGGGTCATTGTGTGGTAGTATAAGCACCCACCATACAAGTCCAAAGCTACAACACCTCAGCATTAACCCATTCCATGCTGATGACGGAACCGCTCCGTCATCAGCTGCGGTTGGGCTGTGCTGATGACGGAGCGGTTCCGTCATGGCCCGGCCACCGCGCCTGCGCGGCGCTGATTTCGCGCCTGCGCAGCGCTGATTTCGCGCCTGCGCAGCGCGTTCTATTGAGCGGGTTGGGCCATGACGGAACCGCTCCGTCACGAGCACAGCTCAACCGCGGCTGGTGACGGAGCGGTTCTGTCACCAGCATGCGGCCGCCGCGCGGCCGCCCCGCCCTGTTAGCGCTGTGGCGGAATAGCCGCCGCAGAGAAAGGGTTAAAGCAAAATGCGTTTGCATTATTGCACTTGCTGCTGCCGTCATCCAGAGGCTGGAATCCACGCACAAGCCCTGGAGTAAGGCTCAGAGTTAGCGTATTCTCCAGCATGTACAACCTTGAGATGTACCTCTTACAGAAGTTGAATGATACAGCAAGTCCACACACACACGCACTCTCTCTCACCCACCCACGCACACGCACTCTCTCTCACCCGAACACGCACTCTCTCTCACACGCCATTGCACACTCTCTCTCACGCCCACGCACACTCTCTCTCTCACACGCCCATGCACACTCTCTCTCACACGCCCACGCACACTCTCTCTCACATGCCCACAAACCACCACCACCCACACACCACAGCCGCCCATACACCACAACCGCCCACACACAGTTTGGGGTCCAGCATACGACTGTCAGGCATCCTTCAAAACATGTATGTTTGCTATAGACATGGGCAGAAAGAAAAGCAGATGAGGCAACAAGTACTATCAAAAAGGTTTTTATGGTCAGAAAGAGGGAGGAAAGTCGTCATGGTTTACAAGAAGTGTGCAGCCAAAAAAAAAAAAACACCCATGTTCTATCTCCACCAATCTTAATGGTGGCGCTTTACAAAATTACAACTTCGCTAAGTGTAGAACATACTCATAGCAGAACAAAAACAACACTATTCTGACCGATGGTGCCGCAAAATACATACAATGTTACAGACTCACAAAACAAACAGAACACTAACGGCAATCACTTATAATAACAAACAAATAATCACTGATGAAAGCAAATCCATTCATGCAATGGAAAATTGAGCACATAATGATTGCAAGAGGCAGGCAGCAGCAGGCCCATCACAATACTTTTGATTGAAAAAAAATCCATCTGTTTAGAGAAAAACAAAATGATTTGCTGTGATACGGTGAGCAGCGCTGTGTGTTGAGAACATCCACAAAACCTGAGCGCTCACTTACATCTTCGAAAGTAAACTTTGCAAAAACTGACCAAGCATTGACGTCCTCTATTGACTCTGTTACAAAAGCTGGGGATTTGATATGCATACAGGAGCAGACTGGAGGAACCAAATATCACTCCGGACAGCATGTGCAATGCTTGACATATGAGTGCAGCCTTTATATGATTGTATTCACCCCTGGCACCTCTAGCTAACATCATGAGATCCCACGGGTTCATTCCAGTATCATATGCAGATGATACACAACTCCTCTTCCCTTTTAAAATCATGACTCCCGAGGTGCGTGACTCCTTTGCCCGGGGGATGAAGGAGGTAGAACGCTGGATGGCAGCCAACTTTTTGCAGTGCAACGTCTCCAAGACCGAGGTGATGCTCTTCGGAGAGGCCAAACGTCTATGGACTCCTGACTGGTGGCCTCAAGATCTTGGCCCCGTCCCTGAGCCCAAAACGGTGGTTAAAGATCTAGGAGTGAAATTGGATCATGAGCTCACCCTAACACAACAAACCAATCAAGTAGTGGGTTCATGTTTTCATGTAATTGGTCTTCTCAGGAAAGTATTCCCTCTGCTACCAGATTTCACCAGGAGAACGTTGGTCCAGTCACTAGTGCTAAGTAGGCTGGACTACTGCAATGGTCTGTTGCTGGGTGCTAATGAGGGTATTTTGGATAGATTACAAGTTGTGCAAAACACTGCTGCACGACTAGTTTTAAACGCCCCGCCTCGTACTCCCTCAAAACCATTGTTGGCCAAACTGCATTGGCTTCCGGTAAGGCAGAGGGTGATGTTTAAGATCGGCTGTGTCATCCATAAATGCCTTATGGGTAATGGTCCTGGCTACCTCACTGAAAAATTCATCCCTTATGTTCCATCTAGATCTTTGAGATCAGGAGATCAGGAATTGTTATGTGTTCCTAGGGCCATGAAAGCTAGAAAGGGGGGTAGGGCCCTTTCTGTAGCCGGCCCGAAGTTGTGGAACCAACTCCCTAAGGAAATCAGGGTATGCAGGGAACATCTCCCTTTTAGGAAGAAACTCAAAACTTTCCTTTTCCAATCATTAGCTGGTTTAGGGTTCTGAATTAGATCTTGATGAGTTGCTGCTCTTTAGTTGCTGCCAAAGGCACGGAGATACTCCTTCGGGAGTCGATTCGCAGCGCCATAAAAACATGCAAATAAATAAAATAAAATAAAATACTGTGGGGTCATTGTGTGGAAGTATAAGCACCCACCATACAAGTCCAAAGCTACAACACCTCAGCATTAAAGCAAAAAGCGTTTGTAATTGCTGCTGCCGTCATCCAGAGGCTGGAATCCACGCACAAGCCCTGGAGTAAGGCCCAGAGTTAGCGTATTCTCCAGCATGTACAACCTTGAGATGTAACTCTTACGGTAGTTGAATGATACAGCAAGTCCACACACCCACGCACACGCACTCTCTCTCACCCACCCACGCACACGCACTCTCTCACACGCCCTCGCACACTCTCTCTCACGCCCACGCACACTCTCTCTCACGCCCACGCACACTCTCTCTCAAACGCCCACACACACTCTCTCTCACACACCCACAAACCACCAACACCCACACACCACAGCCGCCCACACACCACAGCCACCCACACACCACAGTTTGGGGTCCAGCATACGACTGTCAGGCATCCTTCAAAACATGTATGTTTGCTATAGACATGGGCAGGAAGAAAAGCAGATGAGGCAACAAGTACAATCAAAAAGGTTTTTATGGTCAGAAAGAGGGAGGAAAGTCGTCATCGTTTACAAGAAGTGTGCAGCCAAAAAAAAAAAAGAAAACACCCATGTTCTATCTCCACCAATCTTAATGGTGGCGCTTTACTAAATTACAACTTCGCTAAGTGCAGAACATACTCATAGCAGAACAAAAACAACACTATTCTGACCGATGGTGCCGCAAAATACATACAATGTTACAGACTCACAAAACAAACAGAACACTAACGGCAATCACTTATAATTACAAACAAATAATCACTGATGAAAGCAAATCCACTCATGCAATGGAAAATTGAGCACATAATGATTGCAAGAGGCAGGCAGCAGCAGGCCCATCACAAATGTAAATGTACATGTATTTATATTGATGTAAATGTACATGTATTTATATAGCGCAAATCACCGAACCGGTATCTAAGTGCTGGCTTAGGGAACCCGTCCTGGTATTCCCCTGTGAGATAGCCCCGGCAGGGTATCCACAAGTTGAAAGCCAGGCATCCCACCGCGAGGGGCCGTTGTGGAGATTAAGCAAGCTATTGCCCAGAGTCGCAGAGTGTGAACCCATGAATCGAGTAGGCACCGGAGTGAGAATTGTCGAGTCCGTGGACATTTTCGGACTCAAGACCCGCCGAGCCGGGAATTGAACCCTGGTCCCGGGCTGACCTCTGCTTCCAGGTCTGCCTCCTCTAACCAGTGAGCCACACTTCTCCACACCCACACTTCTCCACACTCACACTTCTCCACACTACTTTTGATTTAAAAAAAATCCATCTGTTTCGAGAAAAACAAAATGATTTGCTGTGATACGGCGAGCAGCGCTGTGTGTTGAGAACATCCACAAAACCTGAGCTCTGACTTACATCTTCGAAAGTAAACTTTGCAAAAACTGACCAAGCATTGACGTCCTCTATTGACTCTGTTACAAAAGCTGGGGATTTGATATGCATACAGGAGCAGACTGGAGGAACCAAATATCACTCCGGACAGCAAGTGCAATGCTTGAAATATGAGTGCAGCCTTTATATGATTGTATTCGTAGCACTGTGGGGTCATTGTGTGGCAGTATAAGCACCCACCATACAAGTCCAAAGCTACAACAACTCAGCAATAAAACAAAAAGCGTTTGCATTATTGCACTTGCTGCTGCTGTCATCCAGAGGCTGGAATCCACGCACAAGCCCTGGAGTAAGGCCCAGAGCTAGCGTATTCTCCAGCATGTACATCCTTGAGATGTACCTCTTACAGTAGTTGAATGATACAGCAAGTCCACACACCCATGCACACGCACTCTCTCTCACCCACCCATGCACATGCACTCTCTCTCACCCGCACAAACACTCCCTCGCACACTCTCTCTCACGCTCACGCACACTCTCTCTCAAACTCCCACGCACACTCTCTCTCATACGCCCACGCACACTCTCTCTCACATGCCCACAAACCACCACCACCCACACACCAGAGCCGCCCATACACCACAGCCGCCCACACACCACAGTTTGGGGTCCAGCATACGACTGTCAGGCATCCGCTTCAAAACATGTATGTTTGCTATAGACATGGGCAGGTAGAAAAGCAGATGAGGCAACATGTACTATCAAAAAGGTTTTTATGGTCAGAAAGAGGGAGGAAAGTCGTCATCGTTTACAAGAAGTGTGCAGCCAAAAAAAAGCAAAACACCCATGTTCTATCTCCACCAATCTTAATGGTGGCGCTTTACTAAATTACAACTTCGCTAAGTGTAGAACATACTCATAGCAGAACAAAAACAACACTATTCTGACCGATGGTGCCGCAAAATACATACAATGTTACAGACTCACAAAACAAACAGAATACTAACGGCAATCACTTATAATAACAAACAAATAATCACTTCTCTAAATTTGAACAACACAATACTTCCCGAACAAATACGGCACTTACAAATACAAATTGCTAAAAATAAATAAAAAGTTTCCCACTATAAAAGGTAAGACACGCACTTATGCAACATGTTGCACTGTTACGACAAAATATTAAACTTTGACAATATATTCAATCGAATTCTTCACAATACAACAAAAATATTTATAATATTAACATCCAAAAGCTATGCATTGCGTTCATACGCAGCAGAGACACTGTCAACTAATAAACCATTTACTTTAACGAAGATTATTTTTTTCCAAAACAAACACTAAACTCGAAAAAATATATACAAGTCAACAAATACATACCAAAAGACAAAACGATATTAAAAAAAAAATGTACCTGTCAGGCGACGCAGTAAACAGACAGCAAACCCGGCACGCCTTCCAAGAACGGCGCGGTCGACAATCAGGGGATTTCCAAAGCTACGTGCTCCAATTAGGACGCTACGTAACAACGTACCAATCTCATTGGCTGTGAAACACGTCAATCAAAAAAAAAAACATAAACACAAAAAATAACTAGACCGCTACACTAACAAACGTAAGTAACGTTAGGGAACATTAGCACATCTGCCATTTTCATTTAATACACACGCACACAACACACACACAAAAGAAAAACAACACACATTTATAAAAAAACACACACACATACACAACCAAAAAAAAACCTTAAACTCCACAACAGCAAATATACACACAAACACCAACACACACACACACACAACAGCCCCCTCACCCTCACAACCCTCTCACCCTCACAACCCCTCACCCTCACACCCCCTCACCCTCACACACCCTCGCTCCCCTCACACCCTCACACCCCTCACTACCCTCTAGCCCTCACTCCGCCTCACACCCCCACCCTCACACACCCTCACACACACTCAGCCCCCCTCACCCTCGCACCCTCTCACCATCAACCCCCCTCACCCTCACACACCCTCACCCTCATCCCCTCACCCTCACACACCATCAGTCACCCTCACACCCTCACCCTCACACCCCCTCACTCACCCTCACACACCCTCACCCTCATACACCGTCACACACCCACACCCTCACACCCCCTCACTCACCCTCACTCACCCTCACTCACCCTCACCCTCACACACCCTCAGCCTCACCCCCCTCACTCACCCTCACCCCCCCTCACTCACCCTCACCCTCACACACACTCACACTCCCTCACCCTCACACCCCTCACCCTCACACCCTCACACCACTCAAGCCACAGATGGGTGTGCGATGGGAGGACCCTCAGCTTGCAGGGTAATCAGTTTGCTTCTTCCACCCCATTTCACAGATACACAAGGGTACTTTACAATCAAAAGGAACTAATGTATGTGGTTTTCATTGTTAAATTGTAGATCAGAATTAAAAAAATCCCCCTTCTCAAGGTTGCTATCTATTAACATTTTACATGAAGTGTTCCACTGGATATAAAGGTCAGGCGAGATAGCTGAAGTGATGAGGTGGATAGTGCTAGCGCCACACATACAGCAAAGGCAGACTGACTGTATTCCCTCAAGACTCAAACCAGGCTCTTAATAGTGAACATTATGCAAAAAGCATGCATAAAAAAAAATTATGACAAATATTCAAAACCCAATAATTCACGATTTTCACAAGACTATGCACATTGGTGAGGTGGCAGAGATTGAGAACTAAATTAGTCACATGTCCTCTTCCCTGTTGAGCTTTCGACCTTTCTAGACACAGAGGTTGGTCTAGTTTGGGGGTTGTCGTATGGGGGTGGGGTGGGGTTAAAGTCATAATCCTCAATAGAAACGCACTAGATACTAAGTAAAGTAATGGGATTAGGAGCCTTATGAATGCGAGACATATTGCATTGCTGAGCTTCTCTCCCCTGCTGCACTCTCCTGCTCTCTAGAGATGTGGCCTAACAACCAGAGATGCCATCAAAGTCACGTAAATACAAAACATGTTGCATTCCAAATGCTATAGGTGTCACATTCACGAACGTTCGAACTATTGGCGTTGTAAATGACAAAGCTATCAATTTAGCTATTTTAAAAACCAACCAAAAAAGACCAATAGCTCCAACTTTTCTAATGCGAGATCTATTGCATTTCCAATGCTTGTCTTTTTCTGGAGTCTGACTTGGTGCTGGAATTATAGCGTGCTTTGCTAGGTTTGGCCTTTGAAACATCTTTAGCTGTCTTGTCAGAGTACTGTCTCCCCCACCCAAAAGATCATACCTAATAGACACACATAAAAATGTGTTTTGGGCAGCAGGTTTCATCCAATAGTCCACTAAATTGTCACTCACATTTTGCTTGCAGCCTACATAGCATACAGTATGGGGAAATGGGTCAGCCGACTTTCCCCATTGCCTTCTGTCACTTTGAGTGACTATAAAATGGCTCTGCCCATCGTTCACAAAAAGGCGTTTAGAAAATATACATATTTTAATAACTTTAAATACTGGTTATTTGTGTTGCCTGCCCTCCTTTTAAAGCTTATGTAATAACGTTTTTAAGTGACATTGTAAAACTGTAGCTGTCTGCAATTTGAGTAATTGCTTAGGTGGTGATGTATTCTTGCTTCCTTCACAAATAATAATAATAAAGTGCATGACATAACTGATAGGCTTGCTGTTCAAAACAAATTATCACTAACAAAACAGCTGCATTGGTGAATATGTTTTAAATGGAAATTGTTTATTGCAAGCATATGGTGGCCATGTTTGGGTGACAGCATTTTTTCTTTTTATTTTTGTTGCATATAATTGCAATGAAAAAAAATAATAACCTTCACACCAGCTTACCAAGGCTCGAACTATTGGCATTGTCAATGCTTGTTTTTATTTTTTTCTTCATGAGTTGAAGTTTTCAGGCTCAAATCGGATGTTATTGCAATTAGAGATGGGCTTGCTCTGTCTTTGTCATGGTGCTTTTGGGTCATTCACCCAATCTCATACTAGTCTGATAAAGCCAGACTACAGGACATTATGCAGGTGGCTTGTGAGGGGTATCCAATGTGGAAGACTGTTGGCGTTTCACACACTTTCTTTGGATTGCAATCATTGCAATCAATGAGCTATGAAGTAGATACTCTTCCTGATCATAACAAAGTGAACTGGTTCACACACCCATAAAACAGCAGACGCCGTGTCCGTGAAGCAGGTCTGCCGCTACTGACCTTCCCCCTATCTGTAATTGGTGTTCTTTAAAGACTAGGCATGCCAGTCACTCTTATTAATGGTAATATCCTTAGCAGGATCTACACACTTGATCAATGTGGAAGTCCAAGCCAGGGAAGAGAGGATGCACTGCTTGATGTAGAGCTGGGTGGTGGCTGACGCATTAGCCAGTAGTTCTTTTGCAGGGTACTCTCCTTTTTGTGTTTCACCCGACCCATGTGTATTGCTGCTCCTCTTCTGGTGATGCTACCACCACAGTCCCTGGGACGCCTCTATCCAGAGCTTGGTGCTGTAGATCCAACAACATATCACAAGTCATGTTTTGGCTGCCCTGGCAGTGTTTTACAGTGTCTACTGCCTGGGTCTGCGGCATCGGCAGGTACACCTCGCAGCTGTTATTCCATCTGGTCAACTGCCTCACCTAGGCAATCATCTTTCCAGAGAGGATGAGTATGTTGCACATCATCACCACAGATCAGAGACAGCAAAAACACATAGGCACATAGGAGAAATTCCTTAAGCATGCCAATCTTACCTGAAGAATGACAACAACATCTAATTTACCTTTTGGATAAACTCAAATCAAATCAAATTGTCTTTATTCGGATTTCCGTAATTATTGAAATTCCATGAAAGTACATAAAATACATTGCAACTTTTACATAGATAATTAAAAATGATAAAAAGCGATTTGAAATTTACACAGCTTTTTAAAAATTAGTTATACATGAATGTGTAGATGAAAAATGTAAAATATTATACATTTATAAGAAGCTACTTTAGCCTACACTTAAAAATTAATCACGAAGCACTTAACTCATACTAGTGTCATCACAGGGTACTATGGGCAAACAAGCATCATAGGTTGCGACGATGGCTAACACAGAATTTTAAAAAATAAACTAGGGATTTAGCAATCAATTCATGTTCCAAGTGCTGGAGAACCAGATATGCTGGGCGGCACTGCCGCAACCCCATTACCCTCAGAATAGGAACAACCCCTCTCTTGCGCGGAGCCGTATAAAACTTACAAAAAAATACCACATGAATGGTAGATTGTGGGGAGGTGGAATCAGAGGGACAGGGGCATAGGTTTGGGGACCAATCATTTTGAAGAGGAAAGGAAAGCAAACGATGTAGCAAATTAAATCTAAAGCGGGTCAACAAAAATTTCCCATATTGATTTATACTGTAATTTAGATACGGCTGAATTGTGGGCGCAGTTTGGATTAACAGACAGTTTTGTACTGATGTTTTCCCGGCCTCCTTCGATAGGCGCAATTTGCTCAAGTGTGACAGGCAAGCTGTTCTTATTTCAGTTTTTGTTATGTCGGCTATTGCGGGGGGATCGTCAAAGTATTTCTCGAGGCCCATGTCCGTAAAAAATGTCTTAACATAGGCCAGCCAATTGATCCTCCTCATGTTATCAAGCTTCAGACAATCCGGCACAATTGCCCTTGTCAGGTGACACTGGTCCGTAACCCAAATTCGCCGCCACATATCCGAGAGGTAGTCTAATCCCAGTTCGTTATGGCATCCGTATGTAGTCGCGCTTCTCGGCAGCGATAGCAAGTACCTTAGAAAAGAGTTCTCAATTAGTTGGACCTGGTCCGTATTAGCTTCTCCCCAGACCCCTGCCCCATAGGTTGCTGCGCGTATACACTTTGCCTTATATATTTTAATCATTTCTGATGGTGGTTTTTTCCCTAGCTTTTGGGCAAAGGATTTGAGCGCTGTTACAGTAGTTCTGAGAAATACTAACTTACGAGATTTAATAGCTTCCCTCCATTTAAACTTATTATCAATTACAATTCCTAAATAAGGATATGTTAATGTTTGTTCAAGGGGCACTTTGTTGACACAAATTGTCTTCGGGTTTCTGTGTTTTGAGCCAGCATGCATCACATAGGTTTTTTAATGTTTATTTTTAGGTTCAGGCCAGCCATAAATGAACAATACTTGTCCAGGACCCATTAAAGCTGTACTAGGGTTCGGGCAAGGAGAACTGCGTCGTCGGCATATAATAGGGCTGGAATATGCCGACGACCAACGGCTGGAAGGTCATCCGTGCCCTCGAGTAGAGCAGCCTCAAGCCCATTTGTGTACAGGGTAAAAAGGAAGGGGGCCAGAACACACCCTTGTCTGACCCCCTTCTCTACCTGAAAGCTATGCGTTAACTGGCCGTTGGTTCCGTATCTAACTCTCCCTGTAGCCCCCGTATAAAGCTTCGCAGGAAATCTACAATCGATGGATCAATGCCCATCTGTAGTATGATTGTCCACAGCCTTGAGTGTACAACGCAATCAAAGGCTGCAGACAAATCAACATATACCATATGGAGAGAGGCACCTTTAGCATGTACATATTTCTCAGCCAAGAGCATCAGATTCAGTGCCTGGTCCACCATACCCAGTCCCTCCCTGAACCCGTATTGCAAATCCGAGATCACATTTTGTTGATTTGTCCACTCCTGGAGTCGCTCGAGAAGAATGCCTCCAGCCATCTTCCCGAGCGAGTCCAGGAGTGAAATGGGTCTATAACAGGATGGACTGTTCCTATCGCCCTTTTTGTAAATGGGGATCAGTATCGAGGTTGACCACGACTTTACCAGGCCAACCTCTTTGGCCGCGTTTAATACATTTGTAAGGATCGGGGTCCAGAGGTCTGGATTTTGTTTGAAGAGATCTACTGGGACCGTGTCTGGATCTGGTGCCTTCCCCCCTTTATATAATTTTAATGCATTTTGTACCTTTTTATGATCAAAACGTAGAGTTAATGGATATTTAACATGGGGGAGAGCTTCAATTGAAGCCATCTCATGGGGATTATCCATACGAAAGACCTCCGAAAAGTACTCAACCCATTCTCTGGTATCAATAGCAACGTCAAAAGTTGGAACGTCTGCCTGAGCAAGGAGGAAAGGGGATCTCACTACCTGCAAGAAGGCAGAGCTATCCTTTAGGGCGCTGCTCTTCTGTAATTGGTCCCACAGATCGGCTTTAATTTCCTTTTTTCTATTTTTTTATAGCTAAGGAGTAGGCCTTCCTTAAGCTAATAATCTCCTCTTTATCTCTTGTTTCCTTAGCTAGGGCCTTTCTTAATAATGTGTGTGCTTTAGTGCATGCGGGACTAAACCATCCCTTCCTATGCTTCTTATGTTTGCAGACTTTGGTCAGTTCCTTCTTTATTGCTTCAACAATAGCAGCATAGCTAGCTAAAATTTCGACCGAGGTAGCCACAGGGTCAAGACACTTAATTATGTGAGAGTTGGCTGCCTCCACTATTTTTGCCACTACAGCCTTCTGGTCTAATTTGCCCCATTTTAAAGTGTAACCATTCAAGCGATCCAGTACTAATTCTTGCTGGTCCAGGACGTTTGACTGCAGTGTATCTTCGTTGATTTGACTATTCCCAGTCTGAAGGGTCACTCTTAAAGGAGAGTGATCGCTGAGTGCATTATTATTAGTTTGAAAGGTCTTAATGTGAGGGGCTTTGTTAGTGGAAACTAGAATATAATCAATCACAGTTTGTGCACCTCTTCCATTAAAAGTTGGTGAAAATACAGCTGCTTGGGTTTTTAATTCATTGGCAAAGCCCATCTCTAATTCCACCATTGTCTCATACATTTTTATTCCCTCAGGCGTGTGTGTGAAATGTGTGAGCACATTATCTTGTTCATCAATGATCCCACAGTTAGGGGTATTACTTTTTGTGCACAAGACAAATTGAAATCCCCTCCCCAGACTAAAGTGTATGTCTTACTTGCGTATTTTAAACGCAGGGCTTGAAGGAGATCAAAGATCTCAGCTACCAATAATATGAAATCGGGTGAGTTCAGATTATTATAGAAATTAATTAAGAAATACACTTCCTGAGTAGATCTTTGGAGGGTAAGTAGTTGGTAATTAAGTTCTACTTTCACAGGGGTAATATCATAGCAGGGCAAAAGGTTTGAGATATAAGTAATTAGCCCTCCTTTACTCCTACCAGCAGTGGACTTTTTAGCTGGAGAGAAGTAGGTCTTATAACCTAGAAGATGTGTCGGTTCATTAAGCCACGTTTCTTGTAAGCAGATAATATTGCTTGAGTTGGCAGTCTGCAGGTAACTGGTTTCCGTATGCTTAGAGGCTAAACCTGCTATGTTCCAAAAAAGAAAAGTGACTTGTTTGTCAGAAGTTACCGAAGTGGATAATCTAGGTAGGGTCTGCAGCACCTCTTTAGTCAATGTCATAGGAGAGTTTACCCTCCGTGTCTCAGTAGTTACTTTCAGAGTACTATCTATGAGATTGGGACTATCTTTTGCAGGTACTGCAGTGGTGGAACAGCTTTCTGGGACAACTATAGTATAATAGTTTTCAATGAGGCCTGTGGATTCCTTCACTGTGTTTAATTTACTTAAGTGCATTGAACCTGAACTATCATATTTATTATCTAATAGTGGTCAATCAACCATCTCCAGGCCACTGTATCTATTAAATGTTGGTATCCCTCCCCAGGTGTCCCTATATGGTAGATTTCTCCTATCCCTACCTGTCCATACTGCCCAGTCGTTCCTCCCCTGCCTGGTGTATTCTGTGTCCCCACCCCATTGATAATTAACTAGTTCGTGCCAGGGCCAATATAGCCCTTCGTTGTGACGGGATGCTGGTGGGTAAAAGTAAGACAATCGTTTAGTTGATATCCCGTCAGGTTTACTCGTCGAGCCCCACGAGCAGATGTGATCCGCTGTATGTGGGTCATCGAAGTTAACTATAATACAGTCACCTGAGAGTTTTTTTGGTTGATGGCCTATCCAGGGGACTCTACGCACTGCAGTAATCCTACTAGTACAATTTTGTGGGAGTGGTCTATTATTGTTCAACCAATACTGGACCTTATTTTTTAGGAACCAGTTTGGTTCCTCACTGTTGGGAGTCAATTCAGGGACCCCTGTCATCACGACTACGTAGGGAGTTGCTTCAGGGGGGAGATTTATCAGTTTGCGCCCCCCTCCCTTAGGCCTTTGTCCCAGCTGACTATGTCTTAGCGGAGGGTCTTGTTGGACATTGTTTATCTGGGCTGGTTTGGAGAGGATTGGAGCAGGATTTGGAATTACAGGAGTGGCAGCTACTGGGGGTATCTTTTTCTGTTGTGAAGGGACCTTATTAGCAGTGTATATTTTTCTTTTACACAAAGTTTAGTGAAAAAATAATAGTGAGTGCAGCAAACGTGCTTGCTATTCGCTCTACGTGCTCAATAAACCCCTGTGAGAATCAATGAACGTAATTCTCACCTTTTAAAATCTGGTAAGGCTTGCTGGCCAACCAATTTTATTCCAAGCTGCAAGCGCTCCCAATTAAAAATGGTTACCACTAAACTTTGTGTAAAAGAAAAAATATACACTTTTTTCTCCCTTCTTCACACACACACAGAGATAGTGGCCGATGATGATAAGTGGGTAAGCTGGCGAGTACCAGTCAGCAGCCCCTATGGTAGTTCTACCGTGAGGTACTCTACCTCTTTCCTCACATTTTTTCAGTGGTGCGAGGTGGAACCTAGCCTGGTTTATTTTTTTTTAAAGTAGTAGAGATAGACACACTGTGACAAATCTGAGTAGTGCAAGTTATCACACTCAAAGGGATTGAGCAAGCTATTGGAAACCCTTGTTTTGTCATTCCTGTAAGGAGTAGGTGTAATTGAGGTGAGGCCTCTTGTTGTTTATAATGTTTTGAGTGGGGGGCGGCCTTACCTCTGGTTTCTCTCCCCCTGCGACTCCTATTGTTTTGATGAGACATTACAATCCCCGCAAATAGCCACCCGAGTAGAACCAAAGGAGGTAAGAATCCAAGTGAGTTGAGGAAGAAAAGCATGCTTGGCCTCCAGTGGAGCATATACAGAGCCCACGATCGAAGTTGTCCCTTTTTATCAAAAACGTTGAGAATACATATCGGCCCTCAGTGTCTGCCCAAGTGTGGAGTAGCCTGTACGGAAGGTGTTTATGGATGAGGATAGCGATTCACCGCTTCCTATGGGCATATTCCACGCCCAATGGGCTCTGTGATTAAGGTGGAATACTGGCATGTATGACCCGGCCCATCCAGTCACTTTCTGATGAAGAAATGGGTGTCTCCTGTAAGAGAGCTACATTGGATTTACTCTGGCTTAGAAAAGTAAGGATTTTTTTGTTTAACATTATGCGTCAGGCCATTGACACTGAGAGATGCCACAGTCAAGGGCCTCTGGAGTGTTTGTGTCATCTTGGCAACGACTAAAGAAAAAGGAGTTCTGTAGGAGTAAGGTGTGGCTGCAAAATCCAGGTAGAGGTCGATCCAGGAGAACCTAAACAAAGAGTCAGCAGTAAAAGAGAAGAGGAGATGAGTGAGCATGTAGGAAGAGGAAGTGTCCACTGGATGGGGACCAGGGGAATTGCACTAGTAAGGGTGCAAAGGTCTAGGGCCAAATCTAACGCTCCGCTAGACCTAGGGATAACTTCTACAGTCTGAGAACAGGAGGGAGCGCCATCACCTAGAAGGCCGATGGCGCACCACACATCCCGGAAAAAAGCCTATCACAGTGTTTCATGTTAAGCGTCTTTGATTTTCACAAGTGCAACGAAGATATTTTCCCTTAATACTGAAAAAAGCCATAGTCAAAGTGGCCTTTGATTTCCCATGCCCTAACTGGCTGAATGAGAAAATCTAATGCCTGCAGTTGTAGAACCAGTTGAAATGGACAACAAACGGCAAAATGCTTTTTATTGGATGGGTTGGGCGCAGGTGATTTAAGTTCAGACACAACAGTGGTATCACCTCGTTTGCTCCATGAGGCACCACAATTCGTGTTGAGCCAGTTCTTCAGGAAGTGTGTTGCAAAACTGATGCCTAGATCTCAAGGTTGCCACTGAACAACAGTAAACCTATGAACTGGCATCTGGGCAATTATCATCAATGAACAAGTTGAGAGCAATTAAACACTCGCAAAACAATGTTTCCCATTGCCCGAAGCGTATCGCTTTTGCTGTTGCTCATCTGTTACACATTTTACTTCTGCTAACATTCATCATTCTGATATGTATGTATGTATGTATGTATTGGCATTTATATAGCGCACTACTTACCCGTAGGGTCCCAAGGCGCTTCGACCGCTGCGAAACCCTTCCTGGCTTCCCTGAGAGATGGTCCCTTAATGGGTATCTCCAGGGTGAGACCAGGCATCCCCGGCGGTCTGGTGGGGCCGTTAGTGAAGATGAGGCAAGCTAATGCCCAGAGTTGCCGAGTGTGATCGCTGATCAGAGTGGGCACCGAGGTGAGAGAATTGTCGAGTCCGCTGACCTTGGTCCAGAAACCTGCCGCGCCGGGAATCGAACCCTGGTCCCGGGCCATCCTCTGCTCTCGGGTCTGCCGCCTCTAACCAGTGAGCCACACTACTAGCTACTATTTCTGGCTATCATTATTATTTTGAATAGGCGTGTCGCCTTGCTCACTTACTTTAAAGAAATTTGCTAAGGCGGCAGCACTCTGTTTTACAGTCTACAGTCTGTTGCAGCACTGGTTGTGGCAAGTGCTTTCTTTCGCTGCTCTTTCCAGAGTAATGCCTCTTGGTACCCCTTCACCAGTCTCTCCTGTACAAGCCCAGGGTTGCCCCATCATGCATCAACACACCCTCTCTTGTGTGCCAGTTTCCTGTTAATAAATGTACTCTTCTGAGACCAGAGGAAAGGATACTGATTCTGAACCCAAGTATTCTTATATAGAGCAAGACCCAGCCAATTAAGGTCACCAAGGGTGTTGCTGTCTGCCATGAGATTGTAATGATCACAGTGGTGGCTGTGGTGCTTTTCTAGCTGTGGGTGACATGGGATTGCAGGTGATAGCTATGCAGATGTAGGGAAAGCATGGTAGTTCTGCAGATCATGAGATTGGAAAAATAGATGTGTGCCTTATCTAGGTCTTATGTCTGCAGGGAGATGAGTTCATGCTTAAACAGATGTGAACTGTGTGATTGCCGTTGGTGTATTAGATGCTTCTGATTCTGCTACTGGTGGTTGTGTTACATGCAGGTAAAGTTAAATTGGAATTTAACTGTGAGGAAGCAAGTGCTTAAGGTTCTGGATCAAGAGCTTAAAGTGACCCATTTCGGAGATTCTTTAGGAACCCACCAGCTTCTCAGGTTCACAATATCTTATCTTGGGCAAGTTATATACTTCTCTCATGATATCCCATGTACAGAACACACACATGGAACACAACACCAGGTGCACTTCACCACCAGAGTCAGGGTGCTGTGTATGTCGGGGAGAACTAATCCTTCAGCTTAAGATCAGGATCTCTATCTACTGCAATATTTTATAGTCACGAACACCAGAGAAATAAGGTTACCAAATTAATGTCTTAGAGATTAGCAAGGTAGAGCATACTTTAAGAGAGATAATGTACAGTGGTGCCCCATTTTCCTACAAGTGCCAGGTCTTACATGATAATTGCCACAATGTGCCTCGGAGGTGCCATCATCTCGCTTTACTATCAACTCTGATTTTGCTCCAGTGCCAAGCTATTGCATGCTAGTTATGTGCACCACTTGCAAGAACAAATGTAATACAATTCAAAAGGTGCTGAAGGAAATTATAAAGTATCTACTGACAATTACATAATGCACTGTCACTAATGATTTGAATGATGGAAGATCACACTTTGCAGTCATGGTGCATAACATGAATGCATAGAGGCACATGTCAAAATGACATTATTTTAATGAAACATCATTCATAAACATAACTCCAGAAAAATGTAAAGGCTTGCTCCGAGTTAGGCTCCGCAAAGGAAGCTGAAGCAGTTTACACAGGATCCTCTGATTTTCAGTGAAGTGCCAAATATGGGACTAGAACCCTGGTCGTAATGTCCCAAACACAGCAGCTCAGGCACTTAACCACATCTCGTCCAATGCTAGTTTATTGCCGTTGCAGATGAGACTTTCAGTCCATATCACAAACCCCAGTCCAAGAACAAGCACACTGGCAGACACCTAACCCTATCGAACTCAGCGAAATGACAGCCCATTACAAAGCAGGCAGCAGTTAGCACCATTACCAATCAACCATCAAAAAGCCTCCAGAACAATGCACTAAATTAACCACCAACAAAAGAAATATAAAACACTGTTGCATAAATTACGACTTTAACGTAAGTCTGCAAGGTGTGCTTTCCCACCCACAGGTGACACATGATAACTTGGTTCAGTGCACCAGCGATGAATATGAAAGACAAGTCATTGAAGCCCCTCAAGACACTATTCAATGTGTACATGACCTAGAATTATTACTTTTTGGTCACTAACAATCCCATAAGAGGATCAGGGGCACCCTGGAAACAGTAACAAACTTATTTCGTTATTCACAGTATCACACACACTTTACTAAGAGAAATGAACACTTTTAAGTCAAACGTATGTATTACTAAACGAAGATTCTGTTTCACGGTACATCTAAAAGAACTACATAGATTATTATCAAGCCAGCAAAAAAAGCAAGCTATCGAATGTACATTTCCAGCATTTTTGCAATGTCATTTGAAATATTATCTAGAACCTAACACACTAACGCCTAATTCTATGTGCTACACTATGAGATAATGAAAGCCAAAGCAAATCACAATCTAGAGTTTCTTAGGGAGAAGAGGCAAACACCCTCTGCGTAAGCAGTCAGTTAGTCTTCCTCTGAGACTTGGCTTTACCAGTTTCAGGATTCAGGTGGGATGTAGCATTTGCAATGTGTGAAGTGTGCTAGCAGCAGGTGGGAACTTCTCCGGTAGAATGTTTGGCGATAATCAGGGTGAAGGACCTCTACTTATGAGTGGTCAAGTGGCAGTCCTTATATACTAAAATTTAACTAAAACTGGAATTTCTGACATAAGTTTAGGACTGTCTGACACAGGTTATATGCATCAAGGTATGCGTCTCAGATGATTCTGTATGAACATATAAGGCAAAAGGAAAGCAATTCAAACAACATTATTTTGGTTATATCTCTATGTGTTTTTATTTAACCTTGACATGGTGAGGAGTAGACATTTGACCCCCGACGAATGTTGCATTAGATGTATCAATGTCATTAATCGAAGAACTTGACAACATCACAGTTCCTAGAAAGATACGGTCTGGTGACATCTGTGTGTAAAGGCAGACATGACAACAATTCTGCATAATCAGGGAATATGGTGATGCATACTGCCTAAGTTTAAGGAAAATGGCGGCCTCCATGAGCTAAGATGGAGCTGTGGCCTACATAAGAAAGAGTAAGAGCTTGAGGACTTTACGTCATCACAGAAGTTATATTCTTCCAACACCTTACAGTTAAAAGCATTTGAATATACACTTCATCTAATCTTATTAATGAGGACAAACAAATCTGATCTGTGCCAAGAATTGCCAACTACACTTCAGCTGTTGTTCAGTACTAGTTTAAACCTATGACAAGCAGCAAGCACGCCTGCATTACACTGTGGCAAGTTCATTAAGTTACCAGATCGTTCTTAACAGTATTAGGCCCAGATATATACATAGACCATTGGACTACATGGCCAAACGCTCCTTACAGATGCATAGATAACCACATAGTGAGACTCAAAGCTTTGTTTGTTTAGCACGTTTGTTATTTGGATAATTTACCAAATTGCCAGAAGTGACATTTTACAATCTTTCATAATAGTGACATCCTATGGCGGTTGAACCTGAATATACCCATAAAGTCATATCAAGTGCATAATCATGATGACATCGCAATAATTGACATAACTGAAGATACATAATAACTGCATGATAAGTGACAACGCAACATACAAATGTCCATTTAGAGACCACCTATATTAGGGAATTGACCTAATCACTGAAAATGTTAGACATAATACTTGTGTAGGTTCAGTGGGGATTCCCCCACTGAAAATTTCGAAAACCATAAGTCAAATAATGCATTTTGAAGAAACGATGTTATATGATTTGCAACCATAAACTTGCTAAAAAGCCATAGGCTATGAAAAGGTGCTCATTAATTATTAAGGTCCTTACTTGGTGTGCAAGCCAAAGAAACCTGGCACTCCCTCATTTGTGACCTTAATTCTTTCAATCTTCTTTCAAAATGTACTACTGGTGCTTCCATATGTCAAAGATTACCCACAGTGTGGTAGGCCCAGCATTATGTTATGGGTCCTCCCATTCATCAGGGGTGCTTCCTTAAGCCTAAATTTCCACACAACGTGCATGTGCGAGAATTTTGCCATTAACGTCCCCCATATTCTTTGGGTTATCCTTATTTCATCCTTACCTCAGTATGCCGGGCCAGCATTTTGTCACAGTTGCCCCTTCTCATATGCCAAGAATTACCACCAATGTGCATTTTGCCATGGGTGTCTCACGGTAACTAGTCAAAATACCGGGTTTTAAATTTCGACAAGACATAATATCGAGTCAAAAATATAGAATAGACATAATATCGACTAGACATAATATAGACCACAAAAATATTGACTAGAAAAAATTAATATCGACTAGAATAGCAATAATATTGAATCAAAAATATAGAATGGACATAATATCGACTAGACAGAATATAGACATTAAGGTAAGTTAATATTAATGTTTAATTTTTGTGTAATATAATTCTGTAGCGGGTTGTGAGTTTATAGGGGAATAGGGTGGGAAGTATTTTAATTATAATTAATTAAATATGTTATTTTATGTATTGGTATTTAGTTAGAATTAATTGTTACATTATTATTAATTGGTAATTAATTAAAATAAAATTGCTAATTAATTTTAATTGATTAATATTTTATTTTTTTTAATTTATTTTCTGTAGGGGTTTTTTAAATATAGGGAAATAGGGTGGGAAGTAATTTAATTATAATAAATTAAATATGTTATTTTAGTTATTGGTATTTATTTAGACTTATTTGTTAATTAATTGAAAATTGGCAATTAATTAAAATATAATTGGTAATTAGTTTTAATTGATTAATTGATAAATATGTTAATGTTAATAATTTTTTTTATGTAGCGGGTTGTGGGTTTATAGGGGAATAGGGTGGGAAGTAATTTTATTATAATTAATTAAATATGTAATTTAATGTTTGGATATTTATTTAGAATTAATTGTCAATTATTATTATTTGGCAATTAAGTAAAATATAATTGGTAATTAATTTTAATTGATTAATTGATAAATATGTTAATGTTATTAGTTTTTTATGTAGTGGGTTGTGGGTTTATAGGGGAATAGGGTGGGAATTAATTTTATTATAATTAATTAAATATGTAATTTAATTTTTGGGTATTTAGTTATAATGAATTGTTAATTAATTATTAATTGGCAATTTATTAAAATATAATTGGTAATTAAATTTATTTGATTAATTGATAAATATGTTAATTTTAGTAATTTATTTTCTGTAGCAGGTTGTGGGTTTATAGGGGGATAGGGTGGGAAGTCATTTAATTATAATTATTTAAATATGTAATTTTAATTATTGGTATTTATTTAGAATTAATCGTAAAATAATTATTGTAATTAATTAAAATATATTTTGTAATTTATTGTAATTGATTAATTGATAATTATGTTACTTTTATTAAATTAATTTCTGTAGTGGTTTGTGTGTTTGTAGGGGAATAGCTTGTGAAGTAATTTAATTGTAAGTAATTACATATTTAATAAAAAAATTATTGAGTTAATTTTTAAAAATACTTTTAAATTGTTAATTATTTTATTTTTAATAGGTAAATAATTACTATTAGTAGGTAATTTTTATTATTAAATAATGTTTATTTGTATTTTAAATGGATTATTTAATATATTTTACACAATTGTAAAATATTTTAATTAATTTGTTATTGGTGTTACTATTAATAATATTTATATTTAAATAAGAAGTATTTACTTGCCCTACTATTGCACCCACTGTAGTTGGAATAGTAATTTTACCCCTACGCTATCCAACGCTTTCCCTACTGTTGCACTCACTGGAGTTGGAATAGTAATTTTTTACCCGTACGCTATTCAACGTTTTCCCTACTGTTGCACTCACTGGAGTGTGAATAGTAATGTTTACCCCTACGCTATCCAACGCTTTCCCTACTGTTGCACTCACTGGAGTGGGAATATTAATTTTTACCCCTACGCTATCCAACGCTTTCCCTACTGTTGCACTCACTGGAGTGGGAATAGTAATTTTTACCCCTACGCTATCCAACGCTTTCCCTACTGTTGCACTCAATGGAGTGGGAATAGTAATTTTTACACCTACGCTATCCAACGCTTTCCCTACTGTTGCACTCACTGGACTGGGAATAGTAAATTTTACTTCTACGATATCCAACGCTTTCCCTACTGTTGCACTCACTGGAGTGGGAATAGTAATTTTTACCCCTACGCTATCCAACGCTTTCCCTACTATTGCACTCTCTGGAGTGGTAATAGTAGTTTTTACCCCTACGCTATCCAATGTTTTCCCTACTGTTGCACTCTCTGGAGTTGGAATAGTAATTTTTACTCCTACGCTATCCAACGCTTACTCTACTGTTACACTCACTGGAGTTGGAATAGTAATTTAAACCCCTACACTATCCAATGCATTCCCTACTGTTGCACTCACTTGAGTGCGAATAGTAATTTTTACCTCTACGCTATCCAACGCTTTCCCTACTGTTGCACTCTCTGGAGTGGTAATAGTAATTTTTACCCCTACGCTATCCAATATTTTCCCTACTGTTGCACTCGCTGGAGTGGGAATAGTAATTTTTACCCCTATGCTATCCAACGCTTTCCCTACTGTTGCACTCACTGGAGTGGGAATAGTAATTTTTACCCCTACGCTATCCAACGCTTTCCCTACTATTGCACTCTCTGGAGTGGTAATAGTAGTTTTTACCCCTACGCTATCCAATGTTTTCCCTACTGTTGCACTCTCTGGAGTTGGAATAGTAATTTTTACTCCTACGCTATCCAACGCTTACTCTACTGTTACACTCACTGGAGTTGGAATAGTAATTTAAACCCCTACACTATCCAATGCATTCCCTACTGTTGCACTCACTTGAGTGGGAATAGTAATTTTTACCTCTACGCTATCCAACGCTTTCCCTACTGTTGCACTCTCTGGAGTGGTAATAGTAATTTTTACCCCTACGCTATCCAATATTTTCCCTACTGTTGCACTCGCTGGAGTGGGAATAGTAATTTTTACCCCTATGCTATCCAACGCTTTCCCTACTTTTGCACTCTCTGGAGTGGGAATAGTAATTTTTACCTCTACGCTATCCAACCCTTTTCCTACTGTTGCACTCTCTGGAGGGAGAATAGTAATTTTTACCCCTACGCTATCCAGCGCTTTCCCTACTGTTGCACTCTCTGGAGTTGGAATAGTAATTTTTACCCCTACGCTATCCAACGCTTTCCCTACTGCTGCACTCTCTGGAGTGGGAATAGTAATTTTTACCCCTACGCTATCCAACGCTTTCCCTACTGTTGCACTCACTGGAGTCGTTACAGTAAATGTAACCCTTTCGCTATCCTATGGTAAAAATATTGTATATGTTTTGTAAATTATATATGTAGAGAGCCCGCCCTGCAGCGTTGGAGGCCCCCGGTAAAATGGAGCTACTCGAAGGTATGCAAATGGAGGGGGCATGACGCTCTCGAAACCACACCGTCATCGGACTTCCAAGAGTATTTGGTGTGATTTCAGAGAAAGGAAGATGAAGGAGGGGCTGCTCTCTTTCTGGCAGACTTCGTGTTTCACTTTCAAGCATGTATTCACGATCGAGTGGCAGAAAAGTGCACTATGCTTTTATTATTTCCTACTCTGCACTACGATGTTAATATGGGCATTGGCTAATGTGGACAGCTATTTTGGCAATAACATAATGTGAAGTGAGCTAAGTTGTTTAAATTTGAATAATGGTGCATTCTGGGCATGGTGGTCTGTTACTAGGACCATGTGACCACTGGGACATTACAAGTACTAAATCAACTCACCTGTGATCAAGGTGCTTGGCGCCGAAACGCGTAAGGATAAAAGAGTTGTTAAGCTGCCACACGATCAGACCAAATAAAGTGTCAGTTTGCAAGGTTGCCGAAGCTGTGGGCTCTGCTTTGATCAGGATTCTCCATTCCTGCTGGAGAGCCCGCCCTGCAGCATTGGAGGCCCCCGGTAAAATGGAGCAACTCGAAGGTATATATATATATATATATATATATATTTTTAAGTTACATTAATTATTTCTCACTTCTACGTTTATTTAAGTATTTTAAATATGTTTAAATTAATTTATTATTATATTACTTTTAATTTACTTTTGAGACATTTAAAAAATTCAATATTTTGACAGTCTATATTTTTTACACTCGATATTTTGGAGTCGATATTTTTGTACTTACCTGTTTAAGATAGGAAGTCGATATTTTTGCAGTCGATATTTTGACCTCGATATTTTGTCCTTTTCGATATTTTGTCTGTCGATGTTCTGTCAGTGATCCGTGTCTCACATGCCAAAACTTCTAGTTTGCCAGGACCAGTATTTTACCATGGGAAACAGTATGTCAAGAATTGCCTGCCATATGCCAATGCCAGTATTTTGTCACAGGTTCCTGTCATGGTAATACTTATATTTTACCATGGGTGCCAAAATAAGACAAGAACTACTTTCAGTATGTCAGGGCTAATGACAGACACACAAGTCCACATTCTAATTCATTTAAATTTACTCATTCACACTCACCCATTCATTCTCACTCCCTTATACTTACTCATTCACTTTTACTCACTCATTTGCGTTCACTCTCTCTCGTTGGCACTCATTCTATCTCATACTTTCTGACTCAAATTCACTCACTCTTACTGTCATTCCTTTGTTACCACTTTTTCTCATGCCATCTGACACTCATTCTCACTCAGCCCAACTCACTCACTTTCACCCACTCAATCATATGAGAGGGTAGGAGAGAACAACAGGTCCAGAGTTTGCATTCTCTGCACTAGGGGTGGCACAAGGGTGATGAAGGTTTAGCTAAGGAGGAGCAGCCAGCTTTGGGGGAAGAGGCAATGAAGCTCTAAAAGATTTAGGAAAAGGCAGGTTCTGTGGAAAAGATAAGGACAGACAGAGATTGAAAGGGGGCTGTTTAGATGCTTTGACAGGTTCTTGAACACTGGTATTTATATTTGTGGGGTTTTCGTTAGTTGTACCCCATTATGCCAGTATACATTGTTTGGCATTGTGACCTGTTCTCATTAAAGGGGTCTTTTGCACACTATACTAGTGCCCCTCGTGCTTGCACTGTCTCGTCCGGTCCGCAGTACTGCACACGGCAGAGGCTTGGAGAAATTCCTCTGGAGTTTGAATAAACCAAGGACAGGCTCATGTGGTACCCAAGACAGACAGTGCACTCCTCCAGCAAACCTGAGATTTAACCCAAGAAGTATTGCTTTACTCTTGCCGTGGGTGAAAGGGCCAAGACATGAAATAAGGTAGAACAGGATCCGAGTTTCTTTATGTGTGCAGAGTAGTTATCTTTGAAGGGTAGACCAGCCCAATTAGCTGGATAAAGAGCTACTTTCAAAACTGAAATGTAACTTGCTTACTTTTTCGTAATGCAAAAGACTGATGATTACATTTATTACTGCTTGTCTAGCTTCTTTTTAGTTAAGTAACATTAGTTCATTTATGTGTTAAATGCAGGCTGTATTTTCTGTTGTATGTATCTGTGTATCTGACTAAACTAGAATGAAAATGTAATGTGAAAGAGAAAAAAGACTGCAACTGTATGTGAGGTCAGACAGTCGCACTGAGTTTGGAGATCAATGTAATAATGTCCTTGGTTGCCTGTTCAAGGAAACAGTTAAATGGAGTTCAGCATGCAGGTGCGGCAGTGAATTTATACAAATATTTTGCATTTTGCAATTAAACTAACATTTAAAAAAATTTACTTTTTAAATAGAAACCTGTAATCTGCTGGTTTCTAGAGGTGAGAGGGAGGATGTTTAGTCCTATCTTTTTGTTGCTGGCTCCAGACACGGAGACTAATTCACCACTAATCCTTTATGGGTTCCAAAGTACCGTGCTACACGCCGAGAATGCGATTCAACACCCCAACAAGGGTAGCAAGCGCTATATAAATGCAAACTTTTTTCCCTCTTCTATCCCTCCACTATCCATCTCAATTCAAATAACTGACTAACATATCGATCACTCAAATCACTTTCATATTTCACTAACCTAATTCACCTTTAATCCATTATGGGTTCTGGTGTAGCCTGCTACCGGCCGAAAAAGCCCTTTTATTCCTCACCAGGGGTAGTAAGCGCTATATAAATGCAATTACAATACAGTACGATGCATGTAGCAACAGCAGGTGAGTTACGTGACAGGGTCCAAGCTGCCTCTGCTCAGTCCTCAAAAAGCTCCAGTAAGAAGTCACCACCCTGAGCCTGATCACTCCAGCAAGAATTCACAGGGAGACTTCAGTGCAGAGAGCAGATAGACACATGGTAGAAAACAAACTGTCCCCTTACGTCAGTGTATGGATACAAGTAATCCAATCAGGAACATGGTAAAGCAGAAAATACCTACAGGTGGGACAAACACAAGAAGGGGAGGAAAGTAATCAAATAAAGAGTAGGGAACTAAGACAGACGAGAAAGCCATCCAGTCACTAGCGAGGAGCTGACCAAGAGTCCACTCTAGTCTACGTTTTACAAAACAATAAACATAAAGTGATCAGTAGGCGAGACCAAAAAATAGCACCAATTGAGTGGCTTGATTCACTTTTTTGTGTCCAATTGGTGGATTCCAACTTCCCATACACTTCCATCTTTGCAGAACCACTGACCTAATCCCCAAAGCAAATTATGCTTAAATGCTAATTACCACTGACCTCAGACACAAACCTAAACTAATTTGGTCATTTGAGAACCACTGACCTAAAGAACAGATCCAGTACATTTTAGGGCATTTCTATTGCTTTGACTTCCGCGCCATTCAGTAAATGACTCATCAGGATGCAGAAGAGAGCAGAAACAGTGGAACACTGTGTATAGAACAAAAGAAACGAAAGCAGCCAAGATTAAAACACTGGCCAGCTGCATCCGTCCCACTTCCCTATCATTCGACTGATATTCATTTAATGGTTCTGTTCCCTTCAAGACTGAGCTGAAAGGGTGGCTTGAATGATACTCTCAAGAGGAGGAGGGCAAAAGACTCTAGATCAAGGTCTTAGTTAGAGCCACGCAAATGGGGTGCTTTAGTTCTTTACATTTGAAAAACGGCAACATTTTATTCGATTTTTTACAGCTTCAAGCAAATTCAAAGTTACTTTTTACTCAGTGTCTCCATGTTTTATGTGACTCAACCAACATTACTCTTTTTTCAGATCACTATCATTGTTGTTGTTTTACTACACACTGATTTTGTAATGTACAAATACACTGAGACAAGACAATACATTTTCCAAAATGAAAGAAGATTTTCCTGCTTTTTAAAACCACCAATGAAAGTAAAACACAAATGCTCGAGTTGTTTATATTAAGATTAAGATCGGAGTAGCTTATTTGAAAATGAAAGTCAATAAGATAAAGGAAAATCTAAATGTTTAAACACAGGTCATTGATACAATTCAAATTCCGGCATTTGGGTCCCATGGCTCTGTGGAATAATGCATTCACGAGAGAGCTGTGTTTGATCCATAATCACAGGGTCGAATCCTGGCCACACTAAAGAGTTTCATTCTCCAAGGTCGATAAAATCAGCATGACTGATTTGGTACCTCGTAAACATCTATTATCTGTCAGTAGCGCTAGGAGATCCCAGTGGGTGTGAACATGTACTCCAGTTAAGTTTTGTTAATTTATGTTATCGTCATCACTGCAACAAAATGACTTTCAATCAAACACTAGCTTTTTTTTCTCAACTCGTGTGTTTCCTTCAACTGTAATTACTGTTCCAACTTCATTCCATTGTTTTACCCTTTTTACTGTAAACCCAGGCGCAAATGGATTTGCCCACTGCCTCTGTATTTTGGCATAAGAAATTACCAAGTTGCATTAACTTTTTTTTAGATCTGATACTAGCAGGCATATTGTATTTGGCCTCAGTAATTTTTATACCCCGCTTGGATTTTGAGGAAGCATGCAGGTCGTATGTGAGCCCCTAAAATAAGTGCCAAAGAATCGAGACAAGTCCTTATGGCAATGTGTTTTAACTTGTTTTAAAGAATTCGTGCACAATTAATTCTATTTTAACCTGTATGATTTACGGATTGAGTACATTTTTATACTTGTATGTATGGTCTTTGATGATGCATGCAAGTCTTAAGTGAGCCTCAATGAAGAAGTGCCACGTGATTATGTCAAGCCTTTATGGCAATGTTTATATATGTCTTGGGCTGTTTCAGATAGTTTTATGTACAATAAATTGTATTTGTATGTGTGTGTTTTATGGGGTCTACTTAACGGACTGATAATCCAATACTACGAAATGACCCATCTGTTATTCCTCTCGTTTTGAAGGAAAAAAATAAGCCATATAAAGTACAAACCAGCATTTTGGATCGAGCTAAATGCTTCTTAGTATGTATTCGAAACACTCTTGGTAAAAAGTGTAACAAACTTGCTAAACTCCTCTGTCATGCATTTTAAAAATAAATCCAAAAAGATTCCTTATCTTAACGTCCAAAAATCATAAAGAAGTAGCAAGCATATTTCTTTCATAACGAAAGCTTCCAGATTAAGAAATACCAACATTGCTTTCTTGTTATGGAACTTACAAACTCATAAAATGTTCTGGCCCTTTTTTCCATTGACCCCTTATTTGTTGTTATAACAGTTCCTGGTACATACCGATGTCACAGAGGACGATAAATACAGGGTTCCATATTACCTTCGCATTGCGAATTCCCACCCCAGATTATAGGACTGATTCATTTATGCAACATTTTCGCCAATTTCAAAACTACAAAACTGCTAATTATTTTTATTGCGACAACTGACACCAGGTCTTACTTTTCGAAATTTATTTGGAGAAAAATAGCAATATGTTTGCTCTACTTGTAATTGCAATTTGGTAAAAAACTTCTGTTTGCACCTCAATTGGGATTACTGACCTGATCGTAATAACGGCCCCTGCGTAGAGTTTGCCAGTGGTAACACACAGGCGCAATTGAAGGAATCCAAAGTTTTTATCCAGCTTTCTATGATTAACTGCCTAGTTGGTCAATACCACATCCAGATTTAAGGGACATATTTGACTTAACGTTTTCAGTATCTAAGTGGCAATTAGGTATACTAAAGATTGGGTAGGAGATGGTAAGACATCAGACTTGATTCACAGAATCAGAATTTGCAGATTTGAATGAACACATATACCCTGACTTCCACTTGGTGAACATTTCCATATATGTTGTGTATTGTGTTGTATTGTATTATTTACGCTACATACTCCTAACAAGGCATCACTATGGAATGGGAATTTACAGTATTATTAGTTCGCAGAGAATGGAGGAGGAACGTAGTGTCCCAAAGGGGATATCGAACAATTGTTTTTATATATGTACAATGTCAGAACTTTATTTTGTAAACCATTTTTAATCGTGATTCCCACCCTGGAATGTACAACAAATTGATGGAGTCATTTTTTTTCTAGGGTGGGAAAGAGAATGGAATAACTTCTATATTCAGCTAGTAGGTCATGCCTGAAACGTAAAATGTCTCTTCAGGCACTGATGAGTTCAGGTACTCAATTACTCATCATACATGCATTCTATCACTCATCCTTGCACACATGAATTGGTTTATCCACCCAATAACTAATTATTTAATTCACCCACTTACCCATTCACAATACAAGGAACATGCAAACTCAACAAAAGTATGCCAGCTAAATTGAATGGACAAATGTAGACAAATTAAAAAATGCACTGCTCATGCTTTATGGCCATAAAACTTTTGTTTTAAAAAAGTAAGAAAAGCAGTGGGCAGCCATCTTGGAATGGTATTGTGCAGAGTGTGTCATTGTTTTAAAGTTCCAACATGGCTGACTGGTTTAAAAGCAATGCGTTGCCTTCTTAAATCGATGAGAGACTTTGAACACTACTTCTTAGATGTCAGCTTAGTAAATATTGCACTGCTCAGCCATATTGGGATAGCATTATGAATAGTGTATCATTGATGTACCAATCCAGGATGGTCAACCTCATGCTTCTATTCATGGCAACCATCTTGGATCAGTAAAACAATGATATACTAAAAACAATACAATTCAAAGATGGTCACCTGGTTTAGCAACACTGGCTTCACAAGATGTGGTTCACAGCCGATGACATGACTGAGAATCAGGCCTACAGCCTTTAGCATTGGCTTTCTTGCCATAACAAACGGAAGCCTACTATATCGATCTTTAGTTTTCCTAAAGCACAATCATCAGGTACACTTTCATAACATTATAAATTGTGCAAAACTGAAGTTGGCAAAAATAATATTACACCCTGCCTAAGAGGTTCTAGCAAAGATTATCACAGAACATATCTCCTACGCCCAGCATTTATCTGAGGGGTGACCTAGAATAAAACTCATGCCCACTACAGTAATCTTTGAGATCCCACGTAAATAAAAGCATCTCCAGAGGATTTAATATTATTTATTAAATATACACACCGTAAATGTCTTATGACTTTAGCCTTTGCTTTTTGAAATAAATATGTCAGCCCTACTGCTTTTGTACCTTTTCATAAAAAATAGATCGAACACTTGGCATCTGACATAACTCTTCCCAATGAAACAATCAGGTCTATAGCCTTGATCGTTAGCTTGTCAACATAACCAACTCAATCCTGCTGTATTCAGCATAAGCTTTCCCACAGAGCAAAAAGTGCAATTAAAGCATTTGTTTTTAGCGAAAGCACACACCTTCTCCCCAATCAGATGATTGACTCAAATTAATCAATGTGTAGGCAGACACAGCAGTAGTGGTTCTTCAAGCATCTGTTCTGTTGATCACAAACTGAAAGCCGACAGCTGTTATTGCCGGCTAGACATAAAAGACACATGTGCAATTGTAGATACACAACTCATATGGACTCATATGGATTGACTATCTAGTTGACACTCTGTAAGTGTCAAGCAGTTGGATACTCATGGACATCTACGACTTTCAACGGTTAACATGACTTCTCCAGGGGATTATCATGAACGCCATAAAAGTTGTGAATTTGGGGAGGAGCTTCGCGGGCGACCAAGATGGCCGCGTAAGCTCGGAGCTCCGTGGACCCTGCGACCCTCCGCAAATATCCTGTTGAGAATCCTGCTCCACGTTAGTGGATTCCGCTTGGTGAGAGGTCGCGGACACAGGAACTGCTTTCCGCTCTCAAATCCGTCGCTCCTAGGCGAAGTTACGTCGTGCTGAACTTTGTGCCAGTGCTGCGCCATTGTCTCATGGGCGGCTGCTGTTTGTACCGTCGCTCCGCATGATTGGAATGCGAAGTGGACATCCTCGGTCCCTGCTGGCGAAGTGCATGTAGCTGCGGAGTCGCCTGTTATCGGCCTGGATTATTTGCTGGCTTCGCCTCTGTTCCGCACATCTGCTTCCTTGTCCGGGCAGCGTTGCCCTTTGTTCTCCTTGGGTCCATCATGGCCGGCAGAGGGGACCCCGACAAGACGTCGAACAGAGGTGTTCGAAGGACGACTCAGACGCAGTTGAACAAGATTGATCGTTATGCCCAGCAGCAGGCCTCGCCCACTGTGGTGGCCTCTTCTAAAGACTTGCACCGTGCGGGCTCGCCTGAGGGTTCTGAGCCTACTTTGAGTGATGTTATGGGGGCCATCGCAGGCATTCGGACAGAAATGCAGAAGCAACATGAGGTCCTGATCATAAGGTGGACACTCTAGCAGTGGATCTCAACCTGATCAGGCCGACTTGGGAAAAACCAACGATCGGGTGAAGTCCCTTGATATCAAGACCTCTAGTTTGACTACCGATGTTTCGGACTTGCAGGCAGAGGTCCGGACCCTAAGGACGGTCAACGACCAATTCTCCAGAAGGCTGGAGGATTTTGAAGGGCGTGCACGGCGGCAGAATGTTCGCATTATTGGTATACCGGAGGGTGCGGAGGAGGCGGCAGTGAACCTTTTTATGGAGGACCTGATTCAGACACATCTCGCACCATCTGGCCTGAGTAACTTCTTTTCCGTGGAACGTGCCCATCGGATACCGGGCGGCCCTCCGAAGTCCGGTGTTGCACCTAGACCCATCATTGCCCGGCTCTTCAACTTTAGAGACCGGTATGTGATCCTTCAAGCCTCCAGGAGACATGGGCCGCTCAAATTTCAGAACTCTGAGGTGCACTTTTACCCGGACTTCACCAGGGCCGTTCAGAGACAACGTCAGAGCTTTGCAGGGGTGAAACGGCGCCTAAGAGACATGGGTTTCAAGTACTCTATGATGTTCCCTGCTAAACTACGGATTGAGCACAAGTGCCAAGCTCTGTCCTTCGACGTGCCAGAGAATGTGAGCGATTGGCTGGACACTTTGCCGCAACGCCGGGAAGAACACGACGAACTCTGCGGTGGCGCAACTGGTGGCTCTGATCTCTAGGACTAGGTTCTGCTGTGCCGATTACGGCGGTTGGTGTCCCTGATGTCTGTGACTGTTAATGCCAATGCTTTTCCGACTTTAATATTTCTTCTGTTTTTACATGGAGGGTGGCTGGGGGGGACTGCGGAGATTCCTTACTCCTCTAGGGTCTTTTTGTAGATTAGTTAATGGGGCGACAGGCACACTGCTGGTTGGGGGGGCTTTTTAGTCTGCTGCAGGGGTGCAGGGTGGGGGGTGGTGGTGGGGAAGTTTGTTTGTTTATTCTTTTCTTTCTCTTTCTATCTCTTAGGCAATGGGTTGTATATACTGTTCAGTTTCACTTGTTGTTGAGGCTTGCTGGGGTTGGGTGGGGCCTGGGTCACGATGATGGCGGGTAGGAAACTACGAGTTCTCAGTTGGAATGTTAACGGGTTGGGTGACCGTATTAAGAGGGGAGTTGTGATTCAATTGATCAAACGTCATATGCCAGATGTCGTCCTCCTGCAGGAGACGCATCTGGTTGGAAATACGTGCAAAGCGCTTAATCGTAAAGGGTACAAAATGGTGGCTCATTCGGGGTTCTCCTCGGGATCTCGGGGGGCGGGTGTTCTTGTTCGTACGTCCCTTCCGCTTGAGGTCGACACCACAGTGATTGATGAGAGGGGGCGGTACGCCGCTGTGGCGGATCGATGGGAAGGGCGTGCCCTGACATTACTTTCAGTTTACGTACCCCCGGGCCTACAGTCTAGCACTTTCCAGGACCTTGGTGGCGCCATTTTGAATTTGCCCGCTGGATGGCTGATAGTGGGGGGTGATTTCAACTCGGTTTGCTCCGGCTCTTTGGACCGCCATCCGCCTAGAGACCTCTGTGGCTCCCAATTGTGGCTGCCATCCTTTCTCGAGACGATGGGGCTGGTAGATAGTTGGCGACTTTTGCATCCCACGCAATGTCATTACTCCTTCCACTCTGGCGCCCATGGTAGTCTTTCTAGGATCGACTACGTTCTTACATTGGCTGCTCACGCGCATGCTGTTTCTGAGGCTCGTTTTCTGGCACGGGGTGTTTCTGATCATTCCCCGCTGTGGGTCTCTTTTGACTTTGACATTGTCGTGTCGGACCGCCCGGCGGTTGTTAACCCGTGGTATTTCCGTAATCCCAAAACTCGTAACCTCCTGGCCAAGGCCATCGATCTCTATTTTACTGAAAACGAGGGATCGGTTGCGTCGGCCGCAACTTTATGGGAGGCGTTTAAGACAGTTTTGAGGGGCGAGGCTTTTGCTCTTATAGCAGACGCCCGTAGGGCCAGGGATGCTGATTTAGTACGCATCAAGGAGGAGCTCATGGAACTTGACTCCCAGTTGGAGGCTGAGCCCGATCCCGCTCTTCTACATGACCTCTCCCTCAAACAGTCGGAGTACCGTGACCTTGCTACAAACGCTGCCCTGACCTTAGCTAAAGAACAGCAGGGTCGGGTATACAACGTCGGCGACAAGGCCGGGAAGTTGCTGGCCTGGCTAGACAGAAGGTAGATGGCTAGCCGTGTTGTACCCGAGATAATGGGGGAGGACGGAGTTTTCATCACTGATCCAAGTGCCATTGCCGAGTTCTTCGCTGACTATTTTCGAGGCGTGTACACCTCTGTCTCGGACCGGTCTGAGGCCGATTCGACAGTATTTCTTTCGGCTGTCGATCTCCCGTGCCTGTCGGACGTGGAGCGTGGCGACCTGGACCGTGACGTCTCTGTGGATGAGGTCGCCCTTGCGATCCGCTCACTGCGATCGGGCAAGGCACCTGGTCCCAATGGTATCCCGGTTGAGTTATATAAGATCAGGCCGGATGTGGTTTCCCCACACCTGCGTAACATGTTCCTGGAAGCGCGGGAGAATGGCCTACTTCCCCTTGACCAGCGGTTGGCCACCATTGTGGTCATCGATAAGGAAGGGAAGCCGAGAGATTTGTGTCGGTCGTTCCGCCCCATTTCTCTCCTGAATGCTGAGCCTAAGATTCTCACCAAGATACTCGCTAATCGCCTGGTTGGTGTTATCGGCGACTTAGTGCACCCGGACCAGTCGGGCTTCATTTCACACCGCAACACTGCCCTTAATTTGCGTAGACTCCACGGTGCCCTGGCCAGGGCCCACACTCTTGAGGAGCCGGCAGTCCTTGCGTCCTTGGACGCCACGATGGCTTTTGACTCTCTCGAATGGAGTTACCTCTGGGCGGTGCTGGCGAAGCTCGTTTTGGCCCGGTGTTTGTGGGATGGGTGAAGCTTTTGTACGCTGACCCACTGGCTAACGTTGCCGTCAATGGCCGTGTGTCGGCGACTTTTGCCCTTCACAGGGGCACCCGGCAGGGTTGCCCCTTGTCGCCTTTTTGTTTGCGCTCGCTCTTGAGCCACTCGCGGCCTTGTTACGGACACACCCGGATCTACATGGTATCAGCTGGGCCCCTGGCTTCGAGGACAAAGTTTCCCTTTATGCGGATGATATTCTGCTTTACCTCACTTCCCCCTGCAAGTCACTCATTGTGGCATGCGATGTACTTAGGCTTTTTGGCCAGTATTCTGGCCTCGTTATTAATTGGGCCAAGTCTTCTCTCTATGTACTGAAAGGGGACACACTGAGCCTCCCTAGAGGCTGCGGCATCCAGGTGGCCAGCCAGGGCTTTAAATACTTAGGGATTTATATCTCTGGTAATGCGAAAGCGCGCTATGAACACAATCTGCTTCCCCCTCTTCTCCGCCTCCGGCGAGAAGTGGAGGGTTGGCTCAAACTTCCGCTTTCCTTACTCGGGCGCGCGGCATTATTTAAGATGATGTCTTTGCCCAGGTTCTTATACGCCCTGCAGAACACCCAAGATCCGGTTCCCACCCGATACTTCCGGGAGATCGAAGGCCTTCAACGTGCCCTGCTCTGGGATGGCCGACCCCGTATCGCTATCACGAAGCTCACGCTTCCGTGGTACGACGGGGGTATAGCGCTACCGGACACGCGTAGATACTACTGGGCCTCCCAATTTGCGGCCATCAACCACGGTTTCTATGGTCCGGAAAATAACCCTGGATACGCGATGGATAAGTGGCTCTTGGGTGGCGGTAATTATTACAGGGCGCTTTATTCGAGGTCTCTTGACAGGCGGTTGTCGGGCCCAACGAGAACGGCGGTCCATATTTGGAGAGCTATCACCAAGGCTCAGGGCTGGCAAGGCAGGCTGACTAGATTCACCCCATTGTACGATTCAGACATTTTGGGCAAGTTATGGCACACCAAAGGGTTTGATAAGTGGGACCTCATAGGTATTTCCAGGGTAGATGATATGCTATCGAGAGGTGAGATTAAGACCTTCTCCCAGCTGCAGGCTGAATATCAGCTGGGTACCTCAGAGTCTTTCCGGTATGCCCAGTTGCGACACGCACTGCTCTCTGCTAAACCAGATGAGGGGGCGATTCCAGAAAGCTCCCCGTTGGAGGACAGGGTGCTGGACGGCCATATGCCTGACAGTGCCATCTCACTGTCTTATAAGAAACTTATCAATGTTCGCACTGACCTCCTCCTGGGTGTGCGGGACCAGTGGGTGCGTGACGGATTGGAAATCGACGATGAGGATTGGCAGAGTGCAGTTTCTTCCCCTAAAGAGGTCGCCATTTCTTCCCGTCTCAGGCTAGTGCAGCTCAAAATCCTGCATAGGGTGTACGTGACTGGCCCCCGGCTTGTGCATATGGGCTTCTCGGTCGATGGGCTGTGTCGCCGCGGCTGCGGTGCCCTTGCTACATTTATGCACATTCTCTGGGAGTGCCCCGCCATAGCCACCTATTGGAGACGAGTGCACCTGATTATGGATGAAGTGACCGGGGTGGTAGCGAATGCGGAAGCTAGGAGGTGCCTCCTCAACATTTGGGGACCGACGGACCACAATGTGGCTCAGACGCAGTGGGTGACCCTTGGCAACATGGTGGCTAAACGCGATATCGCTCAAAAGTGGGGGGCTTCGGTAGCTCCCTTGGTGGTGCAATGGAAAGCCAACATGGATTGGTGTATGTTCAGGGAAAAGACGGTCTATGTTGCCAGGGGTAAGCCCAAAAAGTGGTTGAAGGTGTGGGGTGCCTGGAATGCCTATAGGGGAGACATTTGTGTGCCCCCGGAACCTGTCTCATTGGAGGAACATCTGTCGCCATAGCCTGTGACACCAACTGTGTTACGTTGTAAAATGTTATCCTGGTTTCTCTTCTCCTCCCCCCCTTATCCTGATCTATTCTCCTGTTTCCGTGCTTGTGTTCCCACTGCTCCCCCCCTACCCCGCTGCCAACGCTTCACTCGATTCTTCTACCTCATTGCCATTCTCTCTGCGCCTTATTGGCGCCCCTTTCTTCTTCTCTCTCTATGTTCCTTTATGAAACCAAAAAATAAAATCAACCTTCACTGTACTGTGACATTGATTCTTGCACTATCGCTCTACTGTTTATATATGCTGCCTTGCCTCCGGGATGTCAGGCTGAATAGCTGTGTGCACTTTTTCAAATAAAGGTTTTAAAAAATTTAAAAAAAAAAAAGTTGTGAATTTAGAGCAAATTTAGTTGGAAATCTAGGCCAAACCAATATCCAAATTTCAAACAAAATATTTTTATGTATAAACTGGATGATTCTTTGCTGTGCGGCTGCTCTTATTCCAAGCCAAGACAAGAGCAATGGGGTGCAGTCATGAGAACTGAAACCGGATGTGTGAGAAAACAACCAACCTGGGACAATTTTTAATAAAAGCTGGAAACACTGTGGTGAGTAGGGATGATGAGCATATACGCCTCAACACCTCAGGAGAGATGTCATAATTTGATTGATCCTAATAAAAGCCATCCATTCTTTAGGGTGGAAAAGCTATTCCTTGCTCCTATGTGTCTAATTCTTCTGACATGGCACACGCAAACTCCTAGAAAAAAATTAAACGGTTTAAATTACTTTAGCTATGTCACCAATATTTGACTTTATAACTATTGAATGCCTTCAGAATTCATATCACATTACAGACATTAAAAAAATAACCAAAAGCCATGTGGAATTCTGTAAACTCAGCATTTATTTTCTGAATAGAGAATGACCAAGCTTGGCATTCTTGAAAGCTACAATAAGAAAATAATTTGGATTGCCCTACTTACGAATGATGCCTTTGATAAAGGCAATCTAATAATCGTACAAATTAAACTGATAGGCACAGGTGACTGCTCCGTAGGGGTGCAAATCGTTTTTTTTAAAAAAAGGAATCTATGTCTCCAAGGCCTCTAGGTACGTACGTACGGCCACCAGGTGATAAAGATAATGTAATTGACTTATCATGGAAGTGGTACATACCGAATTATAAAGATAGGAACTTCCTTAATTACAGTTAGAAGGGGAAGTTAAATTGATGTAAAGATTAAAAGTTGTATGCTTTAAAATACATCCTCGCTTCATGCTAAGACTGAAGTTGGCACTTAATTTAACTTTTATCTAGAGCGCACAGAACTCATGAATGACAATACCAATGCAATATGGCCAGCACATAATCTTAACATTTTTCTGCTTACGTACACACCATTGCATTTCATATATTAATTTATCTGGGTGTACATTTCTCATTTATGAATATGTTACATTTAGTGTTGTTTGCACAGGTATATCATATAGCTTTACTTTATTATAGTTTGATAGTTCAGCAATAATTCATATGCGCATTCACACAATCTGTAATGCCTTATACATTTAGGTGAAGCTGCAACAAGATTAATATTTTAATTTGAGCATGTGAAAATCCGTGATGTGAGGCCTGCCCGTTTCAAAATAATGAGAAAGGTGTACTTATGCTAGGTACAGACAAGTAAAGGATAGCGAGGAAATCTTAATCTTCTGGAGAAACTCTCAGATTAAGCTAGCAGACGCTGTAAACACTTCTTGTGAAGGTCATAGGCAGGCATCTCAAAGCCGGACCAGCCTTATCATCACACGGATGCCATAGCTACAAGCAGAGATCAACCTTCTTTTCATAGAACACCTCTGTTGTTGTTCCATTAAGCTAAGCGAGCAAGGGACCACCTAAAAAGCTTGCACAGGCCCGTTTGGTGCTAAAACAGCTTAGCTCAAGGTAAGAAAGGTGGGGTTGGAAGATAGAGATTAACTCAATCCTTTTACTAAGAGAATTCTGAATATTAAATCACCAATAAAATGTTGCAATTCTTTTTAAAATATTGTTTATCAGTCTTTTCATTCCCATTATTTTTTTGCATTTTTATAGCTACAACGATACACATTTTAGGCACTAGGATAGGATGTTGATTTCAATATAATCCCCCAAAACAAATCCTTATTGTACATTATTGAGTGGGTCTTTTAATGGTGAAAAGAGATTTATAACCTGCCTAACAACAAATAATTTGGTGAAGTCTCACAGAACTGACCATTTGCCATAAACACATTATCATCATCATCATAAGATGGTTTGTGGACTGTAGCCCACCTGGTTTCCTGGCTCTAGCTAGTAAATTTGCATTGAACATTTACTTACTGATGGTATAGAACACCTAGGTTCCAGCCAGTATTTTGTACAGAATTACAAAAAACGTATCCGCTTAATTTGTGGTAGCCCCTCATCTTCAGGTGGGTCTCTTAACATGAGTTGATGTAGCCCCTCGTGGCTCTCTGAATGGGTTGGGTGTAGGTTATGCATTTGCAGATCGACATGGCCATGCTGACAGTCTATTACCTTGGAACAGTATTCATTATTCATAAGGAGGCCAGGACACACCAGTAGGCCCTTATTTCAAGCTGATGGTTAAATTCAGATCCCTGCTTAAACAGGAGTTCCAGCTTAATACCTAGTTGTGTTTTAATTATTTCACCCCCATTTTTCTCTGACAGAGGGCACCAGGCCAAACGTGTCTAAGTCTACCGGGAAAATGCCCCCAAAAAAGGCAAAACACCTAGAATTGGTCTTTTAAACACTGATCATACATTATTCCTTATTTCCAAGTGAAACTTTGGTACAGTTTATATTTCCCATAGCCAGGAAACACATCGACCCAGACTAATTATGTAACCGAGTATGGTAAATACTACACTTTAATCCGGTCCCTTTGTTATCAGGACATCAGAGTCTGGACTTTTTCATTCAGACCCCTTGGAAGGGCCCTCTCAGGATACCTGGGGCTCTCTGCGCCACCCCCAAGGAGTGCTCTGGAGGAAATAGCCAATTTAGGACTTACGTTCAAGGGTCAAAAGACCTAATTCGATGAAGGGGCAACCCCCAGTTATGGGTCAATTCATCAACAGGGCCAAATGGGTCCCTGGAAATGATGAAGGTTGAAATTACATAAAAATGCCATACCATAAGATAACAATATTGGATTATAAACTTCATAATGAGTGGTGAGACTTAGGCGACGGCAGTACAATAAACACAGGTCATATTTACAAGACAATCCTGTGCACTATTGTACATGGGTAAATCAATCACACTGCAAAGCAAAACGTAGGGGAATATTAGTATTGGCATTTATATAGTGTTGCGTTACCGGGGGCCAACGTCAAACTGTCTGTTAATGGAAGGGTTGAGAGAAGAGAAGGGAGATACTAAAGTGTGTACCAGTGGGGATATACACATTTGAATCATCCAATTGCATTATTTGGGAGGTCGAGGTAATTACATGGCTGTCTGAAATTAATGAGGCATTGAGGGTGCATTTAAACTCTGGGAGTGGCCACAGAGGTGGCTATGATAGGGAGTGGAAGGGTGAGAGAATATTGCATGACAACACTTATGGGAGGCTAAGGTTGTTTTAAGTATGCTCTAGAGGTTTATGCTTGAATGATTAACATGTGCAAGCCTCGGTATGGATATGGTCAAGCAGTGCTTGTGCACCTGGGGTATTGCCCTACAAACACCATGCTTGGTGTTAACGAAATGACTTGGGGACATTTAACAGACCCTTGGCAGCAAAGCTATTAATTGTCTTATCAAGTCAGAGCAAGAATATCTAAAAAAGTCCAGCTTATTCATCACCAGATCACGTGCTAGTGTCTAAAAGGGGACGTAGATGGACCTGATGACTAAGTCAGTGGAGGAGAAAAACAACCACATTTGATTTCTGGAGTTAAATTGTCCACTGATGTTCTTAGCTGAAGAAGCCAGTGTCCTGGGGATTTAGTCATTCTTTTTTTAGGATTTGTATCACAGGTACAAGACCGAGGAGCATCAGGCACTTTACAGAGGCGAGAATACATAGAGCTTTAATGGATAACAAATACAATGAGAAAGGGAACTTATATTATAAGAACTGACATATAGACAGAAACAAGACCAATAGAAAAATGATATCTAAGTTACAACAGCCCAAGAAAAACCAAGATATGTGCAGTTATTTTATCAGAGTTAGCAGTGCCTCAAAAGTAGTCCGAAAAATATAACATAACTCCAAGAAAAAAAATCTAAAGGTCACAGTCAACGTTTACAATGTGGCTAGAGAGAAGTACTGATTGAAGAGAGACTGTTTAAATTCTTGCCAAAAAGAGTGAGGGGAGGTATAGAGAGCGTAGATTGTGGAAAGGCATTCCAAACTCTGAATGCACTTCCAGAAAATGACTGGTTTAAGATAGTGGCCTAGATGTATCAAGCCTTTTGCGATTCGCAAAGGCCGAAATTCACCGAATTTCGGCCTTTGCGAATCGTAAACGGTCTTTTTGCATGTTTTGAGATGCATTAAAAAAAATCGCAAAATAAAGAATCGCAAAAATGCGCGATTCCTTATTTTGCTATAGCATTTAAGGAATCGCAATTTTGCGATTCCTTAAATGCTATGTATGAAACTTTTAAATTTTGCTATTTTGACTTAAGAAATCGCAAATTACCACCAACTTGAAGTTGGTGGTAATTTGCGAAATCTTAAAATTATCCCAAATGTTGCATTTTTAAAGGTGGCATATGACGCACATACATGCCCATAGGGCATGTATGTGCGCCATATGCACACAAATGCTGATTTCAGAATCGTTTCTGGCCACTATAGGTGTGGCAGGGTATACTCCGACATGAGTCCCTTTCTCACTGCACCATCAGGATTCAAGCAAGCCGGGCCGAAGACGGCTGAAATGCCAGAAACCGGTCCCCGGTAGCTTGTCTCCTTTCTGGTGAAGAATTGGCTTGGTAGTTTAGTCTGCCTTGTTCCCATGATGCACTGGGCCAGGGACAGACTGATTTGCATATAGCCAGGTTCTGAGCTGGGATGGTGCAGTGAGATAAATAACGGTGATGGATCAAGCCCTGATCTTTGGACTGGGTAAGAGTGGTCTGCTTAATTCAGACACTCTGTTCATCACCACCCCCTTTTCTGAATCGATTTCAGGGGTACAGCAGGGTGTCCTTGAGACACCCCTGCACCCTTGAAATCATTCTGATTTTGCGATTAGCAAATTGCGAATCGCAAAATGAGATGTATTTCACAATAATTCCTATGGGCCTCCTGGCCCATAGGAATGAATGGGAAATTATTCCTTATTTGCGAATTCGCAACTTGCGAATTCGCAAATAAAGAATATTAAGAAATCGCAAAAAAATAGCGATTTTAAACAGACATCCCATTTTGCGATTTCTAAATAGCGATTCGCTAAAAATCGCTATTAAGAAATCGCAAATAGGAACGATGATACATTAGTCTTTTAATTAAAGGCAGGGGTTTCAGCTGGACAGTTGGCGTCAGCTCCCTCGAGATATTCAACGTCCTCAATAAAGAGGGATCGGAGAGTAAGAGTTTGTGAACCAAGCATGAAAGTTTTCATAATGGTCTTCATTCAGCAGTAATCCAGCATAGTGACCACAGTACGGGGGAAGTGATCAGAGCAACCAGTCGCAGAGATCAAATGTGGTTTTCATTTTAAGGTAGAGCGAGTAAGAAAGGCTAATTTCAGTGTATTCGGTGAAACTGCAAACGAAAAGCTAGAGGATGAGAGGATGTGAGGATATTTATGAGGAAGATGGTGTGCAGGAAAATAAAAGAATGAGGCCTGAGGGCACTCGGACAAGCACTGAGGTTCCTATTCTCTCGCCACATAGTTATACATCACAAATTAAACCCAATTATAAAATTAGCTTACCGAAAGGAATAGCAATTAAGGTTAAATGGACCAATCATACAGGTCTAGTGTTGGAAGCTGACAACTAGGTAAAAATAAGCCGTCTCACATATACAATGATGTGGAGGTCTAATTTGCATTTTATTATAGTTTTTTAATAGGTGGTTCCTATATTATGCACCTGAAAGAATGTATACATTTTATCCGGTTATTCCACCAAAGTACCCTAGATACACAAGCGTCCAGCTGATAAGGTAGCAATGCAAGTTTTTGAAATGTCCTGAGTTTCAAGAATTCGGCTCCAAATATTTTTGCAATGTCCTAGAGTTTAGAGTTAACACCAATTGCTAAGAATATATTATTTGATATAGTTAAACAAGCATTTGCAATGCAATAGGTCTCGCATTAGGAAAGTTTGAGCTATTGGTCTTGTAAATGACAATTTTTTTTATTTATGTGTTGGTTTTGAAAATAGCTAAATTAATAGCTTTGTCATTTACAATGCCAATAGTTATAACTTTAGCAAATGTGACACCTATAGCATTTGTAATGCAACATGTTTTGTATTTACGTGAATCTTTGGCATTCCTGGGAGCTAAAACGGTGTGATAACACCCCCCCTCTTCCACATTTCAAGTATATGCTATGAGATTAGAAACCTTCAGTCTGAAGGACTACAAGAGTTCCCTCCTGAGTGTCCCCATTGGACGCAAGCCTTTAATTGGTTGCATGTCCCCCTCCCCAAGTGCACTTTCCATGTCAAGTTGCACAATGAACAGCGCTAAACATAGCGTGCCACATGTGGCAAAGTGGCTATTAGTCCGATGAACTGGCGCTTTACTGCTTGATTTGAATGGCCTTCTTTGCTGCTCATCCTAAGTCTGTGTGTTGACCCCATAAACGTTAATGTTGAAGGGAGCACTGAAAGACTTCTTGAATGCAAGAAAGTTACCATAAGGGATGCATCTTTAAAACCATCCTTTTCTTCATGGCCTAAACGCTATCCGACTGCCACATCAGGGGTTAATGTGCAAAAAATGTTTATTTAACAAACTTGGTGCTAAGTGTTGGCACTTAGAGAGGTTACATGTCCACAATTGTCCATAAAGATGTTCAGAGATCCATTAGCTGCTGAAACCGATCCTTCAGATGGGATGTCAAAGGTAGAAAGCTATGCCAAAAACGACCCTTATCCAAGAACATGGTTCACAGCCTCACCTAATAGATTTTTACAATGCACATCATGCAAATGTAGTCGAGTTGCTACAGCAACAGTTAGTGGCCACTTATTGGAGGCTCCGAGGTTTACACATTTATAAGTGAAAACTGACAGTCACGACTGCGGAACTGTAGGCACATTACCAACCTTATGCTCCATCAGGTGTATTCTCTCATTCTTAACATGAACAGAAAAAAAAACACGAGGCCATCGTTTTTCCAGGTAGAGAGTACGTAGATTATTTTGCTACAATGTTACTACATTTACATTAAAATACCAATAGAAACCTGGGACAAGCTGTTCGTGCAAATAAGACTAGGCGTCTGAAAGCGTGGTGAAAAATACTAATGGAGCAAATAATGGAGCTACCCCGTATCAATCTTCCAAGGGGGCAATTGTCCATGCATACTCTGAAACGGTTTTAATTTAAACTAATGTTTACACTTACTTTATTTACTAGTATATCCTACAAGGATTTCGTGGGGAGAAACGACTAAGCATGTTCATTATGTGTTTTGGGGACTTCCCCCCCCCCCATTTGCTATCATACGCATTTAAGGCCAACATTTGGAGCCATGTATATACACACACAGCCTTTAGAAGAAACAAATGGAATAAAAAGGCACCAACTCGCAGTGAGGTGGAGCAAGTTACGATGGGGGCGGGTGGGGTCGATTTGAGCTTAAAAAATAAAAGAAGTGCTGTTCTTACCAATCACTCTTGCAAACAAGGCGGAAGAGACGCGAGACGCCAGCGGCCAGTCGCGTGCACATCTCCTGTTGTTGTAGTGATCGGGAGAGTGCCGCCGCGCTGCCCGCGGCGACCCGGAAGCTCTTGGCTGGCTGGCCAATCCGCTCGCGGCCGACCGGAAGTCCCGCCTCCTGAGATCCGTGAGACGGCCTGCCGGCGCATGGAGCGCCCTGCCGGTCCTGGGTAGCCCGGGTCCCCAAGAGGGGGCCGGGGAGAAGGAGGAGTGTGGTGCCTGTTGCGGGGCTCCTCTGACCTGAGGGAGCCCCGATTGAGAAGAGGAGACGCGCCGTGAGGAGCCCCGCCGGAAGAGCGCAGTAGGTGAGTGGGGCCCAGGGCTGATGTGAAGTCCGTGCGTACCTGTGTGTATGCCTGTGGGGGAGGGGAGGGGAGGGGGGGGAGTGTGTGCGCGTGTGCGCGCGTGTGTGTGCGAGGGAATGTGTGTGCGAATGAGTGACTGTGTGTGATTGAGAGAATGCGAGGCATGGGATAGTGTGCCGTGTGCCTGTATGTGTGCCGTGTGCCTGCGTGTGCATGCACGCGCCTGTGTGTGTGTGTGCGTGCATGCAGAGGGGTGGGGGCTGCCTGTGTCTGTGTGTGAGCAAGGGCTTTGCTCCGCGCAAGCGCAGCTCAGACGCGCGCTCCCGAGGTGAAATCTGACAATGTGGAAGTGCGCGTCTGATTGCTGTCCACTTTCCTAAATACGGGCAACATAAGTTGTCGAGCTGACAGCATTCATGCTTTTGCATGAATGCCACATCAGCTCGACCTAAAAAGGAGGTGCCAACTGAATTCCAATATTACTACATATGAAAGTCTTCCTCTGCATTAGGTATGGGCGAATTTTGCGAATCTCGCGTTCGCCAATTTTGCGGATTTGCGAACTCGCAATCCGCAAAATCCGCGAATTCCCGCGAATTTGCGGATTTTTTTTTTTTATGTTCGCACGGGTTTCTGCAAGTTCGCAAGGGTTTTGTACAATTTCGCAAATTGCGAAATTGTACAAAACGCGTGCGAACTTGCAGAAACCCGTGCGAACACAATGTGCCCAGTAGGGTATGTGCCTCTTGTGTGAATAAAAGGTCAGAGAAAGATCAGTTCAGCAGATGAAAAAAAAGAAGCTTGGGTATTGCGCTCGTGAAAGTCAAGGATGCAAAGCCTATCCAGCATCACAGCTGATTTTCCACGGTAGATTTGGGAAGAAGGCACACCTGTCCAGCCTCGACGACGCTCACGATTGTTTTTGGGCTAATGAATGAGTCACTGAATTTGAGCATCAACTAGTTCGAGCGACCATGTGTGTGTTACTATGCAATCGCCCCGAAGGGCGCAGGGGTCCCTTGAGTGAGCTGCAGACCTGACCTGTGCCCAGCCATGCAACTATTTTACAATGGCGCCAGCAAGCTGCCAGCGCCGTTGTAAAATAGTTACAAAGTTAGCTTGCACAGGAAGCACTGAGATCAAATAAAGCAGCACCTGCTTCGTTTTATCTAGTGGTTCCTGTGCAAGCTAACTTTGTAACTATTTTACAACGGCGCTGGCAGCTTGCTGGCGCCATTGTAAAATAGTTGCATGAGTGGGGGTTCAACTTTTGAACCCGTTACGTTCGCGGATTTTTTTTTGCAGATTTTGCGGGAAATCCTCAAAATTCGCGGATTTCCCAAAAATCCGCAAAATCCGCGAGCGTAACGGATTTCCCGCTCACACCTACTCTGCATCTTCATTTCAAGAACCTATTTCGAAAATGAAGAAATAATTCCTACAGGAATTTTGATAGCATCAGAGGGTTGATAAAGTGATTCAATACCAAAGAAAATTAGGGAAATGTTATCACATTATAATTGTAATTGCATTTATATAGCGCTTACTACCCTAACGAGGAGCCAAAACATTGTACACTGGGCAGAATGCTGCTCTGGAACCCAAGGTTAATGGTTAATCCAGTGTTGTTGGTTACTGTTCGTTATTTATTGGGATTGATCTTGTCCACCCGGAGAAAACCATTCCATGGATCTATTTCAGTTTCGTTGTGGTGCACTAAAATAGTAATGGTTGGCTTCAATCATTAGTGGGGGGAGGGGGGTTCTTGCACATGGTTGGTGGGATTCATAGAGTGTTAGAGGATATTAGGTATTGTTAGATTGCATGGTATGACTTTAAACGGAAGGAGACGAGATTGTGATCTTGTCAGTCAGTTGTGGGAAATTTGCTGAAAAAGAGAATCCGCAAACATGCATGTGTCAGCGAGTATTTTTGAGACAGCTGCGGCAGTGTCTTCTTAGAAAGGGAATGTTGCCCATTGATTGGTGGTGTCCCAGCACCCTGGGTACTATAGTGAGACATTTGTAATGCCATCAGAGGCATAAAGCTAAATTCTGAAAACTATTGAAACTTTACTCACTACATTTCATGGTTTGGCGACCAAACCCAACGCAATGTCAGTGAGGAAGGATAGGAGGAAAGGAGGACAGGCAGAATTTTTTTAATCCTGTGCCCTTCATGACGTCAGGTGTTTTAGGGGACTATGACCAGGGGCAGAATGGTAAAGCAAACAAGCCCTGGCAATTATGTCGGACCGACCCCCAGGGCAGGGGGTGCTGGTGAAAATCACTGCTGCGCGCTTTTGTTACAAGAGGGCAACATCGCCCCCCAGTAACAAAACACGGCCCCCACCGGTCCAAAACCGTACAGCACTCTTCCAGCCTACCGGGAAAACGCCAGGTTCCCGCTATGGCCATTCCAGCCTTGACTATGAGGAAGAAAGAGAAACAGCACTCCTAAAATCCATAAAGGCTACACACCATGACATGAGCCACAGACCCAACATGATGATGCTGAACAGGCTGTTAAATCTGAAGACAGGCCCAATACACATAGTAACCCTGATCCTAAATTTGAAATGTGTAAATTCCACCATACTGACACAGTTTAAATATTTTCACAATAGCACTTTGTGCATGTAAAGTTACTTTAATCCTGATTTTGTGAATAAGGATTAAGAATAGAGCTGTGCAAAATACGGATCTACGTTTCGATTTAGAATGGCAAAATGTTTTGTGCAAAGGTGGCATTCGGACAGCTCTAAATGAGATGGAACAAGATGTAAAAACACAATTTTTGCAACGCTTTAGCTCAGACTACAGGACATGTACTATATGTATGTCAGTTCAGTTACTAAAGATAAACAGTAGAAATAACAGGCTAAATCTATCCTGGCTCTGGTGTAGGCAAAAAGCACCGGTATGTGCTCCATTTTGTGTTTTTGTGCTAATAATAAATATGTGGCTGCTTTTTTGAATTTTCCACTTAGAATGCCAAAGGCGCCTTCGAACCCTCAAAACATAAAACATGGAACTCTGAGAACCCTCCCTTAGTCATAAACACTGCAGTATGGGACACATTTCCCATAAGAAAAAGATATCCTTGAAGGAAGTCAAAGCTGCTCTGCTGTATATAAGTGCAGTGTATCACTGATGGGGGTGTTGGGCAGGTGGTCTGTAACTTGTATTGATTTTTTAGCTTTCAAAACTGTTACATGTTACCCCATTTGATTGCTTCAGAATGCCAGAAGGGCAAATAATGTACACTCTGAAGAAGAGGGGTGAGAGAATGCAAGTCCAATCAGATGGGTTAGTGCCCTTGTCTGTCATTCACCAATGCCTCCTTGTATTTGGCAATGACGTGAGCTAGAACGCTAGTCTGAATACTTCAGTTTCTTAAAAGCCCACTGAAAGGGCAGTAAATAATCACCAAATCATGGGCCACTCTATGCACAAGAGTGGCGGGTGCTTCCTGAGCTCTTCCAAGGCATCCTTTCTTCAACTGGACCTGCTGCTGGTGCTCTGAGTTGAGCCAATGTACACAATGCATAGATCTTCAGCATCGGTTGGGTTTTCTCACCTCACACTCCACCTTTTTAACTACTGTGCATTTTAAAGACAACTTTTAATACCGTTTCTCAAAATCATCATTTAATGAAAAATGTTATGTGGATGCAATGTTTAAAACAAGCATTGGCCACGCCAAGAACTGGCCTTCGCAGAACGTTACTGATAGTCCTTGCTAGGCTGGTGGACTTGGAACAGGTGTAGAAATATCTTTTTTTATTTTTTAACCCCTTCCATGCTGATGACGGCCCCCAGCTGTCATGGCACACTGCTTGTGTGCTGATGACGGCTGGGGGCCGTCATGACCACGCCCGCGATCGGAATGTGCCGCAGAGGAGCGGAATTTTGGCCACGGGCAAGGGGTTAAATCACATCACAGGATTCGTAGTGATGCAAATAAATGTGCTAATGGTTTCGAAACTTGAATAGCCTGAACACATAGATTAAAGATGTGACTAATAAAATAAAAAAAAGATGACGAATTGAAATAAAAAAGCATTGGCAAAGTAAAATATTGGCCCACCAACTATAAATGTAAATTGATACTTGTATAGCGCACTACTCACCCGCAAGGGTCTCAAGGTGCTTGTATGAATACAGCTGTGGAACCCATCCTGGCTTTCCCTGTGAGGCATCCACTCCTGGGCACCCCCAAGGTGGAGGCCAGGCATCCTTAGCGTTGTGGGGGCCGTTGTGGAGATTAAGCAAGCTATTGCCTAGAGTTGCAGAGTGGGACTCCATGATTGGAATAGGCACCGAGGCGAGAATTATCAGGTCCATGGAATTTTGGGCCTAAGACCCGCCGAGGCGGGGAATTGAACCCTGGTCCCGGTCTGCCGCTCTAATCATTGAGCCACACTTCTCCACTATAACTATGGCAAAGATATGCACTTTTTAGGTGAACGTACATATGTGATTGGGATAAATGCCAACACTCGCCGTACAAAAGAGCCCATGGCTGAAACTGGCTGATCCTTTGCCCCAAGTAATATACTATGGTCAAAGGAAGCATAATGTGAATGACAGCTGAACTGACTAGTGGATGAAACGGGCTGACCCAAAGTCTCTCTACGTATATATGCAGGTCTTTTTTATTTATTGTTTCCTGTGATTAGATAAGGCTGGTGACACCACTAAAGCTGCCTCTAAGCCAAACGTAAATCGTGAAAACAAATGCCTTTGCTAATGCTTGTTTCTTTTTATAGACACGTATAAAGGGGTCATGACCTACGTAAGGGAGAACAGGAGATCTGGTCTTCAGAAAGAGACGAGAGAGTCAAAAGGTGGCTCCTCAGTGTTTTTGTGGTTTTATTATTACATGCATGCAAGGAGAAACAGTCAGATAACATCCTTGACTGACCATAGTAAGGACAAGAAATATACATAACTCAAGTTCTATACGCAGACCTTCTCTAAATACAAGCATACAAAATTCTGCATGACTAACCATGAATACAATTACAGTAATGTGACTATGTAATCCAAATCTATGTAAATATTCAATGTAATATATCTACTTAAATGCCCATGTGGGAAGGTCTGCGTAGGAAAAATAGAACGAAAAATTAAAACAAGGATCAATGAACATAAGTCAAACATTAGAACCCGTAATGAAAAATCAGCGGTGGCAATGCATTTCAGTGAACAAAACCATAATATCTCACAGATGAAGTTTTTAGTTTTGGAAGCAATTGAAAAGAAGGAAGGCAGAGACAATAATAAATATCTCCTGCGCCGGGAGAATTTTTGGATACACAAGTTGAACTCTGTTAAACCATATGGGTCAAATGATCGCATGGAACTAGCATGTTATCTATAACAGAGGAGTTAATATGCTGCCCATATGACAAATGATGTCTGTTTCCCGAGGTACAGAAGGTGGAGTTAACCTTACACCTTATGCATGTGTCAAAACATATTCATAGTCACACTTTTCACTGAACAGTTACTTATTACGGAAACTAGGGGGAACTAGACGGGATACGCATTCTTTCTGGTTCACTTTTTCGGATAACGTTTTTTCAACCCCATTTTTTGTTTTTTCATTTAATCTGGACGGTATTAATATTACACTCATCATTAATTTCACTATTGCCTAGCTGGATAGTTTGTTCTCTGGCGCTGGAAACGGCTGCTTGAATTTTCATCGTAGCGCTTAGCAGGCACTAAGTGAGTCTGTCCTCTATACCGTTTGTTAGAGTAAACACATGACATCGCTCGTAACCAATAGGCGCTCCCAAAACGAACTAATACGGAAGTGCCGCTTGCCTCCTGACACACGGCACGAACCTGAACGCCATTGATCAGAAGAACGGCGGTTGCGCAGACAACAAGTAAGTTTACAAAAAGCCCTACAAGGCACGATCGAACGTGCGATTCAGAAACTTTGCATTAACCCGTTCTTTTCGATACATTCACAGATGCACTGAGAAGAGTATCGCGAAATACACTGTAAGTGTATACATGTTTCTAAAAGTTACGTCTTAAATGTCACGTTTGAACCACGATTCGGGCACATGTTTTTTTCACAATTAAAGCACCAGTGAATTTATAGGGGGTTTTCCAGCACACAACGGCACAAACACAAGGGGCATCACCGATAACAATAGACACTATACACAGGCAGGGACACATGACATAAGGCTGTATAAAAACCAGTGCTATGATTTTGTTTTATAGATATTCTCCCTGAAGAAGGGCTTTCAGCCCGAAATGCATAGGTGCTAACAAAGTGTATATGGAAACTACAAGATTGTTGATTGTCAAATGAAATTATGGAAATTTCAAATTAATGACAAAAAAACATTCAGAAGTAATTAAAAATTGACACAAAGCACCAAGAAATTTTCGTGGAGTCCTTTTGTTCATAGGAACCCATGGTGTGCCCAAGGGGATGCAACCAAATTAGTTTGGAAGTACAGCATTAAACATTGAATCCAGACGTCAAAAGGACGGAAGATGTCACCAGTGGAGCACCCAAACTACCAATTATAAATAACCTGAATTTGAAATAAAACAAGAGGCTGTGCACCTGTAACAAAAAAAGAGTAGAGTATAGTGGCATAGAGTGGAGTGGCATAGAGTGGAGTGCTGCAGATTGCAGTGGTGTGAAGTGCAGTAATGCAGAGTAGAGTGGCATAGAGTACAGTGGCAGGGAGTGAAGTGTTCCAGGGTAGAGTGTTGTAGAGTGCAGTGGCGTAGAGTCGCATAAAGTGGAGTAGCTTGGAGTAAACTGGCAGAAAATAGAGTGGCGCAGACTACAGTAGTGTAAAGTAGAGTGCAACGACGTAGAGAACAATTGCAGAGTGCAGTGGCATAGAGTGCAGTGGTTTAGAGTAGAGTGGCGTAGAGTGCAGTGGTATAGAATGGAGTGGTGCCGAGTGGAGTAGAATGGGGTAGGGTCCAGAGACATAGAGTGCAGTGGTTTAGAGCAGAGTGCCATAGAGTGCAGTGGCACAGAGTGGAGATGCGGAGAGTGGTGTAGAGTGCAGTGGCTTAGATTGGAATGGTGCAAGGTAGAGTGAAGTGGCTTGGAGTGGTGCAGGGTAGAGTGGTGTATAGTAATGGCGTAAAGTGGTGTAGCGTGCAGAATGCAGTGTTGCAGAGTAAATTAGACGTGCTAATAGTGGACTGGTTTACAGTGCAGGGGCGTAGAGTGGAGTGGCACAAAGTAGAGTGCATTGGTGTAGAGGGTATTGGCTTTGAATGCAGCGTTACAGAGTGAAGTTGTGTAGAGTAAAGTGAAGTGGCATAAACTGGAGTGGTGTTGAGTGCAATGGTGAGGAGTACAATAGTGTAGAGTAGAGTGGCATAGAGTGCACTGGCATGGAGTACAGTGGTGCAGAGCAGAGAGGCCTAGAGTGTAGTGGCGTTCAGTGGAGCAGAGTGCAGTGGCCCAAAGTGCAGTGACATAGGGTAAAGTGGAGTGGTGAGAAGTAGACTGCAGAGACTTGGGGCCAGATGTAGGTAAGTTCCATTTACCGATTCTAAAATACCGAATTTTACTGATTCCGTATTTTAGAATCGGTAAATGGTATGAAGGTAAGTATTTGATAACGTTTACCGAATCAGTAATATTCAGTAATTACCGATTCAGTAAATTCCGAATCAGTAATTCCCATTCATTCCTATGGGCATTGAGGCCCATAGGAATGAATGGGAATTACCGATTCGGTATTTACCAATTTGGTAATGGGGGAACACATTCAAGGGTGGCAGGGTGTCACATTGACACCCTGTTGCACCCCTGAATAGTGCATGGGTGCACATGTGGCACACATACATGCCCTAAGGGCATTTATGTCTGCCACATGGCACTTTTGAAAAAGGCACAAATTTGCTTTTTCAAAGGTTTTCGATATTTACCACCAACTTTTATTTGGTGGTAAATACCGAATCCTTAACCATGCAATGTATTTATTTGAGCGCTCCCTACATTTCAGATTCGGTAATTTACCGATTCGGTATTTTAAGGAATCAGTAATTTACAGATTTCTTAAATTACCGACCGAATCTGAAATGTAGCCACCTACATCTCAATAGCCTAATACTGGTCGGTAACGGCCGAAATTCGGTAATTTAAGGCTTTGCTCCTTGGGATGGACGAAATGAATCTGGACAGCCTAAAAAAAATATAGCCAGCAAATAAAAAGCCGGAACATGTGAGTTATATTCCACAAAGCCAATGGTAACCAATGGGCAGAATGCATTCCGAGGGAAGTTTTCTGAATGTCCCCAAGGTGTCTCTAGCAAACCAGACAGCACTACTGTCTGATAGGTTTCAACCTAAAAATAACCAGGATTCAGTAGGTTCCTCAAGCTGCTGGGCTGCAGTGCCCCTGTACCTGCTTCACCATTAATAGCTACACCCCTTCCTAGAAGTTTCAGCTGTGCTCAACCTAAGGCTTTGAGTGGCAAGCTTTCCAGTGGGGAAATCCTTTTTTTAGGTCTCGCTCCTATCGTTACACTGCGCAACAGTGTTCGCGCAGAAGGAGTCCTTTTGTCCGGGGTTTCAAAATGGTCCCAGAAAATGAACACGCTTGTGCGTGTTTTTTTACTTTTGCTGCCTGCTATTGGCCTTTCCCTGTGTGCTCCTTTTAAATATAGCACACAATAGGCCAGAGGCGGGCGCATAGCTCCGCCCCTGGCCTATTGGTGTCTATTACGCGCATTTCCTGCCATATGGTTTCAATTATCATGCCCAGACACGGGCGCAATAATTGAAAGCATATGGGCGCGCGTCCACCACTCGCGGCTTTGTTTTTTTTTTTCATGCTTGTTGAATTTGCTTGTAAACAACTTCCGGACTCGGCGGCTCACCTTTCCGAGCAGACATTTCAAAACAGAGCAGAGCTTTTCGACTTCTTTGTAGGATTTATATTATTGAACTCTGCAAGTTTGCAGGTAGTCTGAGACTAAAGTCGCCTAGACACACAGAGCTGGACTGCTTCTGCGACATTAAACAGAAGGTGTCGTTTTAAAGGGACCAGGAAGAGAAATGGAAGGGGCTGCTCCTCCACCACCCAGTGCCCACTAAAGAAGCTTACGCTGATGTGTGGGAAGTGCAGGGCTGGGGGTATCAAGAGCTCTGCACAACCTGGTTCTCACTGGGTAACCCTGACGCACACTGATGCAGTATTCATGTCTTAGGGTGGGCCAGCGAGCTAAATGCGGTGGGTTAACCACCACCCGCCGTATAGCCCAGGGCCAGTGTCCCTCGGGAGTAGACAAGGGCCCGCACTGCCGTGGTGCAGGGTAGAGGGCCGGCCGCACGCAGGGCTGGACACCGAACATAGGCACGCTTCTCTGCAGGCTCTGTGGCAGACAGGTGTTACTAGGTAGTAGCCTTGGTAGGCATCACAGTTCACCCCGGCGTGGCACGGTCTAGGGTGGTACTGTACAGCCAATGGACAGTCTGTACAGGGAATGGACAGTCTTCACAGGGAATGGACAGTCTGCACAATGAATGGGCAGTCCATGCTTCTCTAAGACCTAATGGACAGTCTGCCCAGGGAATGGATAGGCTGCACTGGGAATGGACAGTCTGCACAGGAATGGACAGTCCATGCATCTCTAGGACATAATGGACTGTCTGTACTGGGAATGGACAGTCTGCACAGGGAATGGACAGTCCATGCTTCTCTAGGACATAATGGACAGTCTGCACAGGGGATGGACAGTCCATGCTTCTCTGGGACATAATGGACAGTCTGCATGGGGAATGGACAGGCTGAATTGGGAATGGATAGTCTGCACGGGAGTGGACAGTCCATGCTTCTCTAGGATATAATGGACAGTCTGCACAGGGAATGGACAGGCTGAACTGGGAATGGGCATTCTACACAGGGAATGGACAGTCTGCACAGCCAATGGACAGTCTGCACAGGGAATGGACAGTCCATGCTTCTCTAGGACATAATTCATTAGCAACAAAAATAGATAGTGGTTTTCCATGAAAGAGAATAACCGCACCTAAACCTACCGGTCAAATAAGTAGTGTTGTGGGACACACAATCAATACAAGATGTTAATAATCTCATCGGAGTGCTAGGGAGACCACTGTCACACACTACCCAGAGTGACTATAGCAAATCTCAAGGATTTACAAATCCAAAATTACAAAGAATGGATCAATTCAGCACTATCCTGTGTGTTATGTCAAAAACGTGACCTATTCGCCATTACAATTCCATGATCAAAGTAGTCATAACATTGAGCATTTTAATAACAGAGTTCATCTCAAGACAGGAAAATCAAGTCAAAGTCCTTTTGTGTAAGTCGTTCCATTTATTCATAGATCTCAGAAGCTACAGCCAAATAACAGAAGAAACAGCCAACACGTGTTTTGTCAGTACACAGTTTGTACCATGACTTTCTCAAGTCTGTGAAATGAAAAAACAATGCATCAATATATACAAATGAAAAACCCCTACAAGATATTTGAAACATAACAGGAAATACATCCTGTTATAGAAACTCATCATAGAGAACACCCAAAAGTGTAGACTGCATAAGGAGTACATGGTGAAAGAAAGTCGAAAAAGAACCCATTAGAGCGTTAAAGGATATGTTAATGACTCCAAGTAGAATAAAATTAAAGACAGTAAGTGAAATAGGAGGGAAAATAAACTCTAGAAGGGCACATAGAGTATTGGAGAGGAGGAAGGAGGGATCAAGAAGAGATCAGTCATGATGGATGCTGAAAATAGGACCCCGCTGTGAGCTAAGTCTGTGGACCATATAGTGAACCCCGTAACCACAGTAAAGTAAAAATAAATATATGCCAGTCCAACCTGAAAGGTTGGATGGAGCACAATGGAAATAGATACGTTGTAAGTGATGATGCACGTGAAGAAGTATACAGCGATCCAGACCAAGAAAGATACAATAAAGTCAAAAAACAAAGGTATGTCCTGTTATCATAAAGTTTCAAGTAAAATCGACCTAAGAGACAAACAAGTGGATATGAACAAATTCCGCATTGTAAAGTTGTTTATTATTCATAATGAACAATAATGTAAGACCAGGAACTAGTACCTCTTGATAAAATAGCACCCTGGCAAGCTGTATCTCTCGATAGAGTAAACGTAGTCATCGGGAGAAAAGTAGGTAAATAATTATGTACGCTCAACGGAGCAAAAATATTTTGTCCAGGAAGTGTCAATCACAGAAGCCCTCTAGGGGCTCGAAAATCACTTATAGAGAAACGTGACCAAGGGAGATTCAAGGTATGTCTGAAAGGCAAAAAGATTTGATATACAATAAGTAAGTGGATAAGTAGCGTATAGTAGTGTAGATATACGCATAGAGCAAAGACTAATACTAACAACAGATCAATCCAAGTATTGAATACAAATAGGTAGCGAGCCCTACCTAATTATAATAAAGAAAAGGAACATAAGTGGAGAGGGGTCCGCTATGAGTATAACGAGGGTGTGAAGTATAGACCCTCTCAGAAGTGGAATGAACAGACAACACATATCCACATCTCGATAATCCCACTAGTAATGAATAATTTGTGATAGTTACAAACAATATTTACAGGATCAATGCAAAAGTCTAAACTAGTGTCAGTATTGGCTTGTGGTAAATAGCCACTCCCACACAGTGGAGAAAAGTTACAGTAGAGACAGTATAGCTATAGGAATAATTAAAAATATGTATCCAGTACATATGACCTACGTGGTAAACAAGAAATGACAAAACATTATGTAGACCATCCATCTGACCTGGTATGTAAATCCCCAGACCCAAACATCCACAAGGTCTAGCGCAGTGAGTCAAAGAAAATTATCGAATGTCATAATCAAGGCTCTGTTGAGAATGGATATTTAAAAATGAATGAGCCAATGTGATAATAAAAGGTAAGGATTAGTATAAAAATCGTAAACATAAGTCAGTGATCTCAAACTTCACCCTGTGAACAACATACCGGGAAATAGAGAAATATGTCACTCCGGTACTTTGGTACGTAGGCACCCAGTCCGTACTCTAAAATTAAAATAAAATATGTATAGAGTTAAACGAGCACGTCCAGAGACGAAGACGGCAGGGCGTGACTACATAATTGGCCACAGTTTCAGATCGAAAATACACTTATCCAGAGTTGTAGCATCCAGTCCGCTTGATAACGTGACTGAAAAAAGCTACTAAGCAGTCGCCATCTTAAATAGTCAGTGATTGGCCATTGTGGAGTCATGTGACCCGCGAGCCGGGCAACTGGCAAAACCAAAAGTGGAAGATGGACTACAGAATGAAAATGTGATATAACACACGTACATATACATTCTGAAAGCTCGAGCAATACTGCATATGGTTAAATAGAGGAAGCAGTGTCATAATCAAGAACCAAAGAGGTCAGTTGGGCAAATGTAATATTATTATTAAAGTTCAACACGAATATCTCGAACAATGTATAGAAAAATAAGGAGCTGAACACAATCAAAATGCGCCAGGTCGCAGTTGATCATACATTTAATGATGTAAAGAGGTGGCCATGTAATGTCATAGTTAAAAGTATAGGGAGTAAGTCGATATATATATATGGGGAATCCCCGAAGCGAGTCCATGGTCCCTAATTCACCCATACTTCGGCAATGTAAAGTGTTGAAAAATAAACAAGCCACCATGTTAGTAGTTCTGCCCTGATAAAGATACAAGTAGAGACCCGTGAAGTAAAGAAATAAAGAATAGTCAGTCTAAATAAAGATATTATCTGCTAGTCATACAATCTTAATTGGACTCATTAGGCTTGGCATCACATCTAATTTTCTGGGTGGATGCATTAACGTTCAGGTTGGACTCAAATACAAACATATGCATAACAATAAGGTAAAAAAACAGCATTTTTTTTTTTTTAAACACATAAACCAAGATCATGGGATTAACTGAAGGAATGGTCTTGTACAGGTGACTAAAGGATAATCTACGGTTTGCACATCCGGCTGACATTACTGTCAAACACAAGAGACTTGTTGATTTACAGTGCATTAGGATATCATTCAGATTCATTAGGATCAAAAATATCAACAATACGTTCAGAAAAGCAGTTGAGATATAGGTGGACAAAAAACGAACAAGGACTATTCACGTAAGAATACATGCAGTTCTCTATCAGTATTGAGTCCCTGGTCCACTGATCTCAATTTAGTTAACCACTGTGCCTCAAGTTTTCTTAATGATAATGTTTTGTCTCCACCTCGAGGATTTTTTTTCAGAATTGCAATGTCATGAAATTTGATGTTAATTATCTCAGATAATTTATGTTCAGCATTGTAATGAGTCGCCAGTTGGATTGTTTTACCGTATGGCTCTCACATGCTCTTGTATACGCTCTTTGAGCGGTCTAATTGTGCTGCCCATATATATGCTGTTGCATTGGCATATTATGCAGTATACTACATGTTTAGTATTGCAATTTATAAAGTCCTGTTCATGGTGTACCTTCTTGGTGTTATAACAAAAGGTGTTTTTTTTTTTCAGGGCGAATTGGCAAACATTACACAGTGTACATTTAAAGAAACCCTTGGGCTTGGGAGCTAGCCAGGTCTGAATAGTGTCACTACAAGGGCTTTTGGTCGTAGAGCTCAATATGCCCTTAAGTGTCCGGCCCTTCCTATACGTAATCTGAGGCTTGTTCTTAATGAAAGGATCAAGATCCCGATGAAGTCGGAGAAGATGCCAGTGTCTATGTAAAGTGCGAAATACCTCGTTGCTGTGTGTGTGGTATTGTGTAATGAGAGCTACACGTTTGTTATTGAATTCCCTCCTTTTTCTCTTATTGACCTTTAAGAGATCAGTCCGTTCACATCTCTTAATTCTGGTAGCAGCCTTGGCCAATAATTCAGGTTTGTACCCCTTTTTCTCGAAACGAGTGGTTAGGTCTGTCAATGCATTTGAAAAGCCACTTTCTGTACTGCAATTTCTTCTGATCCGGGTCATTTCGCCAAAGAGAATCGCCAGGATCTGTGTCACAGGATGGGCACTGGTGGCGTGCAGCATCGAGTTGCAAGCCGTTGTTTTGCGGAATAGTCTGGTCTCAAGGACTCCATTTTTAACAAATAAGGTGACTTCCAAAAAGTCAATATTGAGTTTCTCTGAGTGTTAAGTGAAGGACAAATTGTAATCATTCATATTGAGGTGATGAACAAAATCAATAAGTGATACATTGTCACCATTCCAAATAAGAAGCACATCATCAATAAAGCGCCCCAATATATGATGTTATTGGTTAGATTGGGGGACAGTCTCTCCATATATGATGTAATTCATAATAACCCATGTACAGGTTAGCGAACGATGGCGAAAATTTTGCCCCCATTGCAACTCCTAAGTGTTGCCTGTACCAGGTTGAAACATGTTTGAAGTAGTTGTTCTCAAGTTTAAGTCTGGTGAGTTCCAATAGCATCTTGAAATGATCATAGAGTGATGCATTGTTATCCTCTCCGTCCTCAGGATCAGCTTGTGGTAAATGTAGGCCACCTCCAGATCTATCCAAGCCCAGAATGCTGTAATAGCCGTGGGCTAAAGAAAGATCAGGCGAGGGCAAAAATAATAAACAGGGAGGAAAGGATGGGGACAGCGGGGAGGGAGAGCTGTGAAGACAGAACAAACACAGGATTGGTGTCACTTCTATATGTATACACTATAACCACAATAGCACTCAGTTTCTGCCCCGCTATACCTGTATATAGAACGCTGACTGCCTGAACTCAGAAGATGCCTCTCTATACTGAGATTACGTAAATCAGCCTGTTCTTGCCTTCCCCTGTAAAACAGAAAGCACGATAGTAAAACACCCCTCCTATGACCCTGCTCTAAAGAGTATTGATATGAGGGAAGGAAAACCACACTACGTACCCTACTCTTACTCTTCAGAGCCCTGAAGAAACAGTATCCAAGTCTACGAATGTATAGGAGGTCAGCAGTGAAACAGTTACTCTCCCAAAATGAAAAGGAAAGGGTTACGTCACCCACAAATAATGAAGACCAGGGTTACCTGAATGCTCTGGATGTTCGAGACGATAACCTCTGTTTCTCTTAAAAGGAATATGATAATGAAGACCCTCTGCAATAGCCGGTGCAAGAAGGCTTTCCAACAGAGGGTCTTTATAACGTAAAAATAAACAACAGTTTCCTCCGCAATAGCCGGTGAAAGAAGGCTCGCCAACGGAGGAAACAGGAATGAACAAAAGAACACAGCGTTTACTCCGCAAGAGCCCTTGACCCGGCTCGCCAACGGAGTAAACAGGACGGAGCAAAGAACACCGCTTGTGCTCCGCAAGAGCCCGCGACAAGGCTCGCTAACGGAGAGCAGGATCGAAAGAAATCAAGCACGGAAAGCAACAGCTGTCCTCCGCAATTGCCGACGGCAAGGCACTCCAACGGAGGACAGGACGTAGTTGAAGAGTCAAATAGAACTCACCAACCGGCCTCAAAGACCACACCAGCACCGAACAAGCTTCTTTGCAAAGTCGCCAGGATTACCATGGAACAAGAACCGGAATATCCGACAACGGCTCCCGAACGCCTCCTCTATTTATGCTCCGCCTCCTTCCTCTAAGCCTTCTGGGAAATGTAGTTTTTCCCCCGTCGTATTTACTGGTTCATGAGGCGCGATTACACCTGACAGTACATCCCCCCTCACCTAGAGCGCCGAAGGGGACCGGGACGCTCAGGGAAACGGCGATGATACGCTGCCACCAAACGGGGTGCATGTATGCCCGATGCGGACTCCCACGAATTGTCCTCGGGACCGTAGCCTTTCCATGCCACCAGATATCGAAGGCCACGACCCCGCCACCTGGAGTCCAGAATCCCCTCCACCTCATACTCCAGACCATCAGAAACCAGCAAGGGAGGTGGGAGACGCCGCACCACAGCAGCGGCCGGCTTGAGTAGGGATACATGAAATACCGGATGAATGCGGAGATGTCTTGGCAACTGCAACTTTACTGCCACGGGATTGATGCACTGCACCACACGAAAGGGACCAATGAACCGTGGGTTAAACACACTGTAGTGCCGGAATCGGATGTTCCTGGTAGACAGCCATACCCAATCCCCCACGCAATACCCTGGACCGGGACGACGTCTTTTGTCAGCCGTGATCTTATAAGCCATCTTGGAGGACTCCAGAGAGGTTTGCGCCTGCACCAGTATTCGCTTGAGTTGAGACACCCTCCTGGCCGCCTCGGGCACGTTCTCCTCATTATATGGTTGGACAAAAGGGAGAAAGCGGGGATGATGCCCGTACGTGCAGTAAAACGGTGACACTCTCGTAGCTGAATGGGTTGCATTGTTGTATGCCACCTCTGCGAGCCAAAGATGCTCCACCCAATCCTTCTTTTCCTGGGAAACATAGCAGCGCAGGAATTGCTTCAATGTTTGATTGAGTCTTTCCGTCTGGCCATCGGTCTGGGGATGGAAGCTCGTGGACAACGCTGTCTTGATGTGGAGAGAGGAGCACCATGCCTTCCAAAACTGGGCCGTGAACTGAGAACCTCTATCCGACACTATGATTGACGGTAACCCGTGCAGACGAACGATATGTCTCATAAGAAGTTGCGCTAATTGACCTGCTGTCGGTATCTGTGGACAAGCGATGAAATGCCCCATCTTTGTTAGGTAATCAATGACCACCAACACCGTGGTGCAACCCTGATCTCTTGGAAGACCGACCACAAAATCCAAAGAAATACGGTCCCATGGAGTAGAAGGAGTAGGCATGGGCTGCAATAGTCCTGCAGGCCTTCGATGATCTGACTTAGCGCGAGCACAAACGTCACATTCCGTCACCCATTTCCGTACATCCCCCTTGATCGTAGGCCACCAACATCTACGCTGAATCAGTTCCAGAGTCTTTTCCACTCCAACATGTCCCGCACTGGGTGACGCATGACACCACTTATATATTTGTTTACGCAAGGTTTCAGTGGGTACCAGCATCTGCCCTTGTTTGATAGGAAAGCCATGTTGTAATTGCCATTCAGGATGTGCCTGCAACCATCTTTTCCACTGAATCGTCCTGATTCCATATCGTATCCCTTGTAGAAAGGCATCAATTTGAATGCCACCAACCACCTTAACAGGGTCCACTATCGATGTTTCTGCTCTGGCCTTCAAGTCCTTAGTCGATGATTGGCGTGACAAGGCATCCGCCTTACGATTGTCTGCCCCAGGCCTGAAGGTGATAATGAAATTATATCCTGAAAAGAAAAGCATCCACCTCAATTGTCTGGGAGTCAGATGTCGGGCTGCCGACATGAACTGTAAGTTGCGGTGATCGGTATAAACCGTCACCACGTGTTTTGCCCCCATTAGGAAATGTCTCCACTCAGTGAAGGCCTGCTTGATAGCTAAAAGCTCTTTCTCGGCTATGCAATAGTTACGTTCTGCCCCCGTAAGTTTATGTGACATGAACGCCACTGGATGCAATTGTCCGGTGGTATGGTTTCTCTGGGAAAGGATGGCTCCTGTTGCTACCTCTGATGCGTCTGCCTCTACTATGAATGGGGCATCAGTGTTGGGATGTGTCAAGATTGGTGCAGTGACAAAGGCTTCCTTTAAAGCAGCAAACGCCTCCTGAGCCCTCATATCCCACTGGAATCCTTGATCTTTTTTCAACAGCCTAGTAATGGGAGCTACTACTTTCGAGAATTGATAAATGAAACGTCTGTAGAAATTGGCAAATCCGAGGAAGCATTGGACGTCCTTGATGTTTCGAGGACTTGGCCAATCTCTTACTGCTTGAACCTTCCTCGCCGCCATTTCCTGTCCCTGAGGGGTAAGCATCACCCCCAGAAACTCAACCGTAGTAACATGAAAGTCACACTTGGACAGTTTGCAAAAAAGGAGATTATCCTGTAGTATCCTCAAGACCGACTTGACATGCTGGATATGCATGTCCTCGGATTCTGAATAGATGAGGATATCGTCTATGTACACGATGACGTGCCTGTCCAAAATCTCTCGCAACACGTCGTTTAGGAAAAACTGGAATGCGGCAGGGGCATTGCAGAGCCCGAAGGGCATGACCAGGTATTCGAATAACCCATACCTGGTCTGGAATGCTGTCTTCCATTCATCCCCTGCCCGCATTCTCACCAGGTGATACGCACCCTTTAGATCTAACTTGGTGAACACCCTGGCTTTCTTTACCTGTTCCAGTAAGACATGTATCAATGGCAACGGGTACCTGTTCTTAATTGTAACCGCGTTGAGTGCTCGAAAGTCTACACAGGCTCTCAAATCCCCATTAGCCTTAGGGATGAAAAACAAAGGGGATGCCGCTGGGGATCTTGAGGGACGTATGAAACCTAATTCTAACAACTTGTCGAGATAGGTTCTCAAGTAGACGTTCTCTGGCTCTGTTAGTGCATATAACCGTCCCTTAGGAATCACCGCCCCTGGAACTAACTCGATTTGGCAATCATAGGGCCTATGTGGGGGCAATTCTTCAGCTCGTACTTCGTCAAACACCCCTGCAAAGTCCTGATATGCACTTGGGAGAATTACTGCCTTTTCAGCGGCCGTGGCTATGAAACCCCCACCTGCTAATGCAAACGAAGGACATTGTGCGTACTTAAAGCAATGCTCTACACAATATGCAGAAGTCATGGTTATATCACCGGTTTCCCAATTGATATCAGGATTGTGTCTTTTTAGCCAGGGAATACCCAAAATCACCCCATACTGTGGTGCCTTGATAATGCTGAAAGACACGTGTTCTCGATGACCATTGAATCTCATTTCGGTTAAGGATGTTTGGTAACTAATGGGCCCTGTGTTTAATTTTCTCCCATCTACTGCAAACACGTCCGTTCCGTCTTCCTTGGGGATTAGTGGGATCCCTAACCTTTCGGCTTCTTTTACATCCATGAAAAACCCCGTAGCCCCGGAATCTACCATGGCTTGTGTATGTACCTCAACCATACCTATCATTAAGGTTATCTCGATAAACAAATGTTGTGCTCCTACCACCATACTCAACAAGGAAGGGACCATACTCTGACTCCAAGGGACCCCTTCATCACCCCCAGAGCTCTTCAGTTTTCCGCCGGTTTCTCAGAAGCTGCTGACACCCCCCTATTTAAGCGAAACTTAGAAAACTTAGGCTTGACAGGACATTCCCTAACATAATGACCTTTTTTACCACAATAAAGACAAAGGCCCATCTTGCGCCTTTGTTCTTTTTCGGTGGAAGTCAAAGCAGCGCGAACAGCTCCAATATCCATTGGCTCAGATACATGTGAAACGGAACTATCCGAGGTCTTTACTGTCACGGAAGAGGGAACAGGACGGTTCTTTGTTCCACCACCCCCTTTACGATTCTTCATTCTATGGTCTAACCTTAATACTAAATTAATCAGGTCTTCACAGGTCACTGGTTGCGGGTCGATTTGAGCAATAATGTCCTGCATCTCATCGGTTAGCCCCTGATGAAAGATAGACGCTTGTTTGGCCTCAGGCCACTTGGTTTCTGCCACTAAGCGTCTAAAAGTATTCAAGTAGGTTACCAGGTCCTGGTTCCCTTGTCTCAAGCCTAATAGTTCCTTATCGGCCGTGTAGGTATCTGCCCTCCTATCGAACACCTTAGTGAATTCTGCTTGGAATGCGTCCCAGTCATGTAACATAGGGTCGTTTTTTCGCACCAGGGGAACCGCCCATTGAGCCGCCTCTCCTACCAAATACGATATGACAAACGCCACCTTTGACTGGTTGGTAGGGAAGGACCGAGGTTTACAAGAAAAATGCATTAATACTTGTGTCATGAATACTTGCACTGATCCAGCATCACCATTGAACCTTTCGGGAGTGGCTAACGGAATGCTGGGAGGTATCTCCACCACGACTGACCCTGCAGTACCAGACCCTGAAGCCCCAGCACTAAAGGGGTTTTTCTGAATGGTATCCAAACGATTCCTTAATTCCGTACTCTCTTGTCTGGATGCTATCAATTCAGATTGCACCACGACCAATGCTGCCATCACCTCGTCCAAAGTAGCCATGACCCTAAACTGATCGGGAGGACTAATTTGCTTGGGTCGGATATTCTGTTATCCTCTCCGTCCTCAGGATCAGCTTGTGGTAAATGTAGGCCACCTCCAGATCTATCCAAGCCCAGAATGCTGTAATAGCCGTGGGCTAAAGAAAGATCAGGCGAGGGCAAAAATAATAAACAGGGAGGAAAGGATGGGGACAGCGGGGAGGGAGAGCTGTGAAGACAGAACAAACACAGGATTGGTGTCACTTCTATATGTATACACTATAACCACAATAGCACTCAGTTTCTGCCCCGCTATACCTGTATATAGAACGCTGACTGCCTGAACTCAGAAGATGCCTCTCTATACTGAGATTACGTAAATCAGCCTGTTCTTGCCTTCCCCTGTAAAACAGAAAGCACGATAGTAAAACACCCCTCCTATGACCCTGCTCTAAAGAGTTTTGATATGAGGGAAGGAAAACCACACTACGTACCCTACTCTTACTCTTCAGAGCCCTGAAGAAACAGTATCCAAGTCTACGAATGTATAGGAGGTCAGCAGTGAAACAGTTACTCTCCCAAAATGAAAAGGAAAGGGTTACGTCACCCACAAATAATGAAGACCAGGGTTACCTGAATGCTCTGGATGTTCGAGACGATAACCTCTGTTTCTCTTAAAAGGAATATGATAATGAAGACCCTCTGCAATAGCCGGTGCAAGAAGGCTTTCCAACAGAGGGTCTTTATAACGTAAAAATAAACAACAGTTTCCTCCGCAATAGCCGGTGAAAGAAGGCTCGCCAACGGAGGAAACAGGAATGAACAAAAGAACACAGCGTTTACTCCGCAAGAGCCCTTGACCCGGCTCGCCAACGGAGTAAACAGGACGGAGCAAAGAACACCGCTTGTGCTCCGCAAGAGCCCGCGACAAGGCTCGCTAACGGAGAGCAGGATCGAAAGAAATCAAGCACGGAAAGCAACAGCTGTCCTCCGCAATTGCCGACGGCAAGGCACTCCAACGGAGGACAGGACGTAGTTGAAGAGTCGAATAGAACTCACCAACCGGCCTCAAAGACCACACCAGCACCGAACAAGCTTCTTTGCAAAGTCGCCAGGATTACCATGGAACAAGAACCGGAATATCCGACAACGGCTCCCGAACGCCTCCTCTATTTATGCTCCGCCTCCTTCCTCTAAGCCTTCTGGGAAATGTAGTTTTTCCCCCGTCGTATTCACTGGTTCATGAGGCGCGATTACACCTGACATGCATCCCATTTAGACAGGAAAAAAGTCAGTGCCTCCATTCCTCTTTCAAGTGGAATGCTGGTATAAAGTGCACCGACGTCAAGTGTCACCAAAGTATAGTCATCAGACCAAGGAAAGTGTTCAAGCTTGTTAAGCAATCCTTTGTGTCTTCTATAAAAGCTGGTAGTTGTTTTACTATAGGTTTTAAAAAAATGTCTATATATTCAGATATGTGTTCCGTGGGTCCACCTAGCCGCAAAATAATTGGTCTTCCAGGGGGATTGGTCATGTGTTTGTTTATCTTAGGGAGTACATAAATATATGCCGCCCTGGGAGTAGGATTGAACAAATATTTGTATTCCAAGTCGGATAGGAGTCCTGCACTTAACCAGAATCTAAGCGTTTTGTCGATAAGATTACTAGTCATAGATGTTGGATTAGAAGACATTTTGGTTTATGATGTCTCATCTGATAATTGTCTCTCTATTTCAGTCAGGTAGAAATCATTGTCCATAAGGACAATATTCCCACCTTTGTCCGCGTCTTTGATTGTTAAGTGAGAGTATTTAGTGAGTTGGGTTAAAGCAGTTCTTTCCTCAACAGAGAGATTTTCTTTAAATCTGTACGGTCTACTCAATAATTTGTCTTCCAGTTTACAAAGATCTTGAGTAACAGCTCTGTAGAAACAGTCCACCATATTACCCGGGGAGAGAGTAGGAATGAATAGGGATTTACTTTTTAAACCAGTTGCTGTCTCTAGGTTGCTCGTTACGTTGAGTTCCTCTAAAAGCGCTTCCATGTTGGGAAGTTGATCTACAGTGTCATCAAGAGACAGTAACATTCTTACATTTTCAATATCTGCTATGGTCTGGCCCCTTTTGGCAGCATTGTATACAGGTATAGGACACAATTTCTGTTGATTTGCAAAGATTTTGTTTAATTTCAAACTACGTACAAATTTGAAAAGGTCAACATGGATTTGAGTGAATTCAGGTTTCGCATGAGGACAACAACTCAAACCTTTTTTGAGTACCATAATCTCATTTTCATCTAAGATCTGTTGGGACAAATTGACTATAGACACATCAACAATCATATTGTCATTGGTGTTATCAGTGTTAGGTAGATTAAGATCTGCACTCACTTCTTCTGGTTTTTCGTGGTGGATCGGGTTACCCTTTTGCTGTCTGTAGAGTCTGTGTTTACGCCCTCCCCTCCTGATTCTTTTCTTGGTGGCAACCTCCGGTTGTTTAACCTTAGTCTTGTGCCCTTCCTGTATCTTCCTAGTTCGGATAAAATAGATGATGAAGTGTTAGAGGCAGTATTATCTTGTATAGAGGTGGAGGGAGTCACACTTCCAGTGTCACTGAAATCACTGGCCAGACTAGACAGATCAGATTCACTAACTGTCTTCTGTTCATCCACTTTTCGATTATTAAGATCTTTAACCCCAGCTTCTGGTTTGATGTCATCATAGTTTTTAGCAAATGTAAATATGCGACCATTTTTATAGTCGTTTTCATCCCTCTTGAGTTTGCGAATTTTCTTATCTCGTAAGTAAGACTGATGAGCATTAAGGACCTCTTTCAGAATTTTAAAATTCTTCTCAGTGATATCAGGTAAGTCTAGTTTCTTAATTTCACTTTCAATCTGCTCTATTTCATCAAGAAGTTTGGCTCTCTTTCTCTCTGCATGCCTAATTAACAAATCCATCATCCCATACTAGGATGATGAGATGAGAGTCTCCCATTCCTGAAGAAGGTCAGTGTCAAGATCTTCGAACGTTGGAAATATAATGACCCTCAACCCTCTCGGAATTTGCTTAAGTTCAATATATTTCTTTAAAGTAGTAAGGTCCCACCATCTGGAGAGTTCAGATTTCTGAAGTCTCTCCAATTTGGTGAAGAGTTGTTTCAGTCCTTGGGGATTGTTATCAGTAGTAGAGGTTTTGTTATATTCCGCACCCTGTCCCATGAATATGTCATTGAAAAGTTTGTCACAGTCATCATCAAATCCTGCCATAATGATGGCTGGAAATATAGTAATTATGCTGACCTAACTAAAGACCAGAACGTGTCCCCAGAGGAAGTGAATGCAGGTCAACACCTAGTAACAGTAGCAACAAAAATAGGTAGTGGTGTTCCCTGAAAGAGAATAACCGCACCTTCACCTACGTGTCAAATAAGTAGTGTTGTGGGACACACAATCAATACAAGATGTTAATCTCATCGGAGTGCTAGGGAGACCACTGCCAAACACTACCCAGAGTGACTATAGCAAATCTCAAGGATTTACAAATCCAAAATTACAAAGAATGGGTTAATTCAGCACTATCCTGTGTGTTATGTCAAAAACGTGACCTATTCGTCATTACAATTCCATGATCAAAGTAGTCATAACATTGAACATTTCAATAACAGAGTTCATCTCAAGACAGGAATATCAAGTCAAAGTCCTTTTATGTATGTAGTTCCATGTATTTATAGATCTCAGAAGCTACAGCCAAATAACAGAAGAAACAGCCAACACGTGTTTCGTCAGTACACAGTTTGTACCATGACTTTCTCAAGGCTGTGAAATGAAAAAACAATGCATCAATATATACAAATGAAAAACCCCTAAAAGACCTTTGAAACATATCAGGAAATACATCCTATTATAGAAACTCATCATAGAGAACTCCCAAAAGTGTAGACTGCATAAGGGGTACGTGGTGAAAGTAAAGACGAACGAGAACCCATTTGAGTGTTAAAGGATATGTTAATGACTCCAAATAGAATAACATTAAAGACAGTAAGTGAAATAGGAGGGAAAATAAACTCTAGAAGTGCACATAGAGTAATGGAGAGGAGGAAGTAGGGATCAAGAAGAGATCAGTCATGATGGATCCGGAAAATACGACCTCGCTGTGAGCTAAGTCTGTGGACCATATAGTGAACCCCGTAACCACAGTAAAGTAAAAATAAATATATGCCAGTCCAACCTGAAAGGTTGAATGGAGCACAATGGAAATAGCTATGTTGTAAGTGATGATGCACGCAAAGCAGTATACAGCGTTCCAGACCGAGAAAGATACAATAAAGTAATACATAAAGGTATGTCCTGTTACCGTAAAGTTTCAAGTAAAATCGACCTAAGAGACAAACAAGTGGATATGAACAAATTCCGCATTGCAAAGTTGATTATTATTCATAACGAACAATAATGTAAGACCAGTAACTAGTACCTCCTAATAAAATAGCACCCTGGTAAGCTGTATCTCTCGATAGAGTAAACGTAGTCAACAGGAGAAAAGTAGGTAAATAATTATGTACGCTCACCCGAGCAAAAATATTTTGTCCAGGAAGAGTCAATCACAGAAACCCTTTAGGGGTTCAAAAATCACTTATAGAGAAACGTGACCAAGGGAGATTAAAGGTATGTCTGAAAGGCAAAAAGATTTGATATACAATAAGTAAGTGGATAAGTAGCGTATAGTAGTGTAGATATACGCATAGAGCAAAGACTAATACTAACAACAGATCAATTCAAGTATTGAATACAAATAGGTATCGAGCCCTACCTAATTATAAAAGAGAAAAGGAACATAAGTGGAGAGGGGTCCGCTATGAGTATAATGAGGGTATGAAGTATAGACCCTCTCAGAAGTGGAATGAACAGACAACACATATTCACATCTCGATAATCCCACTAGTAATCAATAATTTGTGATAGTTACAAACAATATTTACAGGATCCATGCAAAAGTCTAAACTAGTGTCAGTATTGGCTTGTGGTAAACAGCCAATCCCACACAGTGGAGAAAAGTTACAGTAGAGACAGTATAGCTATAGGAATAATTAAAAATATGTATCCAGTACATATGACCTACGTGGTAAACAAGAAATGACAAAACATTACGTAGACCATCCATTTGACCTGGTATGTAAATCCCCAGACCCAAACATCCACAAGGTCTAGCGCAGTGAGTCAAAGAAAATTATCGAATGAAGTAATCAAGGCTCTGTTGAGAATGAACAGTCTGCACAGGGAATAGACAGGCTGCACTGGGAATGGACAGTCTACACAGGGAATGGACAGTCCATGTTTCTCTAGGACATAATGGACAGTCTGCACAGGTAATGGACATGCTGCACTGGCAATGGACATTCTACACAGGGAATGAACAGTCTGCACAGCCAATGGACAGACTACACAGGGGGGAATGGACAGTCCATGCTTCTCTAGGATACAATGGACAGTCTGCACAGGGAATAGACAGGCTGCACTGGGAATGGACAGTCTGTACAGGGAATGGATAGTCCATGCTTCTCTAGGACATAATGGACAGTGCACAGGGAGTGGACAGGCTGACCTGGGAATGGACATTCTACACAGGGAATGGATAGTCCATGTTTCTCTAAGACATAATGGACAGTCTGCACAGGGAATGGACAGGCAGCACTAGGAATGGACATTCTACACAGAGAATGGACAGGCTGCATTGGGAATAGACAGTCTGCACAGGGAATGGACAGTTCTTGTTTCTCTAGGACATAATGGGCAGTCTGCACATGGAATGGACAGGCAGCACTGGGAATGGAGTTGCAAGCCGTTGTTTTGCGGAATAGTCTGGTCTCAAGGACTCCATTTTTCACAAATAAGGTGACTTCCAAAAAGTCAATATTGAGTTTCTCTGAGTGTTAAGTGAAGGACAAATTGTAGTCATTCATATTGAGGTGATGAACAAAATCAATAAGTGATACATTGTCACCATTCCAAATAAGAAGCACATCATCAATAAAGCGCCCCAATATATGATGTTATTGGTTAGATTGGGGGACAGTCTCTCCATATATGATGTAATTCATAATAACCCATGTACAGGTTAGCGAACGATGGCGAAAATTTTGCCCCCATTGCAACTCCTAAGTGTTGCCTGTACCAGGTTGAAACATGTTTGAAGTAGTTGTTCTCAAGTTTAAGTCTGGTGAGTTCCAATAGCATCTTGAAATGATCATAGAGTGATGCATCCCATTTAGACAGGAAAAAAGTCAGTGCCTCCATTCCTCTTTCAAGTGGAATGCTGGTATAAAGTGCACCGACGTCAAGTGTCACCAAAGTATAGTCATCAGACCAAGGAAAGTGTTCAAGCTTGTTAAGCAATCCTTTGTGTCTCCTATAAAAGCTTATAGTTGTTTTACTATAGGTTTTAAAAAAATGTCTATATATTCAGATATGTGTTCCGTGGGTCCACCTAGCCGCAAAATAATTGGTCTTCCAGGGGGATTGGTCATGTGTTTGTTTATCTTAGGGAGTACATAAATATATGCCGCCCTGGGAGTAGGATTGAACAAATATTTGTATTCCAAGTCGGATAGGAGTCCTGCACTTAACCAGAATCTGAGGGTTTTGTCGATAAGATTACTAGTCATAGATGTTGGATTAGAAGACATTTTGGTTTATGATGTCTCATCTGATAATTGTCTCTCTATTTCAGTCAGGTAGAAATCATTGTCCATAAGGACAATATTCCCACCTTTGTCCGCGTCTTTGATTGTTAAGTGAGAGTATTTAGTGAGTTGGGTTAAAGCAGTTCTTTCCTCAACAGAGAGATTTTCTTTAAATCTGTACGGTCTACTCAATAATTTGTCTTCCAGTTTACAAAGATCTTGAGTAACAGCTCTGTAGAAACAGTCCACCATATTACCGGGGGAGAGAGTAGGAATGAATAGGGATTTACTTTTTAAACCAGTTGCTGTCTCTAGGTTGCTCGTTACGTTGAGTTCCTCTAAAAGCGCTTCCATGTTGGGAAGTTGATCTACAGTGTCATCAAGAGACAGTAACATTCTTACATTTTCAATATCTGCTATGGTCTGGCCCCTTTTGGCAGCATTATATACAGGTATAGGACACAATTTCTGTTGATTTGCAAAGATTTTGTTTAATTTCAAACTACGTACAAATTTGAAAAGGTCAACATGGATTTGAGTGAATTCAGGTTTCGCATGAGGACAACAACTCAAACCTTTTTTGAGTACCATAATCTCATTTTCATCTAAGATCTGTTGGGACAAATTGACTATAGACACATCAACAATCATATTGTCATTGGTGTTATCAGTGTTAGGTAGATTAAGATCTGCACTCACTTCTTCTGGTTTTTCGTGGTGGATCTGGTTACCCTTTTGCTGTCTGTAGAGTCTGTGTTTACGCCCTCCCCTCCTGATTCTTTTCTTGGTGGCAACCTCCGGTTGTTTAACCTTAGTCTTGTGCCCTTCCTGTATCTTCCTAATTCGGATAAAATAGATGATGAAGTGTTAGAGGCAGTATTATCTTGTATAGAGGTGGAGGGAGTCACACTTCCAGTGTCACTGAAATCACTGGCCAGACTAGACAGATCAGATTCACTAACTGTCTTCTGTTCATCCACTTTTCGATTATTAAGATCTTTAACCCCAGCTTCTGGTTTGATGTCATCATAGTTTTTAGCAAATGTAAATATGCGACCATTTTTATAGTCGTTTTCATCCCTCTTGAGTTTGCGAATTTTCTTATCTCGTAAGTAAGACTGATGAGCATTAAGGACCTCTTTCAGAATTTTAAAATTCTTCTCAGTGATATCAGGTAATTCTAGTTTCTTAATTTCACTTTCAATCTGCTCTATTTCATCAAGAAGTTTGGCTCTCTTTCTCTCTGCATGCCTAATTAACAAATCCATCATCCCATACGAGGATGATGAGATGAGAGTCTCCCATTCCTGAAGAAGGTCAGTGTCAAGATCTTCGAACGTTGGAAATATAATGACCCTCAACCCTCTCGGAATTTGCTTAAGTTCAATATATTTCTTTAAAGTAGTAAGGTCCCACCATCTAGAGAGTTCAGATTTCTGAAGTCTCTCCAATTTGGTGAAGAGTTGTTTCAGTCCTTGGGGATTGTTATCAGTAGTAGAGGTTTTGTTATATTCCGCACCCTGTCCCATGAATATGTCATTGAAAAGTTTGTCACAGTCATCATCAAATCCTGCCATAATGATGGCTGGAAATATAGTAATTATGCTGACCTAACTAAAGACCAGAACGTGTCCCCAGAGGAAGTGAATGCAGGTCAACACCTAGTAACAGTAGCAACAAAAATAGGTAGTGGTGTTCCCTGAAAGAGAATAACCGCACCTTCACCTACGTGTCAAATAAGTAGTGTTGTGGGACACACAATCAATACAAGATGTTAATCTCATCGGAGTGCTAGGGAGACCACTGCCAAACACTACCCAGAGTGACTATAGCAAATCTCAAGGATTTACAAATCCAAAATTACAAAGAATGGGTTAATTCAGCACTATCCTGTGTGTTATGTCAAAAACGTGACCTATTCGTCATTACAATTCCATGATCAAAGTAGTCATAACATTGAACATTTCAATAACAGAGTTCATCTCAAGACAGGAATATCAAGTCAAAGTCCTTTTATGTATGTAGTTCCATGTATTTATAGATCTCAGAAGCTACAGCCAAATAACAGAAGAAACAGCCAACACGTGTTTCATCAGTACACAGTTTGTACCATGACTTTCTCAAGGCTGTGAAATGAAAAAACAATGCATCAATATATACAAATGAAAAACCCCTAAAAGACCTTTGAAACATATCAGGAAATACATCCTATTATAGAAACTCATCATAGAGAACTCCCAAAAGTGTAGACTGCATAAGGGGTCCGTGGTGAAAGTAAAGACGAACGAGAACCCATTTGAGTGTTAAAGGATATGTTAATGACTCCAAATAGAATAACATTAAAGACAGTAAGTGAAATAGGAGGGAAAATAAACTCTAGAAGTGCACATAGAGTAATGGAGAGGAGGAAGTAGGGATCAAGAAGAGATCAGTCATGATGGATCCGGAAAATACGACCTCGCTGTGAGCTAAGTCTGTGGACCATATAGTGAACCCCGTAACCACAGTAAAGTAAAAATAAATATATGCCAGTCCAACCTGAAAGGTTGAATGGAGCACAATGGAAATAGCTATGTTGTAAGTGATGATGCACGCAAAGCAATATACAGCGTTCCAGACCGAGAAAGATACAATAAAGTAATACATAAAGGTATGTCCTGTTATCGTAGAGTTTCAAGTAAAATCGACCTAAGAGACAAACAAGTGGATATGAACAAATTCCGCATTGTAAAGTTGATTATTATTCATAACGAACAATAATGTAAGACCAGGAACTAGTACCTCCTAATAAAATAGCACCCTGGTAAGCTGTATCTCTCGATAGAGTAAACGTAGTCAACAGGAGAAAAGTAGGTAAATAATTATGTACGCTCACCCGAGCAAAAATATTTTGTCCAGGAAGAGTCAATCACAGAAACCCTTTAGGGGTTCAAAAATCACTTATAGAGAAACGTGACCAAGGGAGATTAAAGGTATGTCTGAAAGGCAAAAAGATTTGATATACAATAAGTAAGTGGATAAGTAGCGTATAGTAGTGTAGATATACGCATAGAGCAAAGACTAATACTAACAACAGATCAATTCAAGTATTGAATACAAATAGGTATCGAGCCCTACCTAATTATAAAAGAGAAAAGGAACATAAGTGGAGAGGGGTCCGCTATGAGTATAATGAGGGTATGAAGTATAGACCCTCTCAGAAGTGGAATGAACAGACAACACATATTCACATCTCGATAATCCCACTAGTAATCAATAATTTGTGATAGTTACAAACAATATTTACAGGATCCATGCAAAAGTCTAAACTAGTGTCAGTATTGGCTTGTGGTAAACAGCCAATCCCACACAGTGGAGAAAAGTTACAGTAGAGACAGTATAGCTATAGGAATAATTAAAAATATGTATCCAGTACATATGACCTACGTGGTAAACAAGAAATGACAAAACATTACGTAGACCATCCATTTGACCTGGTATGTAAATCCCCAGACCCAAACATCCACAAGGTCTAGCGCAGTGAGTCAAAGAAAATTATCGAATGAAGTAATCAAGGCTCTGTTGAGAATGGACAGTCTGCACAGGGAATAGACAGGCTGCACTGGGAATGGACAGTCTACACAGGGAATGGACAGTCCATGTTTCTCTAGGACATAATGGACAGTCTGCACAGGTAATGGACATGCTGCACTGGCAATGGACATTCTACACAGGGAATGAACAGTCTGCACAGCCAATGGACAGACTGCACAGGGGGGAATGGACAGTCCATGCTTCTCTAGGATACAATGGACAGTCTGCACAGGGAATAGACAGGCTGCACTGGGAATGGACAGTCTGTACAGGGAATGGATAGCCCATGCTTCTCTAGGACATAATGGACAGTGCACAGGGAGTGGACAGGCTGACCTGGGAATGGACATTCTACACAGAGAATGGACAGTCTGCACAGCCAATGCACAGGGAATAGACAGGCTGCACTGGGAATGGACAGTCTGCACAGGGAATGGATAGTCCATGTTTCTCTAAGACATAATGGACAGTCTGCACAGGGAATGGACAGGCAGCACTAGGAATGGACATTCTACACAGAGAATGGACAGGCTGCATTGGGAATAGACAGTCTGCACAGGGAATGGACAGTTCTTGTTTCTCTAGGACATAATGACCAGTCTGCACATGGAATGGACAGGCAGCACTGGGAATGGACATTCTACACAGGGAATGGACAGGCTGCTCTGGGAATGGACATTCTATACAGGGAATGGACAGTCCATGCTTCTCTAGGACATAATGGACCGGCTGTACAGGGAATGGACAGGCTGCACAGGTAATGGACAGTCCATGCTTCTCTAGGACATAATGGACAGTCTGCACAGGGAATGTACAGACTGCACTGGGAATGAACAGTCTGCACAGGAATGGACAGTCCATGCTTCTCTAGGATATAATGGACAGCCTGTACTGGGAATAGACAGTCTGCACAGGGAATGGACAGTCCATGCTTCTCTAGGACATAATGGACAGTCTGCACAGGGAATGGACAATCCATGCTTCTCTAGGACATATTGGACAGTCTGCACAGGGAATGGACAGGCTGCACTGGGAATGGTCAGTCTGCACAGGGAATGGATAGTCCATGCCTCTCTAGGACATAATGGACAGTGCACAGGGAGTGTTTAGGGAATGGACAGGCTGCGCTAGGAATGGACAGTCTGCACTGGGAATGGACGGTCTGCACAGGAAATGGACAGTCCATGCTTTTCTAGGACATAATGGTCAGTCTGCACAGGGAATAAATAGGCAGCACTAGGAATGGACATTCTACACAGGGAATGGACAGGCTGCACTGGGAATGGACAGTCTGCACAGGTAATGGACAGTCCATGCTTCTCTAGGACATAATGGACAGTCTGCACAGAGAATGGCCAGGCTGCACTGGGAATGGACAGTCTGCACAGCCAATGGACAGTCCAGGATTCTCCAGGACATGCTGCAGGTTTGGCTCCAGATGCACGTGACCCAATAGTCAAACAGAAATGTCAGGGTCAGTTCGTGAGAAGGAAAGAGAGAGCAGTAGGAATAAGTGTAACAAGCACTTGCAATGCAATAGGTCTCGCATTTGCGAGAGTTTGAGCTATTGGCATTGTAAATGACAATACCTTTTATTTATGTGTTTTGAAAACCTGGAAGTGGTGCGTAAATAAGCACATTGTACTTGTAGTCCTTGCTTACGACAAGCAAGACCGCTTGTTTTTATAGATGAAGAATTGTGCTTAGTTTATCGACCTCGGAAGGATGAACATCTTAGTGCTGCTAGGTAATTTTAGCGCTCTGTCAAGTAAACAGCAGCCCAGTGCTGCTGTTCAAAGCGGGGCCGCATATTAAGGTCAGTAGGGCTAAAAGTGACCCCCTGGGCCATTTACTTTGAGAATCTAAGTTATATAACACGCATTCTCAAACAAGCATTTGCAATGCAATAGGTCTCGCATTATCAAAGTTTGAGCTATTGGTGTTGCTTTATTTAGCAATGCCAATAGCTCAAACTTTAATAATGCGAGACCTATTGCATTGTAAATGCTTGTTTTTTAAGGGAGTTTTATATCGCGCTAACTAGATCCGGAGGTATCAGAGCGCTTTACATGAGCACCATTTACGTTACATACGGAGACACATTTGTTTTTGCTGGGCATGGGGAGATTAAGTGATTTGCCCAGAATCACAGAATGTTGAGCGTCCCTGCTGAGAATCAAACCCGGCTCCCCAGCTCCGAGGTCGACCGCCCTAGCCGTTAGGCCACATTCTCTCCCCAATCCTTATTATGAACAGTAACAGAGCAGTATGTTTCCAATACAATTTGGCTACTTCATCTTAGAAACCTTTTGTTGTGTTTTTAAATTATCTAGGAGTACAAAATCAAATGAAATAGCTATTCTCCATGACAGCCAGGTAGCTGCCTCCAAAGTGTTTCCTGAAGTGCGCAACGAAATCATGACGTTCTCATTATCAACTACATTTACTACCAGAATTGGCTAAATAACAATACAGACACAAACCATAAAGACACAACAAACGTGCATTAACACACACAGGAAAGTCTCAGTGCAGTAGACTTTGCAAGTGAGGTGGATTCTTATTGTGTATCGATGTAAGCCTGCATACACACATAAAGATACATCTGTTACCTCTACATTCTCATCATTGAAACTACTAGACCACTTTTGGGGAGGACCCAGATCTGTGACTCGGGGTGAATGTTTTGCCATTGTGCAACATTCCGTCCATCATCTTGTTTGTTTTACAGTTCACCCTATGTGGGTAGGGTATGCCCAGACGTGGGTCCCGTGCTCACTGCGCCACTGGAGTCAAGCTATCCTGGCTGAAGACGGCTGATAGCCAGAAACCGGTCCTAGGATGCTTGATTCCAGTCCAGAGAAGACATGGCTTGGCAGTTTGGGCTGGACTGTTCCCACGAGGCACAGGGTCAAGACTGATTTACATATGGCCATGTCTGAATTGGGGTGGCTTGGTGAGCAAAATAACGATGGATTAAACCCATATCTGTGACTGGGGGTGAATGTTTTGCCATTGTTCAACATTCTGTCCATCATCTTGTTTGTTTTACAGTTCACCCTATGTGGGAAGGGTTTGCCCAGACGTGGGTCCCGTGCTCACTGCGCCACTGGAGTCAAGCTATCCTGGCTGAAGACGGCTGATAGCCAGAAACCGGTCCTAGGATGCTTGATTCGGGTCCAGAGAAGACATGGCTTGGCATTTCGGGCTGGACTGTTCCCATGAGGCACAGGGTCAAAACTGATTTGCATATGGCCATGTCTGAACTGGGGTGGCTTGGTGAGCAAAATAACGATGGATTAAACCCATATCTGTGACTGGGGGTGAATGTTTTGCCATTGTTCAACATTCTGTCCATCATCTTGTTTGTTTTACAGTTCACCCTATGTGGGAAGGGTTTGCCCAGACGTGGGTCCCGTGCTCACTGCGCCACTGGAGTCAAGCTATCCTGGCTGAAGACGGCTGATAGCCAGAAACCGGTCCTAGGATGCTTGATTCGGGTCCAGAGAAGACATGGCTTGGCATTTCAGGCTGGACTGTTCCCATGAGGCACAGGGTCAAGACTGATTTCCTTATGGCCATGTCTGAACTGGGGTGGCTTGGTGATTAAAATAACAATGGATTAAACCTAGATCTGTGACTGGGGGTGAATGTTTTGCCATTGTACAACATTCCGTCCATCATCTTGTTTGTTCTACTGTTCACCTTATGTGGGAAGGGTATTCCCAGACGTAGGTCTCGTGCTCACTGCGCCACTGGAGTCAAGCTATCCTGGCTGAAGAAGGCTGACAGTCAGAAACCGGTCCTAGGATGCTTGATTCCGGTCCAGAGAAGACATGGCTTGGCAGTTCCGGCTGGACTGTTCCCATGACGCACAGGGTCAAGACTGATTTGCATATGCCATATCTGAATTGGGGTGGCTTGGTGAGCAAAATAACGATGGATTAAACCCAGATCTGTGACTGGGGGTGAATGTTTTGCCATTGTGCAATATTCCGTCCATCATCTTATTTGTTTTACTGCAATTGACCATAAAACATTACTCATAATTTAAAAATTGCAATATCGCAACAAATAAGGTAACTTGACAAGTCCCTGACCAGTTCTCTTTCAGTTAAAAGTTTTATGAAGAGGAATACCTGATCTGAATGGATAACTCACAATCATAAGATGATAATGGCACTGGGTCAACAGCTCCAAATGGCCTGACTAATGAAGTGAATGGCAACTTAATGTTAGCCTACAAAATACCTCAGGGGCCATTCTTTGACCTCTAACTCCATCTAGCAGGCAGGCCAGCTAAGTGGGGGATCTCTGGCCAGCCAGGCAGTGTAACCGCATCCTTGAAGTATGACACAGGAACAGATCTTCCAGAACTGAGGTCCAGAAGCTTGTGGTGAGCCTGAACCCAGGCCGCTGGATATAGGGGATGGGAAATTGGGAGTAAGGGGGGGAAGAATCTCATAAAGGATAACTAAGGTTTTGTGGTGCTGAAGAAAAAAGGATGACTAATGTTTAGAGGGGCAGAAGAATGTACTCAGCCTTATCACTCCAGGAGCCTAACCTACATCTTAAGACTTTTCTTGGTCAGTCGATGGTGGACAGCAGAGAGGAGTCCTAGGAGCTCTGATCAGCATTTCAGGACGGCTTAGCAAGGGTTGTATGATACAACCAAGCCTGCCTAAACAACGCGGTCTGAACCACGACCGCGTCTTTAACACCTTGGCTGCTGCCCAGATTTATCACCAGTGCTGGGCCCCAATGTTAAAGGGTGTGGTCATGACGGAATGGTTCCGTCATGAGCACAGCTCAACCGATGCTCATGACGGAACCATTCCGTCATGAGCATCGAAGGGGTTAACACACATGCCTTTACAGGGCAAGCCTTTACAACACATTTCGTTGTAAACGCATGATTGCTTAAGGGATATGCATAGCTAATTGCACACCCCAGGCCCCTGCCCTGTCCCCTAACACCCAATACTCCAGCCCTGCAATCCACCCCGCCCCAGCTCTTAAACCTACCCCAACCCCAGCCCACCCCCCACCCTGAGAACATAAAACTGCCTCTTTCCATCCACCGCCCTATGGCCAAAAACCCTGCCGCCTGCCAAAAAACTACCCCAACATGAGCCCTAAAACTGACCCCAGCGACTGGAAACAGCCCCTCTCCCCGCCCTGAGCCCTAAAACCCATCTACAGCCATCAAAAATACCCCAGCCCCCTGCCCTTAGACCTAAAACCCTGCCCATGCCCCCGTCAAAAACCCACCCACTTCCCCTGCCCTGAGCCCTAACACTGACCCCCACCCCCAAACCTGGCCCCAGCCCCACTTACCATGACTTGTGCTGTAGCTTCATCTCCTGATCCTTCCTCTTGCTCTCCCCGCCCATCCACACATGTAGACCGGTGATTGACTTAATCATGCATATGCGTTGTTAAGGCAGATGCATGGTTTAGGCAAGCGTTGATTTGCTTGTGTGGAAACGGCGCGCATGGCTCAGCCCGTGTTGAACAGGCTGTTTCCTCTTAGCAAGGTAGAACTTCCATGTAGAAACAATACTCAGGTTGAGGTCTGTTTTCTTTCTCTTAAGAAGGTGCAGATGGTACTTGGCAAGAAGGCTTATCCTACACCATGCACTGCAGAACCTGGCTGGTGTTCACCTGCTCACATCGGATAACCCCAAGGTGGCTGTTCTGGCAGGAGACTGTAAGATAGCTGAGCACTCAGTGTTGTCTAAAATACCCCTCACACACCAACAGGCCCTCATTCACGGCGGAGCAGCACGGGGTGGTAGAAGGAGGCCAATACAGGCGGATTCCATTGTGGATCCACCTACCCACCTTGATGCTCAGGACTTGCTCATGATGCAGTAGACATCAAAGACTACAAGACATGTAAATACATGATCCCAAGAACCGCTGTAGGCACATTGTAGCCAACTTGAAATGAGTGATTTCACTTTTCATTAAATATAATTACCCCCCTTTTTTTAGAAATACGTGAGTAGGGTTGGGAGTTGTGCCCCGTCCTGAAGAAGGTACACACGTACCGAAACATGTCGACGCACACCAGAGGTTTTGTCCGTAATTAAGACAAACCAACCTCGTCTTTTTCTGCACACCTTTTAATAGCACCAGCTAGGGGTACGAAATAAAGTTTTTTTCATTTTTCCCACTAGCCAGGTACTTTTTAATTTCCTCACCACGTTTCCCACTCACATTTAATCCTCTTATCACTCACAATCAACACACACCACACATAGTTAACACCTGTCAACGCTCCCACGTAGTCGTAGGTCGCAGCGTGCCGCATCCCTCTAGCGGGGTGCGAAGACCCCGATGATGAAGCATGACACCAAGGGGCCTGTTGGTGTGTGAGGGGTATTTTACACAACACTGAGTGCTTCCCCTCCCTTTTTCCTCACACTAGTAGTAGGATTCTTCTTGTTTATGTATCAGTGCCCGTGGAGTAGGAATCCTACTTTGTACTCTACCTCCCTTCTTTGTTAAAAAAAGACTGTAAGATAGCGCCTGATGTAAAAAGATGAAGAAGTTAAAGGAGAGTAACCTTGACAATTTTTGCAATGTAAAATCTCCTTAATCTTATGTTCAGCTATTATTTTTTTTAAATATGCTCCCAGTTGTGCAGCAAAGGCGATCAGAATCACTTTTCCTTCAGTACACCTGATAATTTTTGCGATCGCTATTCCGTTAACAATCATATTAACTAAAGCAAACACTTTTATGCAGTAAAAGAACGATAAATGGCACACAACCTCAATTTTTAGGTCTCTTCTACTAGACAGCGCTTGCAATGTCTGCTTTCAGATGTATTGTTAGCTTACATTGGACTTAAACTCTGGCTATTGCTTACCATTGGCTGGCTTTTTTGTCACTCTCATTTGCTTGCTTCATATTGGTTAGCTTGTATGTGCTTTCCTTCGTCTTCTTGTGTTGTTCCTCCCCTGGAGCATGGGTGCATTACTTGGGTGCTTCCACTGCTAATTTTCTTTTTTTAAGCACTTCAAAAGAGTGCATGTGTTTTACAACTGTCCCTAGTGTTCTTCTCTTCTCCCCTAGGCACTCCATGTTGAACTCTCTCTTGCCCGTGTGCTTCATCATCACCAGTTTCCATTGCTGTCTCTCACCTGTTTATTATTCCATCCCCACTCCTTGTTGTTGTTTTTCCCTGTTAGTTTGCTTTTCTCCCCACCTTTCATGTTGCTTCCTCCAACTCGTGCCCTCCATGAGGGTTCCGCCTGGCCTTCTGTGTTGTTTCCCTCATTCCCCTCCTGTTGCTAACCCCCTCCACCCCCCCCCCCCCCCCGCGATTCCACTACCCTCTCCCATCCAGAACACTGTTATGGCCCACTGACTCACACTGCCTTCGCCTTCAGCTCCAGAGCTCTCAATCCTGCTCCATCATGAACATCTTCCATCAAACAGAACTCCCCTGGACACCTAAATTCGACTCTCTCACATGTGCCATACAAGCATTGTAAATCCAGTAGGTCAGCCTTTTAAAGCTGAGACCTCTTGGTGCTGTCTGTGTCAATAACTACTAAAATCAATTCCAATAGAAACCAACACTAAAGCAAAAAGAGTTTAGAAATGTTAATAAAAACAAACAAAAGCCTTTATTTATGTAAAATATACATAATACATACAGTAGCATATTGCTAAAACCATTTGCACAACCAATAGGTCCGAAAGGCGAGACAGATTGACTTTGCAAATGCTTATTTCAGGTTTGGAGGTGAAGGGATTTCTTCAATTCAGAAAAGCCTTGAAAATGCAGCTCTGATCCTCAGCACACACCAGGCCTCCTCTCAGAGTTTTATTGAGGCCTGGAAGAAATGTTAATTTCCCTGAGTAACTGGAGTAATTTTGGTAATTTCATGTTACTCGTTAGATGTGAAATCACAGAACATAACTTGAGTACACTTGTTCGCCTACCATAGGATCACAGGAAAAATAAACTTAGCAAGCGCAAGCGGCTGAAGCTGGTGTACTGTTGCCCTTAGCGCCATTTTCTAAGCGCTAAATGCATCCGCGGGTCCATTCTCAATAGCTTTAAATGCTGGGTTACACTCCCCTCCTAATTCTGCGTAATTATGAGTAACTTTGCTGTAAATTCGCAAACTCAGACTACAGGAAATTACGCGAGTAATGGCCGCTGCGGCAGCACACATTATCTTCACATCTCTGCAACAAAAAATGATAACTGCTATTGGTGCAAACAAAAAAAAATACGGACAGAAGAAATGAGAAAAAAGACCCTCGGAAATGATGTGATGGAGGAACAAGTGCACTTGATATCTACAGCTTCAGCGTCTAAATTAAGCACATAATCAGTAGGGGGAGGGGCGTGTAATGCAGTCCGCTCGCACAGCTTCCCCGCTGTCGGAGTCTCATAATGACAGAAACGCGGCAGACAACAGACATTTATACTGTCTACAAAAGCCACTCTCTGCGCCTATTGATCCAGCGCTTCCTGCGAGTCAGAGAGGGCATCGGGTCATCGGTGAAATCATGTCTATCCCGGGCGTGGAGACGGCGCGCGGACGGAAGAGGCTTGCGCTCGGTTGCATCATCCAGGCCTCTGCCGGCCTCAGCCTGAAGAGACTTCCTTATTCTGCAATTTAAAAGTCAGGAGGCGCGTGGGAATGGCAAAGAGGGCCCTGGGTTTCATAAGCACTCGCAGATCGGACTCGGTGAAAGTTTACTAGTCAGCATGCATATTTTATTAAACATGTATTCAAAGACTCGTAGTCTTTTTGTATTAATATTAAATTTATAATCGCAGGTTTATTTTTTAATTTTATTATTACATTTATCAATGTGGGAGTTTCTCAGGAGTCCCAGGCCACACAAGGATTACAAGGTTCAGGTAGTGACAGAGCCTTTTACCACTGGTGGCCTTGGGGTTTCTACTTACTGGTGAATACTTTAGCATTGGACTAATCAGGGCAAAGAAGTCGATCAGTGCAAGGCTTACTCAGGGAAGTGGTGTGGGGTTAAAGACTCTAAACTCAACAAAGCACTAACTCAATTCCAGCAAGTGCTTACTCTTTATTTTTGTTTTTCAAGTACTTTACTCACACAGGGCATAATTCTGTATGTACATGATTCATAAACAACAAATTACAAGCATAATATCCTTCATTGATTCTATAGAGGATAGCGTTGACTGCACACATAGGAAATCCTTGTAAGATGCTCTTGGTGAGGTGTATTGGAGTTTAGGAAGCTGTTTTGAGGGTGAAGTGTCACATCAGTGCTTTGAGTCAGCAGACCCCTTTATGACAGTTCAGGCCTTCATTCTCCCAGATCAGGACCCGTTGAGGCGCACAGTACCTTTGGTGTATTCCATTCTGTTTCTTCGTAGCTTGTGCAGCTTTCATTGTAATGCTGTCCTTGAGGGGCATACTCCACATCGGCCCGGAGGCCCCGGGAGCAGTGGTTTCACCCCAGTCCAACCGGCTAGTGCGTAGTTGGGATCTGTGGCACTGTGTAGGTATTAGGTGAGCAGAGGTAGCACCAGCATTAGTCATATGTATGGCGAGAAGGTTGAAGCGCCCGTGCCTCAGTGGATGTGGCAGCTTGAGAGTCTTCCTCGGCCCAGACATCTACATCCTAGCTATTACTTCAAGATGGCAATTGCAACATGGATACCAGTGTGACACACATCCTCGACACACTGTGTCACAAATGTACCTCCAGCACACACGCATGATCGTTGAGTGCTTTGAGGTGAGGCTAAAAAAGTAGCAATGCATTAATGGGGTGAATCCAAGGAAAGGGTGTAAACTCTCTTAAGTCTTGTAGGGGACCTTTCTGAGCCCCAATAATTATTTTTTATAAAAAGCATAGAATGATAGAAAAACATTTCTCTAGTACATGAATTAGAAGTGCTACATCGTGCACATTCATATTAAGCCTCCTACAAAAAAAGGAGCATCGAACTCCAGATTTGACAAGAGCAAATCATCTGTGACTTTGCTGAGTGGGGCTCCTTCCTCGAGGGAGCAGGTCGCTACAGTTGCAGGAGACTTAAGTTGAGAGCGGCAGGTGTTCCCTATGTTGAAGCAATATGTCTTTCATTGCCCTGCCCACCTATACTGAGAACGTGACTAGCTGCACACATGTACATTTATGTATTTCCAGTCACTCTACTGGTTGACACTATGTAAAGGACTTCCAAAAATACACTGTTTCCAAAGGCTGAGATTAGTAAATGATCCAGTCTGTTAATATTTAGGCATATATTCAGCCCCCACTGCAGTAGTGCTGGTTCCGAACGGGGGTGGTAGGCGGTGGTGTTAATTAACAAAACCCCAAAAATACACTTATCTTAGAAATGGCCGGCCGACCGCCGCCTCCCTTGCGTCCTCTTCCTTTTTGCAGTCCGGTCGGTAGCATGAAACACCCGGAACACAGGCTCCCCTGACCCAATCACAATGCTGCATGATTGGTCTAAGCGCCATGGATCGGTGCTCAGACTGGAACAGGGAGCCTGTGCATGTTACTGACCAGGCTGTGCTATATAGCCTCGTAGAAACAAGCAAAGTGCGCATATGAACTGTTTGGTCGGCCAAAAAGGGCCAGCCAAAACAGTTCATGCAAACTTTGGGAGTGCAAACTACTCCTCCCCTGCTATGGCCAGCCCGCCCACCCCACACAGGCCACTGTCTGCATGCAATTATATAAAAATAAATTTACAATAATGAAAAGTTATTGTCATTTTATTTATCCTTTTTGCACAGTGTGGCAACGCTATTCGACCTTAGCGGAGGAACCGCCACTGCCCCGCGGCACTTTTAGGGGAACCATTAAAATGTGGCTACTTCAGGGAGGCATGAATATATGGGGTAGTACCAACAGTTAGAACAATGGCCTTGGTGTGAGGGGATGGGTGCAGTGAGGCTAAGCTCAGTAGATCCTGACCAATCATATGCTGGGAAGTGTCTTTTCGGCTATGAGATGGAATTTTGTGATTCAGATCACATTCGGTCTCCTGCTATAATCTGCTGGGCAGGTGCAGTAAATCAAGTATGCACACCCTCAGCTCGACTCGCTCTGTTTTGCCCTTACGAGAGAGGGCTCGGGTCATGGATAAAACAAGGGAATGTGGCACAGTGCACATTATGACCAAACAATTAATGTGGCTGCTGTCGCTATGTGCAATGAAACATTATAGAGCCCCAAAAAATGTAGGATCCAAAATTCTAACAAGCCAAAAGAGACCCAAGTATATCATATCAGTACAGGGGGATGAACGCATTTTAGTAAACACAAACAACACCCTTACTTGATGCCCCTTCAACCCTCCCACTCGATGGAATATGTCATACTTCCTCAGCAAAGACTGTTATACCCATGTTTTCTGTGTAATACTGACAGCTGTTTTAAGAAGGGCTGATGAGTACATACCCAGCATCAACCAGAACATGCTGTCAAAGGGAGGCTGATGTGTGGGCAATTTAATTCCAGACAAACTGTTGTCCATGCTTCTGTGCTCAGCAGATCCCACTCAGTACTAAGAACTCCCACTGTTGGCCCAATCTAGTACACACCACTCTGACACCCAGCATACTCCATGTTTCCCCTCGACTGCCCTTCTGCACCTCGTCCCTCTCATTTCCTGTCCACCCTTGTTCAGAAAGTGTCATTTGTCTCTGGCTACTGATGCCTTTCAGTGGAAGCTTCCTTTATGACTTTATGAGGCAGCTACATACATGCATCTCTCTTGCTGTGGCATTCCCACAACTGCCCAAGAATGTTAATGTTAATGTTAGGGGGTGTTTTATATAGCGCTCAGCTACTCCAAGGAGTGTCCCGGCCTTCAGACCTAAAACGGACAAGGGAACGGAAAGAGGGGGGGCGCAAAGCAGGAACTACCCCCAAGCTCACATAGGCCCTACTCTTTGAATACGCATGCCTATAAGGGCATGGCAGCAAAGAGATGTAGCAGGACAGAGGTAGACTCCTCCTGAAGCTACTTCTCTGGACCCTAGAGGTGCAGGAGTGTTGATGGGATGCATAGAGTGCTTAACTTGTAAAAAATACATAAGTGCTAGGGCTCAATGTTTTGCTCAAAAGCCTGCAGCTGGTGCTGTTGAAGGTTAGAGTGCCTAATACCAAGGTGACTACCAAGGCTGGGAAACCTTGATTCCACCCAATGTCTATTTAATCCACCAGCAGACACTCCCTGCCACTTTTTATCACTCTTGCAGTTTCTTTTTTCATACCTGCTTTCTCTTTTCGTCATTGTCTTTCCATCGTTCTCTTCCTCCTTTTCTGTTTTTCTCCCTCCTGCTCAAAGTTTATTGAGGAAAAATATGTGCCAGTCCCTAAAAATGAGTGCCAGTGGGTCCAATCTGCACCCAGCGGCTCAACTTAAGCACTGTGCATGCCACAAGTGAGCCCCAATAAGCAAACTGTAAACTGAACAGAATTGCAAGAGGTAAGAGCGTACACCTACAGCGCCATTTATACTGGGCGAACTCTTGCACAAAATCAAGCACCTGAGATCAGTGCCAGCCACTGTGCATCTCGGCCTCTGGGATTGACACTTCTCAACTCCTGTAGGATGAACAAAGATGGAATTGTTGCTCTGTAATCTCATCTATGCACACAGCCAAGGGGTACACATCAAAATAGTTGCATAACCCCTGACAAATGGTGCGTGGACAGGAAGTTGCAGAGGGAAGCAGGATCTGTCCATGGGCGTCTCCGCTGACATTTTTCCGGGGGGGGGGGAAGGGGGTAGCAAAATGTTAAAGTCATCACCATCCTCCAACATGATGTGTGCTAGGTGGGGCACACGTAACACTGGGGCGCAGGAGGAGCCTTGGGGAGCAGGAGGCAGGCTGCATATGATCTCATACACCATAGGGTTGTTGTGCCACAGCCAGCTCTTTCTTTTGTGGCACCCCAAAAGCCATACTTTCCCTGGTCCCTAAAATTAACCCCTCGCACCCCAAAACTCATACCCACCCTGAACCCTAAAATTACCCCTGCCTCCCCAAAACTCATACCCCGACCCCTACAATTACCCCCCTGGCACCCCAAAACCCATAACCACCCTGACCCCTAAAATTGTCCCCAAGGCACTCCAAAAGCCATACCTGCCCTGAACCCTAACATTTCCCCCTTGCAACCCAAAACCCATACCCACCCTAAACCCTAAAATTACCCCCTTGGTACCCCAAAACTTATACCCACCCTGACCCCTAAAATTACATCCCTGGCACCCCAAACCCATAACCACCCTGACCCCTAAAAATTGTCCCCCTGGCCCTGTCCCTCTTCCGGACCCACCGAGCCTGCCTCCGTGCACACAGCCTGGACTTATTCTGTCTGGCCTGGTTCTTTCTCCTTTGGACTCGCTGTCTTTACTGGCGGAGTAAGAACACAGGTCTCACTTCTCTGAATCAGCTCTCCCTCACCCAGACCCCCCCCCCACACTCCCTTCACTTGCTCTCTCATCTTCCTTCCTCCCTACTTCTCGGTCTCTCTTTCACCACTGCTTCTCTCCCTTTCGCCCCCCCCTCTTCGTTCACTCTCAGCCGCCACTGTATCCGTCTCCACGACCCCACCAAGTCTTCCTCTGTCCCCCCTCTCTCTTCCTCCCCCTCATGTCCAGGATAGGGAGCCCAGGGCCCTCTCTGAAAATGCGAGCAGGTGGTGACGTTAAGTGAGAAAGCACCAAGGTGTGAACCGGGAGAAGAGGCGGGAGAGAGGGTGGGCGGCAGGTAGAGGGTCAAAGGGGGCACTGGCTCTCAGAGTGGTGAGAAGGGGTGGGGCGCAGCCTGAGGACAAAGCAACACCAGAGCAAGCGGCAGACGCTCCACAGGGAGCCTGGTGTTGTGAAATGAAGAAACACACACTTCTTAGTACAACAAAGCAGCCGAAGGGCGCCTTTCACTAGAGCCAAGAACCTGACTCATCACGAACAAACAGCAGCCACCGGAGAAACCAGCGGTGTCATGAAAACAACAAAGGACAGAGACAGGCGACTGCCGTCAAAACCTGGAAGTACAACTTACACCTTTAACAAAAGGCAATTTATGATGCAAGCACCACACGCCAGAACATTATAAATATATAAATCTCCCATCAATGCACACCTGAGTGAATAAAAAGATGTGCAGCAAACTAAGGCAGTGACTGACAGACACTAAGCATGGGCGTCCGCACGGGGGGCAAGGAGGGTAACTCCAGGGGGGAGCAAGCACTCCTCCTTGCCTCCCCCTGCGGACGCCCATGGATCTGTCACTGAGTTAGCTTCCCTGGTACTGCACCTCTCATAACAACAAGCAAGGACTGAGAAAACCTCACTCTGCACACACAGCGAGTGGAAGCTACCTCTATGACTAAATGAGAGGCAAAAAAGCAAAGTAAACATCTCAAAGAAAAGGTGGAAAGAAGTCAGCGGAGAAAGACTATACTCCTGCCTTGACCTCAAGAACAGTGCAACAACATCCTGCCAGCAAGAGAGAAACTTTCTGCCACAGAATTGACTACTGGAGGAAGCAAGATGCAGCGGGGAGAAGGAATCACAGCTTTTGGAAAAGCCAATACCAGATTCAACAGATTACCCTCAGACCTACATTCTACGCTCTTGTTGTTGTACCCAAAAGCCCAGTTCAAAAACAAGCGAGGGTCCCTGATAATAACAATACTAGGAAGAGGAGGCAGGGAAAAGTACAAGCAAACAACAGAAACTCCTCCTAGAACCACAATAATTCTAAAGGTGATACATCCAAAAATAAATAAATGTCAACATTGTCCCAAAACTTATTAGAAAACATGATTCTGATTTATTTGTTATCGACTTTATCAAAGACAATTTTCAGAATGATAATCATAATAGATCGACGGGCGTTTCGGAAAGGACAATGATCCACAGTTCCTTCGTCAGGGCGCAAATATATCTTGAGTACAATTTCTTCTGGGGTGTGGATTTCTTCACTTGAGATAATTCAAAGATAAGTAACCAACCAGGGGGGTTCAATCTTGAGATCAGTATGTACACTATATACAGTGTCTGTGGGGACAATTGAACATGAATAAGCACATATAAAATCTATACAAATGATCAAGAGATTCAGCTGCTGGAGAACCACAACCAAGATATAAAGTCAGTACCCCGAAATGAGTGAAAGACACTAAACATGGGCGTCCGCACGGGGGGCAAGGAGGGGAACTCCGGGGGGGGCAAGCGCCCCTCCTTGCCTCCCTCTGCAGACGCCCATGGATCTGTCACTGAGTTAGCTTCCCTGGTACTGCACCTCTCATACCAACAAGCAAGGACTGAGAAAACCTCACTCTGCACACACAGTGAGTGGAAGCCACCTCTATGACTAAATGAGAGGCAAAAAAGCAAAGTAAACATCTCAAAGAAAAGGTGGAAAGAAGTCAGCGGAGAAAGACTATACTCCTGCCTTGAGCTCAAGAACAGAGCAACAACATCCTGCCAGCAAGAGAGAAACTTTCTGCCACAGGATTAACTACTGGAGCAAGATGCAGCGGGGAGAAGAAATCGCAGCTTTTGGAAAAGCCAATACCAGATTCAACAGATTGCCCTCAGACCTACATACTACACTCTTGTTGCTGTACCCAAAAGCTCACACAACTCCCAAACACAAAGAAAAACATGTGAAAGAAAGATAAATATGAGGCTGCTAGATTCTCTTCATTCTTATTGGTGCAACAAATGATTCTTCTGCTTCTCAACGTGATTCTGTCCAAAAGCAATCCCCTCATGTCTTGAGTGCATAGAGAAAATGATTAGTATAGGAGAGCTGAAAGGATGCACACAAGAAAGGAGCAGAGAAAAAAAGGCAATTCACACACATACATTAGAAGACAAGAGGTGGGAAAACAATTGCCCACACGGTCACCATTCTGTCACAAACAGAACGGAGTCAAAAAACCACTCACATTGGACATCTCAATTGTGTTGCTGGTGCCTAATAGAGAAAAAAACACAATTACTGTTCTGACTAAACAACTTAAACCACAGATCCTACTTTCCTTTGCTGGCAGAAGACTTACTTCCACACCCCTCTACCAACTACACCACAAAAAAGGGGCTGAGAAAATGTGCCACTGGGCAAAATGCATTTTAGGATCCAAGACCATAATTAGACAAAAAGCCCTCTGCATTGTAGAGAGCAGCTCTCTCACTGAACACAAAAAAGATGGCTGGCCACACCAAGTCTAAAGACCAGCGATACAAAGTTTCAAAGAGTTAGTAGTATAAATCTCACACTGGTGACACAACTCAAATCTGCTTGTGTCCCAGTCATGAGGTACTCCACAGTCCATGTTTATTTTGAAAAAAAACTGGAAAACCACTACTTTTGCCATACCATTCAAACACTGTTTGTCACTATCACTTCAAAGAGCAACCTAAAACTGCTACGCAGGCAACAGCACAGCCAGCAACACGTTTGCAGTGCAATTAGTCGAGGACAACAACTTGACACAGTGACTTTCAGAAGAAGTCATCAATGATCAACAGACCCCTGAAGAAAGTCGTGTACTAATCTATAAGAGGGGCATATCTAGAAGCTATATTGCTTGATGGGACCACAACCCAACAGCTTGGGATAGCTACACTTGTAGACCGATTGTTGGCCTGAGAGCAGTACAGCAGAGACCGAATGGCAGCTCTTAGCAGTTTGAAACAGGCACTCAGCAGAACACCAGAGGTTCAACTGTGGTAACTGTGTGTCAACTCTATGTTCTACCTAAAAGAGGACAGTAAATGGCCCTGAAGTGACTCGAGGGAAAAGAGAAGTCCAGCTTAAAGCTGCACATTTGTAACACCAGAGAAGCTAGCCTGAAGCCTACACATTCAAAAATGCCAACAATACCAATTGCTCATTTTCAGAATCACAAAGTTAGGGAAAACATATGTATCAGCTTCCACAACACAACAGCATACTGCATCACCCCAGAGACGTTAGTTACTTGTTGGATCCTGAAAGAAAGGAAAGAAATGTTAACACCCTTTGTACTGTCATGTCTAACGTCTGCCTGCACATGCATTATGTTTGCAAACCAAAGGAACAAAGTGAGCAGTCAAACTCAACAACAGAATAACCTGAGGGTCCTTCTTCTTTATAGGACAGGAAATCACTACTCCGCCTACACTCCAGAATGGTGCAACACCACTTATTCTGATAAACACTTCTAGATCAGAGCACCTCCCCATGGGCTGAGGGCATACCTAAAACCTCAATTTTGTCTTGAGTTACCTTCACATTCTACATGGACCTATTTAGAATAATCATGGTTAATGAGAATATCAAGATCTATTAGTATGGTGATGACAAACAGCCCGACAGAAGTGTCCTAATTAAAGGCAATAAGAACCACCTGAAAATCATTCTCTTCATCACTAATGACATACTGTAAAAAGCCTATTTGAGCCTCAATCCATTAAAACGTTTGTACTGATCACTAATGACAGGTACAAAAACATCTCTGGGCCATGCACACACTGCCAACATTCTCAACTTCTACACTGACACAAACTTCATTCTCCTTCTTAACAAAGAAGATACAGCCAGCCTGACACAAGCTCTCATTTCTGAGGTAGGACTGTGATATACCTTTCAGGATATGACTTCAGTCTTGCTGTTTAATCGTGTTTGTTGCTCCCATAAAACCCTGAGGAATGGCAGAGTTGCCGCCTGAAACACACACATTGCTTGGTTGCTAGCAAAGTTTCTTCACCACTGCATTACTGATAGTGATTTAACTTTTGCTGATGCTATTCAAATAAAAGTAACAACAAAGGATCTTGAAGTGACCATGGCTTTCTGTCTGTGCAAGAGCCCATTTTGGGGAGTCTAGAATGCTAAAACAAACAAGAAAATAAATAATGTCATGAGGGCAAGTTGGTGCTTTTCCATGTTACAACCCTGAAAAGAAGAGAAGTGGGAGGTTCAGCTGGTCTCAATCCAGCAACAAACCATTAATCTTCATCATTAAAAAAGAAATGATAGCTTGTAAATAAGGTGTAGAGTTAAGAACTACCCCTTAGCATCCTAGGGCTCCTCCTAGCTTTGGATGAACTATTGCTGGGAAAAGGACAAGGCAAAGTACAGTATGATATAAAGGGGGGCAGCGGGGCTCGATCTTTGGCAAAAGGAAGGACAACAGAATTTGTGCATCAATGCGCTAAATGTATCCGAGAGGATCATTTATTACTAGTGTTTGCTCTTTTCATTTCAATTTTTCTCACTTACATGTGGCCTCCATTTTGTTCATTCATAAAATAGGATTCAACTAGGTGATTGCCTTCCTGACTCAGGATTAGTAAAACACACAAAATTAAGTGACCAACATTGTAAAGTAAAATAAGCTACTGGTATTGTAACAAACCATTCTTTTTTGTGTAAGGTTACATCACAAGAATTAAATAGTTGTTTCTTTTCCTGAATGAAATTTAGGGTATAATCTCTAACAAATTAGCAGACAACCATTTTGCCTAGGATATGCAAGAAGTAATGAAACCTTACATGCTGCTTTATGGATTTGTAAGACATCCCAGTATATAACCGACAATACACCCAGGAAGCGCTCTTTATACCACATACATGAACAGCGTGAAAAGATTGCACTACTTCACTCGACTTCTACATGTATGTTAGAGAGAGGGCCTCATGTTCTAAGGATTTTAGAGTTCTCAAACCATCTGATTTGGTCACAAAACATTAATATTTTAATGATACCTTAAAGGAGGTGGTAATCATCTGCAACCAGGAAGGGGTCCCTAAGGGAATGTTTAAAATCATTTCTTAAGGGGTTGGTAGTGGTTCCAAGCTTACTACAAAAAACAGTTGTAAAGGTTATAATTTTTTTTTCAAATGCATGTTTTCCTTTTAGAAGAAAAGGGCAACATTTATGTAAAAAAGATTGCTTTATGGAAAAGCAACCAAACATGGTGGTGTGCGGACTCCAACAGGCCATCATCCATGTGATTGTAGTTAATCGTAGGGTCGTTATTTGCGATCTACCACATGCATATTGATAAGGCTGGTCAGATTACAACCCATTACGAATGGTGGTTTATGCTAATCAATCTATTGCATAGGTCGGCTCGCAAAATCTGAATCCATTCGGTAAAAGTCAGTGTGCAATTTCCAACTCTTTTACCAAATCGATTCTAGGTACATTAGGCCCAGAGTTACCCGAGTACCAAAATACCACTCACTCACCGTACACATACTCAAGATACTACCAGTCTGCTATCTGGAGCATGTGACTCTTGGCACTCTCCAGAGACCCCTTCTGATCTTCTAAAATAGTTTTTTCCTCCAAAGATATTGGTCAGAGGAGCATAGCCCTGTACCCCCTAATCAGCAACTCAAGGCTTACTGCAACTCAATAAATGTTCTACTACACTGCCGCTTCTGTGTGGCTGTCTGTCGCTTTTGCTTTCACGATTACAGAATTAGGGACTTTCATTTATCACTTTAGACCAGGTCTGCCTGGTAAACACGATTTGCTGTAAAATGTACACCCAAGAGCTTTTCCAGTAAAGCGGGAACACTTTCTGGGATGTCATGCCTAACAAATGACAAGAGGGTGGATGGGAATCAAAACAAATATTTGCATCAGTTGCCAGGAGTACTTGGCCGTGTTTCTTTGACCTCTGTGACTCAGCCAATGAGAGTAAATAGAGATGTGACTGTTCGAGTGATCCATGCCTTACTGCCGTGCACATCAACAGCGGTGATCTGACGTTGGTCCCCCGCTCCGTCACTGTGGCACCCTCCTTAAGTCTATGCTACAGTTTGACGTAGCATAGACGTTTGATGTAAGAGACATCCTTCGGACCACTTATGGACTGCACTAGGAACATATACAAAGACAGAAAGTACAAGCAGAGAGGCAGGATGTTCTTAACATGATGTGGACTGAATAGGTTTGTGTTTCCTGCTGTTTACAGGCACAAACAATTTGCCTGTATTTCACGTAATACAACAAAGTTGGCATTTCTTCAGATCCTAGATTTCACAACTGTCACCAAGCTCCAATCATTTCCCGTGTGCACTTCTGTGTTGGACCCACAACCCTAATTACGAAGTACACGCACCACGGTGTCATACACGTGTGAGAGCTGTTTTCCCCCTATATAAAGTGGGCTTAAGCTAACCTAGGTTGTTTACAGTGTCCACCTTCTTGCACTGATGTGACAACATTTCACATGTTAATTATTGTTCTTCTTCTCGGTCTAAATAATTAAGAGACTCTCACTAATAAACGAAGAATGTTCCCAGAGACTTTTCTACCCACTGCATCTAACCAAGGATATTTCAACTGTCCCAGGCTACTGCTATACAATGTATCAATTGAATTGCCGAAATACGCCAGCAGACCCAATGTAGTACTACCTTGAGAGAAACTTCAAATGTAATCTGTAGTAAAATGGTTCTTCTTGCTCATTCCCTATTTTGCATATCCTGAAAAACCATGTAGAATGTATAAATGTCTTTGTCTAAAATCTTATATAAGGAAGTGTAGATTTTTATGAGGAGGCGACCCCTTGTCCCTATCATAGAAGGCAAATATATGCCAGATTTCCCTTAGAACTGTACTGAGTTTTTTGTGCTTATGAGTTGTATACTTTGCCACTGAATTTCCTTATGGCATTTTCTATGTAAACTGCCTATAAATTCTTTATAAAAAGCTTTGAAATGACAACCCTGGTTGATCATTCTTACAAGAATGTTTATCACCTGTTACTGAACCTAATTGATTTAACAGAAGTGATGGCTCCAGTTGGGGAGCACCAAAGTCCGTATCGGGACTACATCGCTGCTGGTCCTAGCCATTGCCGCGCCCCATGAGTTGGATTTCAGGATAGTTTTGCACACCCACAGATGTCATGAATATATTGCCACATTTTCCTGGTCTCGCCCAAGCTTTTGCTCTCTTTTACCTCTTATAATTTCTTCCTTTACCTTTCATTGACTTTTAAAACTTTACGCTTTCTAGCCTTCTACTTCTACCTTATGCCTAACAACATTTGAAAGGAGGACATATTGGAGTAGAACAAGATAGTATTCAACGGTGCTTTGCAGTTCTACTCTTCTCTGGTCATTCTCTTTCTCTCTCTCTCTCTCTCAATTGTCATATTAATTTCCTTCAACTCTCTCACCTTGGTATTCTTTCTCTCTCTTACTCTTTTCTTTCTTCCTACAAGTTTCCATTCTGCTTGAACATCTTCTTCAGCTGTTCTCAACACTTTTCACTTTTTTCCTACTTATCCGCTGCTTTTTGCCCGCTCTCCCTCACATCACTTCCATTCCACTCTCTTCCTTCATTCTTTATCTCTCTCACTACATTTGATCTCTTCCTTCTTTCTTTTAGCCATATACTTTTTCTTTGCGTTTCTTTCTCTCCTCCTTCTACCAACTCTCCCCACTCTCTTTTCTCTGTGTCTCTCATACCCTGTTGGGACGGAAATGTCCTCTGCATGGTGAAGCATGTGTACCCCCTGCCTTGAGTGCCCAACTGTACAGTTGTCTGTATCCCTAATGCAGATTTTTGTCATCGTAGGCAAACACAGATTGTAGGAGAGTAGGGTCTGCAATCCTATGATCACCCCAGATTTTTGCTTTTTGCTTCACTGGTTTACGACTTCCCTGGCTGTGGGCCTGCTAATCAGACCCACAGCCTAGCTGTTCTCTCACTAAAATGATGTGTACCTTAGGTGCATTTACCAATTGGTACTGGGCCACCTTATCAGTCCCTGTACACAGGGCATAGGTGTACCCAGGGCCTACCAGGGGCTGCAGCATGTATTATGCCACCCCTGGCTGGCCATCTAAATCTGACACAACTGGCTGCACGACAGCTGGGGCAAGGTGGTGTAATCACCCTTTGCTTTAGATATAGTAGCCCTATATCTAACCCTAAAATGAAAACATATATTCCTATCAGTCACTCCTATGGCAGGCCTTGACAATCCTGAAGGCAGAGTGCTTGGAATTATGTGAGATGGTGCTCGGGCATGAGCTGAGCCCGTCTGCAGCTTGAGGAACCAAGTCCTAATAGCTGTTCCATGATAACGCGTACCATATACTCTTAAGTGCATTATAATCCTCGCGGTTATTTGCCAACTTTGGTATCACTTTATCAAAACATGTCGAGTAAGGTGTCATACGAATTGGAATACTAGCCCCTCGCCAATTCTGGCGACGGGGTTAGCATTCCACCCTTCTAGAGGGACACGACATGTATGTAACTGTGAACCCCGGTTAAAGTTAACTCGAGCCTCAGCATCACAAAATGGATGCTGCCACCACAGACACAAGTCTGACCTCCTGCTGCTGGGAGTCCTTCCAGCGAGGAGAGCTTGGACAAAGGGTTTCCTGTCAGGGGCGGTGCTAGCACCATCCCAGACAGGGTTTTGTGTATCCTAGGTAGGCAGGGCTGAATAGGAAGGTGACTGCAAGTGGCACCCCGGTGCTCACTGTGCATATGCCGGCTTGAACCAGTTCCAGGGGCACACCAGCCCCTGAGCTGGGGAAAGTCCGGACAGGGGTGTAACCACCCCCCTTCCTGGTCCCACCCATGGGCAGGACCTAGTCGCGTACCAGCCCCTTTCTTTAGAATAAAGGTAGGAGCGGGGACCCTTCCAAATTAGATCATCTTTGAATCCTGAAACTACTTTCTACGAAAGGAACTCTCGACTTCTTCTCAAGATTTCTCCCTTGTGACTAAGGAGTAGTCACCCTGCAGCAGCAGGCACCAACTAAGTATCTTGCGGTTTGCTGAAACGTCCTTCCTCCGGAACCAGACCGACCAGCACAATGAGACCCGGACTACCTGCCCTCTCTGACCTCAACCTGCCTCTACTGCACAGCTGAGAACCGTGGGTGCGACGAGACCAGAGGACCCGGCGATCATCAGAACCAGCACGACACTGAACCAGCACGACCACCGAGGGACCCTCGAGTGGGTGCACTGGGGTAAGAGAAGCCCCAACCCCAAGCAGCACGAGCACCGAAGTCCAGCCCCCCAGCATCCACCAGATCTGCGTGGGGCCCTTTTGCTCCTGGGTTGCAGCTACGTTGTCCGGTCACTTGCCCGTTGGCTAGTGACCCTCCAGACAACGTCCTACGTTTGTTTCACCGCTGCTCTAGCTCCTCTAGACTCGCCCTAGTCTCCTCTTGAAGGGGACCTTCCTCGGACCCTCCTGGTCCACTCCAGACGCCATTTTGTGTCTCCACGTGGGCTTGCCTTAGCCAAGGCTTGTTGCCTCCTTCACCGGATCCAGCATCGTCAGCAGCAGACATCCGACGTGGGACAGCTCGCAGACCTCCAGCCTGGTCGACATCAGAGCCCTGGTCCGTGCAGCAGCAGAATCCAGTGTCACCTCTTCGCCTGGCTGAGTGACCTTGTCCGGTGCCATCCTGGTGCCCACCTAATCACTGGCTAGTGATTCAGAACTCGGTCCCCTCTGCTTACAGGTACCCTTCTTCACTGATCCAGTCCTTGGATCAGCCCGGAACATCTTCACTGGTCGCCTGCCAGCAACTTCCACTTCAGGCTCCTGGTTCGTCAACGAGGATTCCCGACGACACTTGAACCCTATGCAGCCGCAGCCCCTGGGCTGGGTAAACCGAGTACCATGGTGCTCCAGCGTAGATCCACTCTCTAAGTGTCTAGATCCACTTTCGTTTTTGACCTACCTAGTCGGGTTCGCCCGAGAACACTAACTTTTGCATTTACTAGGATCCATAGACTTTGTCCCGCATTACGCGTGAGAGTTCCCACTCTGCACCCGACGTCCCTAGGCCTCCTGCTTCTAATCTAAGGGTTCAGCATTGTAGGCCCAGCGTTTCTAAAGTCTCTGAGAGTAGTACTTACTTGCTAGTAATTTTGCATTCCACTTTTGTAGTATATGGTTTTTCATGCCCCTCGGGCATTTGTGTAAATTGTGCGACTTTCAGTATTTCTTTAAGAGCTTTGTATTGTGCTTAGCACCCTGTCCTCATAAAGAGTCCAGGGTTGTTGTGTTCTAAATAAATATCCTTTTTATTTTCATAACAACTTGTGTGGTATCCTTTCACTTGGTGTTCAAGGGGTATATGTGATGGTATAACAGCTGGCTTAACACGCCCTCTAGAGTTTAGCCTAAAGACTGCTCTTGTCCATGCTACTAGGATAGCTGGTCCATAAGGTTGACTTACAACCAATCATCAATAAGGGTCGTTTGGACTGATACATAGTGATCACTAGAATAGTGAGCACTGCATATCAGGCCAACTTCTCACATTGGTGAGCAGCGGTTGGGATTTGAGCTTGCTGTTGTTTTACCACACGTATCCTAAGAATATCATTTGAAAGATCACATATGTACCAAGGTACATATAACTTAGCTTAGAATACTCTGAGTTCTACTGAACCAGCTGTTGTAGTTTAACAGGGCCTAGCACACCCTGACTACAACTCTTAGCAAGGGATCAGTAGGCAAACAAATAGTGTAGGTAAGTGCACCACTTACACCTCACTAGAAAGCATGTCAGACAAAGGAGGGAACTCAGAGGCCCCCCTTGTGTCAGTTGACCCTCCACAGGTCATATCAAGATATGCAGCTCTTAGCTTCCAGGAGATGAGACAAGTGTGTACCTCCAGGAAGCTAAAACAGGGTTCTAACCCTACCATCCCATTCCTGATTGGTCTCTTAGAGACTTATGATGCCAGGAGGGCTTCTAATACAGGCCCTTCTAATTCAGATGGGAGCATGCCCCCCTTAGAGGGAACCCTTGGGGACCCTGACCTCAACCTCAATAAAGCAGTTAGTGAAGGTGAGGAAGAGGATCAGGAGTTGTCAGGGGATGAGGCAGACAAGGGTCAGGTAGAAGTCAGTAGACTCACCAGGACCAACTTAAGTAGGCATGAGAATGGACTTGGGGACCCCCAGGCCCACTCTCAGGCAGGCTTAACATTGGGAGTGGACGAGTTAGGTCTCTATCCAGAGGCTCTAACAGATCCATTTGAACCAATGGCTCTCAGACCTCTTCTCACAGAGGGATGACATCCCCTCAGAGGAGAGAGCATGAGGCCAAGATGAGGGAAGTCAATCTGAGGATTGAAAGGGAAGAACTTGCCCTGGCCAAAGAGAGACTTGCCTTTGCTAGAGAGCAGAAATTGAGTGGGGCAGACCCCACTAGTGGCAGCATTTTACCTAGAGAAAAGGACAGGAGTTTAGACACTAGACACCTGAGTAAGATAGTGCCCCCTTTAAACAAGGGGATGACATCCACAAATGGATGACTGCTTTGGAGAGGGCCTGCACTGTCCAGTGTGTCCCCCAGAGTCAGTGGGCAGCTATCTTGTGGCTCTCATTTGAAGGCAAAGGTAGAGATAAGCTCCTCACTACTAGAGCTGAGGATGCTAACAATTACCAAGTCCTGAAAAATACACTAATTGATGGGTTTGGCTTAACAACTGAGCAGTACAGGTTGCTGTTCAGTGACACCCAGAAAATTCAGTCTCAGGATTGGTCTGACTTTGTGGATTGTGCCACTAAGGCTTTGGAAGGCTGGTTGCTGGGCAGTAAGGTTACTGATTATACAGGGTTGTACAATCTGATCATGAGGGAACAGATTTTAAATAACTGTCAGAACCAGTTGTTGCATCAGCACCTTGTTGACTCGGATCTGACCTCTCCCCAAGAATTGGGAAAGAAGGCAGACAGATGGGTCAGAACAAGGGTTAAGCAGAACCAGGCTCAGAACCAGGGTGGTCAGAAGAAAGCAGACCAAAAGGGTAGTAATAAGAATGAGCAAAATGACCAGAAGTCTTCGACAGGTCCCCAACAAACCAAAGAGGGTGGGGGTCAGGCTTCACAGCAGAAAAAGAAGACTCAAGAAGGCCAGTCAAAAAGGTGGTGCCAATACTGTAAAAGTAAAACTCACTGGTTTAGTGAGTGCACCAAGAAAGGAGGGCAAACTCTTACCACTACAGCCCCTAAGGCACCTGCACCCCCTAGTACAGTCAGTAGTGGTAGTGCACCTCCCAAGGGATTAGTTGGGTTAACCTTGGGATTTGAGGGGTATGACAACCTAGTTGGCACACTCACTCAGGCTGTCCTTGTCTGTACAGGGGATGTGGATATATCCCCTGATGCAAGTCCCAATTCTTTGGGCAAATACAGGCAGACACCTTTTATAAATGGAAAAATGGCTCAGGCCTACAGGGACACTTGTGCCAGTGTCACAATGGTGACACCTAACTTTGTGCACCCTGGACAGATCATACTAGGTACAGACTACCTAGTGACCAATGCCAGCAATGTCACTACCCACCATAGTATGGCAATTGTCGATTTCTCCTGGGGAGGGGTAAGTGGCCAAAAGAAAGTTGTGGTTAGTTCAGACCTCCCAGTTGAATGTTTGTTGGACAATGATTTGGAGTCATCCCTATGGTCAGAAGTGGAACAGAGGACTCACATGGAAATGTTAGGTGTGCCAGCACATGTCCTTGCTGTGACTAGGTCACAGGCCAGAAGATGCCCCACTGAACAGGTACTGGATCCTGGAACAATGGACCAGACACCTTCCAAGAAGAAGAGCAGTAGGGTTATGGCATTGCCTTCCCCCTTGCCCCAGGTTGTGGATCAAGTCTCAGAGGAGGCTGACCTCAAAGAGCTGAGGGAAACTGAGCCTAAAGAACTTGAACCTGAGAGTATACTGGGATGATGGACTCCTGTACTCTGAAGCAAGAGACCCCAAACCTGGTGCAACCAGGAGGCTGGTCATCCCCTTGTCACAGAGAGGTTTCCTTCTTACCTTGGCCCATGAGATTCCCCTTGCAGGACACTTAGGCCAGAATAAGACTTGGGACAGACTTGTCTCACACTTTCACTGGCCTCACATGAATGAAGATACCAAGGAGTGTTGTCGCTCCTGTGTCACTTGCCAAGCCAGTGGTAAGTCAGGTGGCACAACAAAGGCCCCCCTCATACCACTACCTGTGGTGGGGGTACCCTTTGAAAGGGTGGGGATTGACATTGTTGGTCCAATGAAACCCCAGACAGCATCAGGACACACGTTTATACTGGTGGTGGTGGACCATGCCACCGGGTATCCTGAAGCTATTCCCCTTAGGACCACTACAGCACCTGTTGTGGCAAGAGCCCTAGTTGGAGTGTTCTCCAGAGTGGGCTTCCCTAAGGAGGTTGTCTCTGATAGAGGTCCAAACTTCATGTCAGGATATCTGACTGCAATGTGGAAGGAATCCGGTGTCAACTACAAGTTCACCACACCCTATCATCCACAGTGCAATGGGCTTGTTGAAAGGTTCAACAGGACCCTAAAAGGGATGATTCATGGACTACCTGAAAAGCTCAGGCGTAGATGGGATGTCCTGATACCCTGCCTTTTGTTTGCTTACAGAGAGGTCCCACAGAAGGGGATTGGCTACAGCCCTTTTGAACTTTTGTATGGACATCCTGTAAGAGGACCCCTGTGTTTGGTGAAGGAAGGATGGGAGAGACCTCTCAAAAAGCCTGCAACCAACATAGTGGACTATGTACTTGGTTTCCGCTCCAGGATGGCTGAGTATATGGAAAAGGCTTCTAAAAACCTTGAGGCAAGCCAAGAACTCCAAAAACCTTGGCATGACCAAAAGGCTGTCCTGACTGTGTACAAGCCTGGACAGAAGGTGTGGGTGTTGGAGCCAGTGGCCCCAGCAGCACTCAAAGACAAATGGTCTGGGCCCCCCACAATCATTGAGCAAAAGGGAGAGGTCACCTACCTGGTGGACCTTGGAACTCCCAGGAGCCCCCTCAGGGTGCTCCATGTGAATAGGCTCAAAGCATATGTCGACAGGAAGGACATGAGCTTGCTCATGGCCACAGATGAGGGACAGAAGGAGGAGAGTGACCCTCTCCCAGACCTGCTCACTCAGAACCCTGATGATGGTGTTGTCTTTTGTGGCAGCCTCTCTGAGCATCAGCAAAAGGATTGTAAACAAGTTCTTCAGTCCTTTAGACATATGTTCTCTCTGACACCCAGTCAAACCAATTGGTGTACCCATGAGGTTGACACTGGTGACAGTCTGCCAGTTAAGAGTAAAATCTACAGACAGCCTGATCATGTCAGAGACTGCATTAAATCAGAAGTGCAGAAAATGTTGGAGCTGGGAGTCATTGAGCCCTCGGATAGCCCTTGGGCTAGTCCAGTAGTTCTAGTGCCAAAGCCTCACACCCAGGGTGGTAAGAAAGAGATGAGGTTTTGCGTAGACTACAGAGGCCTCAATACAGTCACTAAGACTGATGCCCACCCAATACCAAGGGCAGATGAACTTATAGATAGATTGGCTTCTGCCAACTACTTAAGCACATTTGACCTGACAGCTGGGTATTGGCAAATCAGGTTAGCTGATGAAGCCAAGCCCAAAACAGCATTTTGAACCCCTGGTGGGCATTATCAATTTGTGGTAATGCCCTTTGGTCTGAAAAATGCACCTGCCACCTTCCAAAGGCTGGTGAATCAAGTTCTCACTGGGCTGGATGACTTCTGTGCAGCATATCTTGATGATATAGCTGTCTTTAGTTCCACCTGGGAGGATCACCTGGTCCACCTGAGGAAAGTGTTAGAGGCACTGCAAGCAGCAGGTCTCACTATCAAGGCCACAAAGTGCCAGATAGGGCAGACACAGGTTGTATACCTGGGCCACCTTGTAGGTGGAGGCCAGGTTCAGCCCCTGGAGAGCAAGATACAATCCATCAAGGACTGGGCTCCTCCAACCACCCAGACTCAGGTTCGAGCTTTCATGGGCCTGACTGGTTATTACAGGAAATTTGTCAGAAATTATGGATCAATTGTGACTCCACTTAATGACCTGACAAGTAAAAAGATGCCAAAGAAAGTTCAGTGGACAGGAGGCTGTCAAAAAGCATTCGATGACCTAAAGCAGGCCATGTGCACAGCACCTATCCTAAAGAGTCCAGACTACTTCAAACCATTCATTGTCCAAACAGATGCTTCTGAGTTGGGTGTGGGAGCTGTTCTATCTCAGCTGAATTTTGATGGTCATGACCAGCCCATTGCTTTTATTAGCAGAAGGCTGACCCCCAGAGAGAAAAATTGGTCAGCTATTGAGAGGGAGGCCTTTGCTGTGGTTTGGGCCCTGAAGAAACTGAGGCCATACTTGTGTGGCACTCATTTCAAGATTCAGACCGACCATAAGCCCCTCTTGTGGCTAAATCAGATGAAGGGTGAAAACCCCAAACTGCTTAGGTGGTCCATTTCCCTACAGGGGATGGATTTTACAGTGGAGCATAGACCTGGCACTGATCATGGCAATGCAGATGGGCTCTCCAGGTATTTCCACTTAGAGCAAGAAGACTCACCTGGTCAAGGTTAGTTTATTGTCCCAAAGTTTGGGGGGGGGGGGTCATGTAGGAGAGTAGGGTCTGCAATCCTATGATGACCCCAGATGTTTGCTTTTTGCTTCACTGGTTTACAACTTCCCTGGCTGTGGGCCTGCTAATCAGACCCACAGCCTAGCTGTTCTCTCACTAAATTGATGTGTACCTTAGGCGTATTTACCAATTGGTACTGGGCCACCTTATCAGTCCCTGTACACAGGGCATAGGTGTACCCAGGGCCTACCAGGGGCTGCAGCATGTATTATGCCACCCCTGGCTGGCCATCTAAATCTGACACAACTGGCTGCACGACAGCTGGGGCAAGGTGGTGTAATCACCCTTTGCTTTAGATATAGTATACCTATAGCTAACCCTAAAATGGACACATATATTCCTATCAGTCAATCCTATGGCAGGCCTTGACAATCCTGAAGGCAGAGTGCTTGGAATTATGTGAGATCGTGCTCAGGCATGAGCTGAGCCTGTCTGCAACTTGCGGAAGCAAGTCCTAATAGCTGTTCCATGATAACGCGTACCATATACTCTTAAGTGCATTATAATCCTCGCGGTTATTTGCCAACTTTGGTATCGCTTTATCAAAACATGTCGAGTAAGGTGTCATACGAATTGGAATACTAACCCCTTGCCAATTCTGGCGACGGGGTTAGCATTCCACCCTTCTAGAGGGACACGACATGTATGTAACTGTGAACCCCGGTTAAAGTTAACTCGAGCCTCAGCATCACAAAATGGATGCTGCCACCACAGACACAAGTCTGACCTCCTGTTGCTGAGAGTCCTTCCAGCGAGGAGAGCTTGGACAAAGGGTTTCCTGTCAGGGGCGGTGCTAGCACCATCCCAGACAGGGTTTTGTGTTTCCTAGGTAGGCAGGGCTGAATAGGAAGGTGACTGCAAGTGGCACCCCGGTGCTCACTGTGCATATGCCGGCTTGAACCAGTTCCAGGGGCACACCAGCCCCTGAGCTGGGGAAAGTCCAGACAGGGGAGAGGGGTGTAACCACCCCCCTTCCTGGTCCCACCCATGGGCAGGACCTAGTCGCGTACCAGCCCCTTTCTTTAGAATAAAGGTAGGAGCGGGGACCCTTCCAAATTAGATCATCTTTGAATCCTGAAACTACTTTCTATGAAAGGAACTCTCGACTTCTTCTCAAGATTTCTCCCTTGTGACTAAGGAGTAGTCACCCTGCAGCAGCAGGCACCAACTAAGTATCTTGCGGTTTGCTGAAACGTCCTTCCTCCGGAACCAGACCGACCAGCATGACGAGACCCGGACTCCCTGCCCTCTCTGACCTCAACCTGCCTCTACAGCACAGCTGAGAACCGTGGGTGCGACGAGACCAGAGGACCCGGCGATCATCAGAACCAGCACAACACTGAACCAGCACGACCACCGAGGGACCCTCGAGTGGGTGCACTGGGGTAAGAGAAGCCCCAACCCCAAGCAGCACGAGCACCGAAGTCCAGCCCCCCAGCATCCACCAGATCTGCGTGGGGCCCTTTTGCTCCTGGGTTGCAGCTACGTTGTCCGGTCACTTGCCCGTTGGCTAGTGACCCTCCAGACGACGTCCTACGTTTGTTTCACCGCTGGTCTAGCTCCTTTCGACTAGCCCTAGTCTCCTCCTGAAGGGGACCTTCCTCGGACCCTCCTGGTCCACTCTAGACGCCATTTTGTGTCGCCACGTGGGCTTGCCTTAGCCAAGGCTTGTTGCCTCCTTCACCGGATCCAGCATCGCCAGCAGCAGACATCGACGTGGGACAGCTCGCAGACCTCCAGCCTGGTCGACATCAGCGCCCTGGTCCGTGCAGCAGCAGAATCCAGTGTCACCTCTTCGCCTGGCTGAGTGACCTTGTCCGGTGCCATCCTGGTGCCCACCTAATCACTGGCTAGTGATTCAGAACTCGGTCCCCTCTGCTTACAGGTACCCTTCTTCACTGATCCAGTCCTTGGATCAGCCGGAACATCTTCACTGGTCGCCTGCCAGCAACTTCCACTTCAGGCTCCTGGTTCGTCAACGAGGATTCCCGACGACACTTGAACCCTATGCAGCCGCAGCCCCTGGGCTAGGTAAACCGAGTACCACGGTGCTCCAGCGTAGATCCACTCTCTAAGTGTCTAGATCCACTTTCGTTTTTGACCTACCTAGTCGGGTTTGCCTGAGAACACTAACTTTTGCATTTACTAGGATCCATAGACTTTGTCCCGCATTACGCGTGAGAGTTCCCACTCTGCACCCGACGTCCCTAGGCCTCCTGCTTCTAATCTAAGGGTTCAGCATTGTAGGCCCAGCGTTTCTAAAGTCTCTGAGAGTAGTACTTACCTGCTAGTAATTTCGCATTCCACTTTTGTAGTATATGGTTTTTCGTGCCCCTCGGGCATTTGTGTAAATTGTGCGACTTTCAGTATTTCTTTAAGAGCTTTGTATTGTGCTTAGCACCCTGTCCTCATAAAGAGTCCAGGGTTGTTGTGTTCTAAATAAATATCCTTTTTATTTTCATAACAACTTGTGTGGTGTCCTTTCACTTGGTGTTCAAGAGGTATATGTGATGGTATAACAGCTGGCTTAACACGCCCTCTAGAGTTTAGCCTATAGACTGCTCTTGTCCATGCTACTAGGCTAGCTGGTCTATAAGGTTGACTTACAACCAATCATCAATAAGGGTCGTTTGGACTGATACATAGTGATCACTAGAATAGTGAGCACTGCATATCAGGCCAACCTCTCACACAGATCATGCCTGTGCACCATAAAATAAGCATGTTTCAAGGATTGTGGCCTTGTTGTACCAGGTAGGGGTCCTCGAAGCCCCACCCTCATGGTGGTGGAAGGCTATTGCCGTCATTAACCCAAGGGTTAAGCAGCGGGAGCACGGTGGTGGCAGGATACAGTGTAGTGATCAGTAGGAGTGAATAGGTCATTTTTAAGCTGTGTAACTGGAGTGAGGCCTACAGGCTCACTACCCTCACTACCCTTTCTAAAGTTCCACTGCTCTGTACTGAACTCACACTTGCCCTGCATCAGTTGGGTATAGAGCGCTGTGCAGTGCAGGAGTTGTGACTATGTGCTGGATGTATGCATGCCTGGGATGCATACGGTACAGGGATAGAGCAGTACTATGCAGTGCATGAATGTTGAGTGTGTGTACCGGGTGTATGTATACCAGAGAGGGATACATTGCACGAGAGATGTAGTGCTGTGCAGAGCGTGTTCAGTGAAAGCATGTGCTGGGCCTATAAGTACTTGCCAGAAGTACAATACATAAAGAGTAAAGTGTTGTGCAGTGCGTGCATGGGAATATGTGTATTAGCAGTGGGTGTGTTTGCATGTAGCATACCATGGCACAATACATAAAGGATACAGTACTGAGCAAATCGCACAGAGTGACTCTGTGTACTGAATGTTTGTGCGCCATGGGTGGCTTAATGTATGGGGGTGACACTTCTGGACAGCATGTGTGCAGTGTATGTACTTTGAGTGTGAGTGTACATGAAGGGCCCAGGGATCCATTTTGGGAAGCCCCACCTGCCTAGTGAAGTCATAAGGAGCAGAGCAAACCCCCACACAAACATATGTGTATTGATGCATTCTTGCGAGCTGGGAGGGACACACTGGAGAAGGGAGAGAGAGACTATCCCTGTACATTTAAATGGGTACTTGTTGATGCATTGAGAGATAACAAAGAAAGGACCTGGACACCTCTAAGGAAGGGGATGGGGCTGATAAGAGAATCATAAAGAGTAGGTTTGGGAGCCTAGGATGAACCTTTTGATGCACATATTACTGTGGCTGACACGCAGGGGTAAACTCTAGTCACTCCCATGGCCTGTGTTGTGGAACTATTAGCTTCAGAGTCTCTTCTGCTGTGACAGATAGAGTTTCAAGAGGAAGAAGAGAGGAGAAAAGGGTATACTTCAAAAGAAGAAGAATCCCAACATACAACTTCAAAAACCCAGAACCTAAATCACAGTTGGTGTCTGGACTATGAAAAGGGGAGGTTGAGACCTTGAAAATTTGTCAAGAAGCCAGATGGGCTGTGCGAGGGGGGAAGATCTACAAGACGTCTGCCTGTGACCAGGACTGGGGGCAAGGCCTGCAAATCTGCCTGCTGGGTGAGGGGACATCACCCAGGGAAGCTAAGACCACTTGTTCTGGATCCTAAAGCATCAGCGACTGCCTTCTTGCCAATACCACAGTGCCCTGTGAGGAAGAGGAGAGTGCTGGGGGAGGGAGGTTAAATTGGAAGCGCAGATCAAGGTGTGAAGAGACCGGTGCTGTTCCAATCAGGCCATGGTCCATGTGCAGATTCCAGATGCCAACCTTATATGCCAGGAGAGGGCCTCAATAAAAATAGCCATGAGCAGAGTGCTGTGTGTGTCGAGGGAAGCTTGTGAGTATTGGTTTCACTGACTTCATATGCCAGGAGGGGCCGTTGTGAAAGTTGTGCTGGATACAATGGGCCGAAGACTGTACGGCACAGGTTGCATCAACCCTGTATGCCAGGAGGGGCCGCTGTGGATGTTTTACCGGTTGTGAAGGGCTGCAGCCTGTGCAGAGCCTAGCGGTACGCCCATATGCCAGGGGGCCGCTGTGGTATGGATCACCATGTGGTGAGGGCCAGTGCCTTGGCTGGTGTTGTTACGGCAACCCTGCATGCCAGGAGGTGCTTTAATACTTATGTTGTTGTGAGGATCAGGCATTCACCAGAGAACTGTGATCAATGACCTATAGGGCACCATGAAGCATTGTGTATTGCGACTGAGGTGCCCCAGTGAACTGAGGAAGATGCAGTGGGTGCATCACCACATCACTGGGACTCCAACTAGGAGCATCAAAATCTAATTATGCCCATCAGGGGAGCGCAAGAATTACTGTGCAGGAGGAGCACTGGAGCACCTCCATTCTCTGCTGAAGCCGGTCGCATATGTTCAGGAGAGAGCCCTCATGCAGCCGACTCTCTGAACTGGAACGAAGCATTGTGATTGCCCATTGTCAGGGCACTCGCTGAGACACTGCAAGCCTCCTTGCTGCAGGCGCAGGTAAGACTGGTTAGTGGCCTATCTGGCCCTGGGGGGACTCACTGCTAAGGACGCTGTGGCGCCAAGTCACTTTTGATTATTCTGCAAGAGACGAAGTGAACTCCTGAATTAAGGCCGACTCATGAGCATTCCCTGGATGCGGCCACCAGGGAATGGGTAATAACCTCTACCATATTACGAAAAGCGGAAGGGACAGAAATTTGCTAGCAAAACACTAGAGCCCCAACATCAAATGAAAATGTGTTAATGTTTACTACGTTGTAACCTTAATGAATGCATAGAGTTACAAATAAAAAACACCTTTTTATTTTAAAAAGATTTTGACTTGATTTTGATTTATTGACACTGAGTGCGCTTTTTGAGTTATGATTCGTGTTCACTGACCTGTATTCACACTTCCCCCCCCCCAGAGTCACTCGCTGGAGGATGGCATAAGGACCTTGCCATTGACCCAGAGGCTTTTGGTCGGACGAGGACATCATTAGGAGCACTAGATCACCTACGGAGAAACTTCTGGGTTTGGTGCCCTTGTCATATTGTTTCTTTTGAGTGGCTTGGGCCGTCTCTAGGTTCTGCCTCACGATATCCCTTATTTGACCCAAATGGGTCTTGAGGTTATCAACGTACTCCAGGAGGGTGCGGGTCCGGTCTGGTTCTGCCTCCCAGGCTTCTTTGGCCATATCCAGAAAGGTTCAGGGGGGGTGCCCATATAGGAGCTCAAAAGGGGAATAGCCTGTGCTGCTCTGAACCTTGCATCTAATTGCAAAGAGGGCTAGAGGTAACATCTCTTCCCACCGTTTGGACTCCAGGGCCAGCAACTTTTTCAGGGTTGTCTTTAAAGTGGCATTGTACCGCTCTACCAACCCGTCCATTTGCTGGTGGTAGGCGGACGAACAAATATGTTTGATCCCCAGTTGGGAACAGACCTGTTGCATGAGGGCTGAAACGAAGGGAGTCCCTTGATCGGTTAGGATCTCTCTAGGGAACCCCAATCGCGCAAATATGGAGATCATGGCTTTGGCTATGTTTTGAGAGGTAGGGTGGCGTAGGGCTACTGCCTCCGGAAAACGGGTGGCATATTCGACCAGTACTAATGCATAACAACACCCGCTCCGAGAGGGTAACAGGGGGCCAATGATATTAAAGCCCACCCAGGTAAAGGGGACGTCTATTACCGGCAAGGGCTGGAGAGGTACCTTTGGGGGACGAAACCTGCTATTACGTTGGCATACCGGGCATTTGCGGCAATAGGTCCGTACCTGTTGGTACACCCCAGGCCAATAAAACTTATCCACTATGACCTGTTCTGTTTTTTCGTTACTAAAATGCCTCCCTAACAGGTAACTGTGAGCCAAGAACAGAACTTTATCACGGAAGGGACCTGGAATCAGTAGCTGGGGTTGTTGGTTTTGTCCGCTTTTTCTATATAGCATTCAAATTATCTTAAAGAAGTAGGGACCTACTTGTAAGGGGTCTTCTTGGTCCAGGGCTTTTCTCCAAGCCTCTTGTAGGACAGGGTCTTCCCTCTGGCACGCTCGGAATTCTCGGTCCGTTTCCCAGGGATGGTCTTCCATCCTTACTGGACATGCTGTGATGTACTGCCGTTTCTCTTTTCTTTTTTGATTGCGGGACTTCCGTTCTTTGGAGGTGTGCTCCGGGGGATTGTTATCCTGGGAAAATGATGCCTCGGTCCACCAGCGAGACAGGGTGTTGGTTGAGTCTTTCAGGAGATTAGGGAGGCCAGGATAGTCACTTCCCAGAATGACCTGTTCTGGTAGCCTGGGGATTAGGCTTACCATCAACTCGGTCCGTGGATCTGAGGGATGTTGGATATGTACCTTCGTGGTGGGATAATGTTTGGTGTCACCATGGACACACTGTATCGCGACAGTACCGGGGAGGGGACCGACAGGTATGCCTGAGTCCGGGGACCGGAGCACGCTTTGTCGCAATCCTGTGTCAGCTAGGGCTAACCTCTGTTGTCCGTTGATGGTCACCTCGCACCGGTAGGGTGGTGGAAGCATGTTTGGATCGACACACACATAGTTTCTTGCTAGGTCCACCTCCATGGGCTCGTCCTTTTGGGGACACATCCTGGCTATGTGTCCATAGACCCTACAATTGTAGCATTGTGGTCCTGGATTAGGGGGTCTGACGATAATAGGTGTTGGCAACAAGGGTCTTCTCGGGTTTCTTGGGGATGGGGCAACAATGGAGTTTTTGGCCACTTGGTGTACCTAGCCTAAAGGGATGTTCTTCCCTTCCCTTCTGGACTTCTTGGGCCCGGCTGAATGCACTCGCAATGTCAACAGCCGAGTCTAGCGTGAGGTGGGCATGCTGTCGAACCCATCTCTGGGTGGGTGGATGTAGGGAGGTTAAGAATTGCTCTAGGTAGATCTTTGACAATATCTCCTCTTTGGTGGATGTGGCAGGACGGAGCCATCGATCTGTCAAGTCCCTGATGGGAAAGGATAACGCCCTAGGGGTTTCTTGGGGTCCTTCTTTCGCTTGTATGATTCATCATCAATCTCCTGTATGATTCATCATCAATCCCTAACCTCTCAAGGATACAGCGTTTGATGTCCTCATGAGAGGTGGTTCCTTGTACATTCGCCTGTTGATAGGCGGACAGGAGTTCATCAGTCAATAGGGGCCCCAGATATTGACCCCAACGTTCCATTGGCCAGGAAGCGGCTTGAGCCATTCGCTCGAAGTTGGTAAAGAAATAGTCCGGGTCCTCTCCGGATACATATTTTTACAATACCTCTGAGGGGAGGGAGGTAACAGGTCTGTGTTGTCCCATGGCATCCGAGAGTTTCCCAAGAGCCTGATCATGCGATTCTGCTTGGCCCTTGATAACTTCTTATAATTGTCCCCGGTCCTCCTCCGCCGTTTTAAGGAACCGTTCCATTACACGTCCCAGTTGTTCCTGGGTATCCGCCATCTGTTTGAGCGCGGTCTCCATGCTTCCGGCAGATCCCACTTCTGACACCAATTGTGAACGTGGGGGGAGCGCGGGCAGGAAAAATAGGCGTGGAGGCCGTATCAGGTGAGAAATATTATCAATATTTATTGAGGTAGGGTAACAAAACAATCCAGGTTTCAGCTCTTCTTCCTCCGAGATTCGTTCTGTTGGGGTCCGGCTTGACTGAGTCTCCTTTCTTGTGTAACGACTACGGGTAGTCCGTGGAGGGCATGTGGGAGAGAAAGAAAGGAGTCGTTAGTCCTGTCGGACGGTCTGAACTGAGTACCGTACATCGAAAACCGGGATGGTGATTGATACAAGAAAACAGATTGTGAGGGTCAGGGAGCGGGTAAGGTGGAAGATAGAACGGGAAGGGAATTCAGCGAAGAGAAAGAGATAGATGCTTCTCCCGCGTGCTAACCGTGCTCGGGTCTTCTTATATGGCGTGTGCAGGATGGGAAAAAGGAAAGGTAGTGAGGCTGAGGAAGTGCTATACAATAAATACAGTGGCCAGTGAGGTTCTCTATGGGTGACCGGTCTATTTACAAATCTTGTGCTCCCCTCCCTCTTCTGGTGCCCTGCTACAGTGCTTCCCCTGGGTGCGTTTACTCAACGACTCCACCGTAGCTCTCCTGAGCTACGGCCGCTCCCCAGCCACCTCCGTGGAACACCACCACTCCTCGCTCCACTCTTCTTCTCCACCTTCAGTCTCCGCTTCTCGATCTCTTCCTCCGTCTGCCTGGAACTCCTGCAACGTGGACTCTCCTCCTGCAGTTCTTCCATCTTCTGGTTCGCGGCTTCCTGATTTCAATTCCCGGAGGGTTGGACTTCCGGGGTAGGCTGGGATCAGTTCCGGTTTTCCTTGGATGGGTATTGGTCTCTGGAACGACAGAGCACAAGGGGCGGGGTTCCAGTTACTACAGACGCTTCCGAGTCCGTCCCTGGGGAATGGCGATGTTGCAAGTCAGGTAAGGGGGCCAGATCACTGTCAGCAACTGCAGAAACCAAAAATGTAGAAAGGTATTTGGAACCCCTGGTGTCCGGGCAAGTTTAATCAGAGCTTATCAGCATCTTGGCTAGAATGGTAAACACAGAAATGCATTGCCATATTTTATACCAGCGGCACAGAGTCAGTGGGTAAATGATGTTGATGTTTAAGGGGATCTGAGAGAACAAATGCATGTGTGTGAGGTGTTTGTACAAAATCATTTGTTATGATGATAACTGGCTTTACAGCTTATCTGAGCCATTTCAGAGTTCTGTGCTATGTGGCTCGGTCACACTGAATGTTAGTGTGTGATGTACAGGGTGGAAAAAAAGAAAAAGAAATAAGGAAGGAAAGAGAGGAAGGAAGGAAAGAAAGGAGAAAGAAAGAAAAGGAAAGAGAGGGGGAAGAGCGAGAAAGGAAAAAAGAGAGAAGGAAAGAAAGAGAAAGAAACAAAAAAAATCAGATAAAGATAAAATGTGCATCAGAAGCGTCCGGCTATCACATCAGGCTCTAAACACAAAGGCAACACTAAAGTAAACAAAGTAAAAAGAAGTACACTGGCTTGTGTGTGGATGTCCTCCTTGTGAGAAAGCAAAATAAGGTCACTCAAACTGAGGTTAATCAGTGGCTTAAGTAGGCTTACCCCCTGCCCCATGCTCTATGCTATATGCTGTAGTGGGCAAAGGAAAATGTGAATGACACAACAACAGACCAATGGATAAAGAGAGGTGGCTGAACATATATTATACATATTTTAGTAAAATCGAAAAGATTGGCTAACACCAGACCTACAAAATAAGTAGTTTACACCAGCAATTCTTTTGAGAAAAAAATCTTCATGAGTTGGAGACAGCAGGCAGTCAAGGGCATGTGTTGGACAACCTCAAATCAGCCTCTACCCTGATTACCCAGTTGAGTAATTCGGCCATTGCGGGCAGCGCGAGCAAGCTATTGATGAGAAGAATTCTAGTCCTCATCCCGCAAGTCTCATGAAAAAACACCCCTTTAATTAATTAAGATCCCAGTGGGAAATTACCTTATAGTGTCAACTATGAATGTTCAGGGGAAAAGTGGTACTTTCTCAATGGGACAAACTGCCTGTGGGGGGTTCCCACATGGCTAAACTCAGATAGCTGTACTTTAAAATGTACTGGGATATTAAGATGTTTTCGGTTGTGCTTCAACAGTAGAAAATATCATTTTATGAAGTAGTACATGAGCCAAAATGTAGCAGAAAGCTCATTTATTGCAATCCACAGGTAAGCCGAAGTGTGACTAGGAGAACCTTAATAGAACACTTAAATGCAGTGCTTCCCAAAACCTATAGAAGCATGACCCAATTTTTAGAACAACAAATGTTTGTGACGCACCTAGCTTTAATGGACATGAGGCAGGCGATTGTTTAATGTACTTAATGAACTGTCGTTTACAGACTGCACATTTTTAATTGAAATGGCCACTACATTTGCACAGACATATATTTGGAAATCGTGTTTCAGTGAAGATGTATCATTTGTGCATCACCAAGTAAAGTGTCTTGCTTTGTTTTGATCCTATTAAAATCTTTGTTCCAATCACACTTCAGAACTATAAAAAAGCAGTGTTGTAGCTACTTAAGTGCTGGGGGGCGGAGGGATGGTGTTTCCTGAGCGCCCCGCAAGTGACGGCTACAGGTAAGAATGAGGGGGACAGGAGGAGGCCACCGCCCTGAAAACTCCTTACTGCTGAATGTGTACAGTTCATTTATAGATATTTACATTTTGTTGTGTGTTACACAAAATTACACCCTGCAGCCTTTCCTTTCGAACTCCCTGTACTCCAGCTAAATTGTCACAAAATTCCCTTTACTTTTCAGGTCTTCAAAATGAGAAGAGTTGGTTAACACCAATCCCCATGTTAAAAAAAAACCATAACACCAATATGTCAGAGGACATAGCCTGACATTTGACTTCTGTGTTTGAAGCGCAGCAAATGTGGCAAGATAAAAACAGAATCTTAAGGTAACCTTATTTATTGCTTGGACGTTCGTGACTCACCAACAATCAGCCTATGATCAAACAGTGGGTTGGGGCCCACAGTTTAGGAAACACTTCTCTAAGGCTCTAAATGGCAAAACCCAAAATAATACTCATATCTAACACACAACAAATATTTCGGTTGCAATTGCTCTAGAACTGAAAGAATTCCAAAATGACACACAGGCAATCCCCAATGCAAGGACTGGACACAAATCATCTCTCTTTTTGAGACAATGAAAAGAATATTCAAAATTACTAAAAATGAAAATACTCCCAAAAAAAAACCTCTTCAATTAATCTAACTCAGAAACTATATATAAAAAAGACGACCATAGTGATAAAAACTAGACCTTGTGGACACATCATTTACCATGCTTGCGTTTTGAATTCACTATTGGGGCATTGCAAGGAAAAGAATTTTGTCAAGAGCTCATTGCAATTCCCACTCCTGACATTGGCAAGGGCAAACCTTGAAGTCAGTTTCATCAAAAAATGAATACTATTATATTAAAATCCAAAGGATACAGTGAAGGCTTATTGTATTCCTAAGATTAGCAGGAAACACATCAGCTGTACCCCATAGTATCTTCATTGCTAATTTTGTTCATATTCTCCCTTTAACCTTTGATTAGTTAATTCACAATAAGTGTGATATTCAAGGTTACACAAGCAGACAGGAACCTCTACAAAATGTTCTTCTTATATAGATGGCATAATGCTTTACTACCCCAATATTAAAATATCCACACTGAAATTAGTAGTTCATCTATAATTATTCCACAGGCTGCCCACTCAACAAAACCAAATACAAGTAATAGCCCTTGAGTAGATTTGTTAACAAGAGCATGATAAATAAATCCTGGGCTAATGTGGCAACCCGGCCCGGGGATCCATCCTAGTCACAAACATGTTTTGCCTTCTTATTTCTTCTATAATATTCAGAGAGTTGTGCAGTGCTGTATTGCAGCACTGCTTTCTACACCTTCTACACCCGAGCAGAGTTGTTCTGTATGTGTTGTAGTCGTTTCAGGAGAGGGCATTTCCGTAGTCCAGCCTGTTGCTGACGAGGGCCTGGGTGACCGTTCTTCTTGTTTCAGTGGGGATCCTTCTGTATATCTTTCAGAGCATGCGGAGGGTGATGAAGCAGGAGGATGAGACAGCGTTGACTTGCTTTGTCATGCAGAGTGTTGAGTCGACTGTGAACCCCAGGTTGCGTGCGTGGTCGGTGGGTGTCGGTGCTACTCCCAGTGTGGTCGGCCACCAGGAGTCGTCCCAGGTCGAGAGGGTGGAGCCGAGGATGAGGACCTCCGTCTTGTCCAAGTTCAGCTTCAGACGGCTGTTCTTATCCACTTGTCGACAGCTTTCATTCCTTCGGGGAGGTTGGTTTTGGCAGTGAAGGGGTCCTTGGTAAGGGAGAGGATCAGCTGGGTGTCATCGGGGTAAGAGATGATGTTGATGTCAAGCAGTCGGGCGACGTGAGCGAGTGGTGCCATGGAGACGTTGAACAATGTCGGGTTGAGGGATGATCCTTGGGGTACGCCGCAGATGATCTCGGTGGCTTCGGATCTCAAAGGGGGGAGTCAGACGCTCTGGGTTCTGCCGGAGAGGAAGGAGGTTGTCCATTCCAGAGCCTTGTCTTGGATCCCTGCGTTAAAGAGGCGTGTGCGTAGGGTGCGTTGGCAGACCGTGTCGAAAGTGGCTGGTAGGTTCAGGAGGATGAGGACCGCGGTCTCGCTATTGTCCAGCAGGGCCCTGATGTCATCAGTGGCGGCGATGAGGGTAGTTTTGGTACTGTGGTTGCTGCGGAACCCAGACTGGGACAGGTCCAGGATGCTGCTCTCCTCGAGGTAGCGGGTCACTTGTCTGTTGACGGTCTTCTTGATGACCTTCACCAGGAACGGGAGCAGGGAGATGGGTTGGAAGTTCTTGAGGCACTTCGGATCCGCCTTGGGTTTTTTGAGTAAGGCGTTGATCTCGGTGTGCTTCCAGCTCTCCGGGAAGGTCACAGTATCGAAGACGATGTTGATGGCCTTGCGGAAATGGGGTGCGACAGTGGCGCTGGCTTTGTTGAAGATGTGGTGTGGGCAAGGGTCTGATGGAGAGCCGGAGTGGATGGTTTTCATGATTTTGATGGTGTCGTCGTCGTTTATGTTGGTCCAGGTGAGCAGGGAATCGATGTGGGTGATGGCTGTGGGATCAGAGGTCTTGGTGGCTGTCGGGGTGGTCAAGTTGTTGAAGCTGTCGTGGATGTCTGAGATCTTGCGATGGAAGAAGGTGGCGAGGGATTTGCACAGGTCTTGCGATGGTGGGATGTTGTTGGTGTTGGAGCTGGGGTTTGAGAGTTCCTTCACGATGTTGAAGAGCTCTTTGCTGTTGTGCATGTTGTTATCTAGGCGGTCCTTGAAGGAGGCCCTTTTGGCAGATATGATGAGGTGATGGTGTCTGCGGATGGCATTCTTGTGGGCTGCGTAGCTGTCCGGTGTCTGTTCGCGGTGCCATTTCTTCTCTAGTTTTCGGCTGGTTTGCATGGATGCCTGGAGGTCCGCGTGTACCAGCTGGCTTTCTTGTTGGTGTATCTGTTGGAGGGTTTCCTGATTGGGGCGAGGGTTTTGGCGCAGTCCCCGATCCACTGTCTTAGGTTGCGGGCGGCGTGTCTGCGTCGGTGGGGTCGGCGGGTGGGCTTCAGGGGAGGTTGGTGTTTAGCTGGTCTTTGGTGATTTTGCTCCAGCTGCGACAGGGGATCTGTTGAGTGCGGTGGTGCGTGGTGGGTTTCCGGAAGGTGAAGTAGATGCAGTGATGGTCGGTCCAGTGGAGTATGGTGGTGTGGCTGAAGGTGACATGGGAGCTTGCGGAAAAGATGGGGCCAAGCGTGTGGTCAGCAGAGTGGGTGGGTGTTGTGACGAGGTTGGCGAGGTTGTCAATCAGGGTGGTGGAGTTGGTGTTATTGTTCTCGAGGTGGAAGTTCAGGTTCTGGAGGAGGATGTAGCCTGTGGAGGTCGGGCTGATGGACACTGAAAACCTACTGGCACATGCATGGTGGGCATGGATTGCGAGTGTTCATAGTTGTGATATTCTCATGTCATGCACATTCAGAGGGAAAAAACATCAATGCTGACCAACTATGGGACAAATTAGATCCTTAAATTCAACAAACCGAGTCTTGCAAACAAGAATTAATTCCATAAGTGATGATTTTCATCTAACTAAAACAATCAGGTGCGGAGGGTCATCCAAATAAAAAATATCAAAATAAAAAGATAAAGTTAATGGCTCTGAATGATGTTCTTTGTTCTAGAAAGTTGTGAACAGTTAAATATGTGGTTATATTTACAGCTAAATATACTGGTAAACTTAGTTCCAGGCATAGATGGAAATAAGCGAAAGGAGGAGTGTGTTGGAAATTATAAGATATATCAGGGTGCGACAGGAGGGTATTCAAGAGAGAGACTCTAGTATAAACATTGGCAAAGTCAACAGGTCTGGGTTTAATGTGTTATCGCATACAGCGTTATCACATTAGAGTGAGTGACATGGGAGGAAGCCAGAAGTAGTGCATACAGGGGACTGTAGTAGTAAAGTTCTTCATTCAATTCAAAACAAGCACTCAAGTGGAAAAAGGGTACACAAACAGCCCATAGCACCAGTAGAGAGAACAACACTTCATTAAGCTGGGACCACATTTGATTGATAAAGTCTCAATCCTGGAGTGCACACACAAATATTTTACAAACGCGGGCCAACACCCCTAACTGAAGTCATATATCATTACAGTTGCTCAGATCTGCTAGACAGCATTTGAATGTATTCACTGTGTAAGGCTCATACAAGCTTGTTAGATGTATAACGCAGTAAGTATGATTGATATAGGTTCACAGAGGAAAAACGTGGTAAGGGAGCAACCACCTAATCAGCCAGAGGACCCATTTTCACCTATATTGCTCTTTTTCAATTAATTTAGTCAAAAACAAAATAACTTCAGCTTGCAGCAAGTCTAAGTATGGTAAAATCTAGCCTGACTCTATCACAAAGGTTTTTTCGCACTGCTTTTGTTCTTTTGCCAAACATTGTTCAGAGAAGTGCATTCCACACTAGAATAGAATGCCACAGTTCCCTTGAGTAGGCAAAAAATATCAGCACTAAGATAATTGACATCTGGTCCGGCACAGTTAGGTCATGATCCTCTGCTTAACATAATAGGACCCAGATGAACAATACACCATCTTTTGTAAGCTAAGTGTAACCTGCTTAGCTGTAGTTACCACTTTCACAAGTTCACACATTATGCATCATCGAATGCCTAAAGCATTGTAAACCGCTGCTGCCAATTATATTAGGTGTAAAAGGCCTGTTATTGGAGTTATAGATTAGTGCTGCGGATAAGAACCTGTAGAAAGGAAGCGGGCATTCAATGACCGATATAGCTGGAGTTAGAAGGGCTATAATGTTTTTAGAAAATTTCATCCACTGGGGGTTGAATTTTCTAAATTAAATAGAAAGGTAAACACTGGAATGCTGGCACAGAGGGCCTATACCAGTCATTAATGGCCCTGTCAAGGGCTATACCGGTCAATTAAAGGTAGTATATCTGAGTTATGGACCTGTGCCACATGAAGGTCTATAATGCTATTGTACATTTCACCCACTGACAACAGAATGTTCTAAATTAATAAAAAGAAAGATTTGCATTACAATTCTGGAGCAATAGTCTATAATCCCTTCTGTGCTCCCTCCCCAGTGCTGCGAACAGCCAACAGCCGTCGCAACCCTGCCCACTCATTAGAACGCCCGCACCGCGGCGGAATTGCGGTTAAGGCGATAACAGCCAATAATGAACCTCACTTGTTTACATTCCAATGTTCTAATATAGTTTAGCAAATGCTTGTTTATCAGATCTATAGTTGGCTATGTCAAATGTGAACGACCTTATACCCAAGTTACAGGCCAATGACGCAATTGAAGACATGTAACAACGGAGATGGTCTTTCATAAATGGTAGAGCCCAAGCAGCTGGACTATTATTCCAGTTGAACATTCCAGTTAGAATGACTTATATAAAACGGCAAGAAACAAAAGGACTGATACAGGAAAGATAGAAAAGAAGTTATATGCCAAACATTATTGGCCCGCTGGCACTCCACTGTCTTCAATGGAGATCCCAATATTCTAACTGATTTTAAAAAATAGTTGCTGGTTAGTTCTATTCAATGAATAATACATTTAAAATTAAGTCAAACTTTATCATTATTTAAAAGGCTTTAAAATGGTGGGTGAACCCATACACGTTAGTGCTCGAACTTCCTTGCAACTGAATGAGATGCTCTAAGCCTTCTGAAAGGGTAATCATATTTTTAGCTGGTTGCAATATTTGGAATATCCTTACAATCGATGGGTTGCAATTTCCAAGACAAAATATGGTCTTATACTTTCTGTGAAATTTCACGTTCAAATTACAATTTCAAATTGAATGTAAAAGGGTTTCGACAAATGCCCTTCAATTATATAATAAGGTACTAAGGACCTCATTGGCAGATGGTCTGTATACAATCTTATTTTTGTGAGCTACTGGCTCTGGGTGCCAGAAATCAATAAATCCTTTATAAACTGCACTAACAATGTCAATGGTAAGTAGTGAAAGACATAATAGAGACTGAAATTCATGAACAAAACATCTTTGCACAGAGAGAGGAAACTATCGCTATTCAGGGCGCAGGAAAATGGCATACTCCACCAAATGAGTTTATGTAAAATGCACCACCCCTCCATAACCCACACATTTAAATGGACATTTGTATTATTCAAAATAAACCAATAACAAAATATATTTTTGCTAGTCTCGGGAGTACCATGTGGAAATCATAGAAATACTGCATGCTTGGGGTTTATGTGGCATGACTGATAATCCGTTCCAAACTGCATTCTGGAATAGTTTAGAGTCCAAAAGAAATCACTCACATGAACCAGTCTGAGGAAAAGTGTTCTTCTGATCGGCATAATTTGTTCCGGGACTCCTTTGTTTTTTTATTGCCATCTCGTGTCAAACACTTCCACGCGACCCATCTGGTCGTGTCTGCTGATGCCTGAGGAAAATCTAACTAACACGACAACAGCCATCTTGCAGCCTGCATTTTTGCCCAGGAACTGTCGCACACCCAACCCCCCTGTTCTTTGCAGTTCAACTGAAAGCCACAAGACACTCACACCCTGAGTAAATGATTTGTTTTCCATCTCCTGCTCCAAGCCTGGTAAACATCCTTGACACCGTGATCAGGTTATCTGGATAATGGTCTGACTGCTGGGCCTTGATCAGGGTGATTAAACAATGACTTGAAAGACCGGGCTTTGATCAAGGTGATTGAACAATGACCTGAAAGACTGAGACTTGATCAAGCCAAGTGAACAATGATTTGTGTACCAAGCCTTGACCAGGTCACCATCTACAAACGTCGTCTGGATCTGGTTATCAACTGCAAACACTGCCCTGATTGAACAATGAACTAACAGCCAAAAGACTGGAATGAAAAGGTATAAAAGACTTATAAGCTGCGAAGTAAAGCATCAGCCTCCTCTGTCTTGTCTCTGTCTAGCTTGGGACTCTGTTCCATAGCCCGGGCTATTAAATAAATCTGGGATCCTCCTGCAGACGAATGCTCCTGTGTCTCCTTTTACTAAGTATGGAAGGTGTGGAAGACTTGGGCGGTTCCCCCACCACCGAGACCCAGTAAGTGGGTTTAACCGGTTCTTCAAATGGCGTCTGAATAGGGACTCCACGAGCACGAAGGTCAGGCCCGGTGGATGTGAGGGGGTGCACGGAGAGACTCCGAAGGAGGTACCCTACCCGAGGGATTCTTGCAATCCAGTAAGCCGAACAACTCGCCTGCTGTTCCTCCCCACCCGGTCTGGGCCACTTGACCGCGTTCTCGCTGGAGTCCCCTAGCAAATAATTTCTGGAGCAGGACAAAGCCCTAAGTCTGCAGAAGAGAACTACCCCTGTAAGGTAAGGGTGGACTGATCACCCACCAAGTCTGTATGATTCTGTTATTGACTTTCGCAAAAGCCAAGCTGTTATTGACTTTTGCCAAAGCCAAGCAAGCGAGGTGAATATTTAAAAACCAGCTGGTGTCTGTTCAGTGTGATGCTGCTGTTATTACTTTTGCAAAAGCCAAGCAAGCGAGGTGAGTTATCTGGTTTCTGTTATCTGGTTTCAAGCATGCCAGTCAGTAGTAAGTTCAAGAGATTATGTTGTTGTATGTGTACGCAGGACTCCCCGCTGGAACCGGCTTGTTCGCTTCCTCCAGAAGGGACCCCTGGCCATACGATGTATGTTAAACATGGCCCTTCTGCCATAAAGTTTTCCTCATTCTGGATAAAATATACGAAACAAAGTAAAGTGGAATTACAGTGGCCACTTTATGGCTCCTTTAATTCCCAAGTTCTCGCCAACTTAGAGGAACAATTAATGAAAAGAAAAACGCGCCCGTCTAAGTTTGAATCTGTCTAATTTTGGAGGAAAGAGATAGGGCAGAGAGCGAGAAAGCAGAAGGCTCAAGAAAGAAAACAGGAACGTATGTCAATGGCGACCACGCCAGAGAAAATTTACAAAATCAAATGATAAAGTCAGTAGAAATAGCAGATAGGGAATGTTGGGGCCCGGGTATAAAAATGTTAACCTGCTCGTGAGGAAAAAGGCAAGGGCCATATGGAAGGGGGAGAAGAAGGTGATATCTTGCTTGATACCATGCTAGAAAGTCCTCCTGCATATGCCCCAATGTACCCTGCCCTGACGCCTCACACCCCGCATGTCCCCCCGCCACAGCCCACTCCTGCCCCCACTGCCCCTCTTACTGTTCTCCCTGTCACACCATCCCTCCCGACTTCTCCTATGACACAGACCACACCCGCTAACCTTGTCCTTGCTGCAAGAATGATAACAAGTCTACATCCGCCCAACACCTGCGGTTTTAACCCTACACGTCCTTTTCCTACTTCCCCGTGGTCTACAGTTAAGCAGGACTTATATAAATTGTTAAATTCCCCCTGACTGGCCTCCTTGCGCTCTGCAGTCAGCTTTTCGTCACTTCAAGAAAATGACCTACAGAGGCAACAGTGTGAATGTTGGATAAATAATGGGAATATTTATGCTTTTAAAGAAATATGGTCCACCTTTTCCCAGTGGACGATTATGGAACAGATCACCTGAGCTGAATACATATGTACCCTGGTCATGCAAAGATTTGAGAATGCGCTTATGCAGATACCCACCGGATTAATGGACCTTAGGTCGCAAATAAAAAGAGGCTATGTTCAGGGAGAGGGGAGGTTTGGCGCTATGTCTGCTTCAATGGCTTACCGTGATATGACCACTTTTCCCAACACCCCTCTAAAAACAGCTATGCCAATGAGAGAGGCGGCCCCTGTCTTTGTTAACGCACTTACCAATGCCCAAAATAATGGCAGAGGGGCTGTTGAGGCACACTGGCGCAGGCTTTGGGTTCATGTTCCTTGGAAAAGGTCAGAAGTAATGCAGTTAAAAGGGCAATTACGAGATCCCCGGAAGAATCCGGCTCCCTTTTACAGAGAATTAGGTCAGATTATATCTACAGGTACTCTCGTTCTTGAGGATATAGATTTACTTTTTGGGACAAAATTCGACATACTAACCATGAAATAGTGTTGGGAGGTAAATGGGCCCACTTAGAGGCTATGGAAGAAGCAAGGGTAGGAGGGACTAAACCAGAAGCTGCCATCCTGACTTTGCCCGGTAAAATAATGACGTTTATGAAAACACTTTTGCCGGAAACTGTCATTAACTGGGATAAAATAAAAGCCTGTAGGCAGCGAAAAGATAAGAATGTAGCTGACTTCTTCACCCGTTTTGAGACAGAATACAAGGGACATAGTGGTTTGGATCCCCGTACCCCAGGTTCTGGCCCAGTGTTTGTCGATAAGTTTGTCAGCAACTTGCTTCCTGAGATTTCCGCCAGGCTTAAAAAAGTTGAAAGTGCGTGGTCTGCCCAAACTATGACTGGTATCTTGGCTATGGCACAATATCACGAAAATAGGGAAAATGAAGATAGAGAAAAGGAAAGTAAGAAGGTTAGGGATCTTAAGACTAAGCAGCAGCAGCAGGCTTACCCTCTCTGAGGTCCCGATGCCCTAATGAATTCCAGACCTTAACCCCAACTCCCTCCGAGTGTTTGCCAGTCTACCCCCTCTAGCCCTCAACGTACGGGAGCCCTCCGAACAGATCAGTGTGCTTATTGTAAGGGGTACGGCCATTGGATTGATGAGTGTCCTTTGTTAGCTGAAAACATACGAACAGGGAAGACTCGGCCTTGCGCTCCCAGGGAGGGGAGGCCGACTAGGCACAATGGCCCGCCCCATCCACAGGATAAAGAACGTAGACCCAGGGCTGACGCTCCCGTCAGGCAGCACCCGGCCAATAGGTTTGATGGGTACGAAGCAACAAGCACTTATTACAATGATGATTATGATGAAGTTGATGAGACAGGGTCGTACCAAGCATAGGACAGCCAGGAAAGGGGTATTACCAGAGTGCAAATTCCAGTCGATCAAAGGGGCCCTTATGTTCAAATGTCAGTTGTGGGGAACGATCAGAATTTCCTTTTGGATACTGGGGCCACCAGGTCTTCTATTGCACATCTGTCAGTTCCGGAGGCACCCCTTTCTGGCAACATGAATGTCTCCGTGGGTTTTGCAGGAACTCCTGTGACGAGCCCTGTCTCTAAACCCCTTCCTCTCGATATTGGCCCTGCACATGTTGACGCTCCCTTCGTCCTTACTACAGGTTGCAGTGATAACTTGTTAGGCATGGATTTACTGAAAGCTCTGTATGTGACCATATCATGTAGTCCCCAAGGTGTATCCCTAACAATTTCTCACACCACAGCTCCCTATATGTACCTGTCCGGTCCCCTCCCACCAGAATTGCAGTCTTTACCTTCCTCCCTCTGGGCATCATCAGACACTGATGTAGGGTGTCTCAACATATCCCCTAATGTGGTACGCATCTAGCCAGGTGCACTTCTCCCCCACCTCCGGCAGTATCGACTGCCCGCGGATGGAGAAATGGCCCTTTTAACAATAATATCTGAATTAATGGACAAGGGCGTAGTGGAGGAGACACGTGGCAATATCTGTAACAGTCCCATTATTCCCGTTCTTAAAAAGACCAATGGAGATGCTCTCTCCCCTAAAATATACAGATTTGTGATTGACCTGAGAGCCCTTAACAAAATAACAATCTCCCAATATCCTGTTGTCCCCGACATTACAGCCCTCTTAACAATGGTCCCTTCTGACTCAACACACTTTTCTGTCATAGACCTGAAGAATGCTTTTTTCAGAATTCCTATACATCCTGACAGCAGACATTTTTTTGGTTTCTCCCTTGGTGGGTGGAGCTTTAAATTCTGCCACGCCCCTCAAGGTTTCACCGAGAGCCCCAGTATCTATAATCAAGCCCTAAAAAGTCAACTAGATTCCTTGGAACTCCCTGATAATTCCACACTATTACAATATGTAGATGACCTCCTCATTGCTGCAAATTCTGCCCCAGCATGTACAGAAGCTACTCTCTGTTTGTTACGCCACCTTGCCCTCCATAATCACAAAGTCTCTTTGAAAAAGCTTCAGTTTTGTCAAGAGAAGGTGACTTATTTAGGGTATCTCCTCTCGAAGAAGGGAAGGCAGCTCACCGCTGATCGTGTAGCCATTATCAATGCTATGACGGCCCCACTAAAAGAAAAGCAGGTGCGAGCCTTCATAGGCCTAACCTCATACTGTAGACAGTGGATTTATCATTTTTCGGCCATGGTCAAACCTCTTCTTGCCCTCACCACTAAAGACATATCAGACAGTTCCTTTCCATGGACTAGAGAGCATGCACAGGCCTTCCAAGATACAAAAAAGGTGCTGTGTACTGCCCCAATCATCGGTACTCCCGATTATAACAAACAATTTTTTCTTTTTGTACATGAGACAGACGGCTGTTCATGCGCTGTCTTGACCCAGATGTTCGGAGGTCACCATCGGTTATGTGCCAATTTTTCAGCCACCTTCGATCCTGTTGCAAGGGCTCTCCCAGGATGCCGACGGGCGACCGCTGTGGCCGCCCTCATGGTCCGTCAGAGTGCGGGGATCGTCATGCACTCCCCCTGACTCTGATGGTCCCCCAATCTGTAGATACCCTCATTAATAACACCAAGACACAGTACCTCAATAGCGCACGGCTCACAGGATATGAACTGACACTCTTTGCCAGCCACATTAACATCAAAAGATGCACTGTACTAAACCCACCACATTACTCCCACTGGATACTCAGGGTGCACACTTAGACCGACATGACTGCATATTAAGGACAGAGGAGGAGACAAAGGGACAGGTTGACTTATAGGATACCCCGATAGCAGAACCAGAAGGTACACTGTATGTGGACGGATCATGTCTCAGAGGGTCAGATGGTAACACCTCAGTCACCTACGCCCTCACGACATTAGGGCGAATAGTAGAAACAGCTCAGATTCCGCAGTGCTCTGCCCAAGCAGCAGAATTAGTGGCCCTCACTAGAGCCTGTGAGTTAAGAAAAGGGATGACAGTAAATATTTATACTGAAAGCCAATATTCCTTCGGGGTGGCCCACAACTTCGGGAGGTTATGGAAAGAAAGGCATTTCCTTACTTTCCTTGGGACCAAAATTCAACATGGCCCCCTAATTCACTGACTGTCAGACTCCCTGACACTCCCCAGAAAGGTGGTCATTATAAAATGTAAGGACCATAAGAAAGTGACAGATGATGTTGGGAAAGGCAATGCCCTGGCTGACCAGACGGCCAGACAAACAGCTCTTAGAAAAAGGGAAGGAATGTATGTTGGAGGTCCTGCTAGGTGGGTGGCAGACGAGGGCATGGTTGAAAACACAGTACAGAGTGTGATTGATATTCAGTCCGATACTACTCCTGAGGAACTAGGGGTGTGGAAGGAGCAATTAGCTAAGGAGGGAATTAATGGCTGTTGGGTCCATACAACTATGGAAAGACAATGGATGTTACCCGACAGACAGGTGCTACCAGTAGTTACGATGGCCCCTGGTCCTACTCACATCAGTGCAAAAGGGATATTTACACTGTTGGAATCTACATGGTACAACTCTAAGATGCCAGCATATGCTGATAAGCTGGTCAAAACATGCGTGATTTGCCTAATGTATAACACAGGAAAAGGCACAGGTACTCGTAAGGGAGGATTCTCTCCTCCTAACTTACCTTTTGAAGTCCTCCAAATGGATTACATCCAGAAGGACAGATGTAACAATTTGAAATGTGTCCTGGTAGTGGTCTGTACCTTCAGCCGATGGGTGGAGGCCTACCCCGTCAAAGACTGCACCGCTATCACCACCGCCAAAGTGCTATTAAAGGAGTATCTCCCGTGATTCGGTTTGCCCCGCTTGGTCTGGAGTGACAACGGGACACACTTTACGGCTCAAATTATGGAATATATCTGCACACCATTGGGTATAAAACAAAAATTTCATGCAGCTAACCCACCCCAGTCAGCAGGTCTAGTGGAGGTGTACAATGGCATCCTAAAAACTAAAATGGCCAAAATAGTAGCCCAGACAGGTGTCACTTGGGTTGATGCTCTACCCATAGCCCTACTGTCCACAAGAGCAACGGCCCACACCAGAATAGGGCTATCCCCCGATGAGATTGTGTTCGGGAGGCCTGCCAATGTATGGGGTGTCCCGCGGCCTAAGAAACTGCCTGACGTTGAATACCCTGTATTAACTGATTACCTGTACAGTCTGACTAATACCTTTCATACTCTTTATCACCAGGTGCATGTAGCCACACCTGCCAAAAGCGAGGGCCCAGGACAAGTAATCCAACCTGGGGATTGGGTCTTGGCGAAAAATTTTCAACGGACTAAGAGCCTCGAGCCCCGCTGGACACAGCCCCGTCAGGTGTTACTGGCCGCCCGCACCGCAGTGAAAGTAGAAGGTCTGAAGAATTGGGTGCATTCGTCGCACTGCAGGCGTGTGCCTCTGCCCCTCCCCTATGATCAGTGGGTAAGGGAAGGACAAGGAGACTCGGAAACAGAAACAGTCCCGAAGTTTGTCCCATTCAGCGATGCCAGACTGCATTCTACATCCACGGAAGCAGAGAGTGACAGCATACTGAAAGGAAGGGTGGAACCCTCCCTTAACTCTGCTCAACACCAAGAACAATTGTTTCCCAACCATACTGTCCCTACTTCTGACCTATACAACTTGCGCCCCCGAGGAAAGGCTTGCCCTTGATTTCGCCATGTACCTATAGGCTGTAAGGCTGTGATCTTCCCCGGCTGAAAGTAGTGCTGGTGTGTCAGACTAAGGTAAGCCATAAGGGCCCTTGGCACCTGCGCCCAGTGTAGCAACCACCAATCACAGACAGCTAGTAGAGGTCCCTGGCTTAGCACAATGGCCGCTGTCCACATCACCTGAATCCAGAAACAAGATGTCAGCCTCCGACATAGTAAATGGTTCATGGTCACCGTGGTGACGCTGTTTGTCTCCCTCATCCTGTCTATCCTTGGTTGGCTGTTACTAATCTACCATCCTGTTACCTCACCAACTCCTACCCCGACTCCTACAGAACACCAGTATTACACGTTACCCACGAGCCCACGAGTTACCCCGCCGTGCAGAATTTTTCAACAACTCCTTCATCTAAATGTTGCATCATCACCAGCTGATAATGACTGCTGGGTGTGTGGACTGATGCCGCATTCCATGATACACCCTGTCCTATTCTTTCCCTACCTCTTTTCCATCTCTGGGTCTTGCCTTGCATGGTGGATGTCGATGCAGGAGGCCTACACTGTCAATGGTACTGCCAATTCTGCCCTTGGAACATTTCGGGATGACTTCTGGCGGAACAGATCCGGCCATGCCAATTCTCCTTTTTTCCCGACCGGCTCATGCACGCTACTATCACCAGATGAACTTGGTGAGATGGTAGTATTCAACTCAACTAATCGACGAACATTTTCCAGATTCCGCACAAGAATGATACTGCCTGATGAACGAGACATTGTGATTGTCATAAATGTGCAAGGCCGTGTCTGCATTCATGGCCTAGGGACTAATAAAGTTGGTACCAGTACGTGTGATGTCACAAAAACTTTAAACTCTACATCTTCTCCGAAGCTGGTGGCATCCCCCAACACCTATTTCATCTGTGGCACTGCCGCCTACACTTGGCTCCCCCGTAACTGGTCTGGTACCTGCTATCTGGCCTTCCTCCTTCCACCAACGTATTCCACCCATGGAGGTTACCACCTGTCAATAAAGGGCGCTCTGCGCCGCTCACGTAGGGACGTCATATCAGCCGAGGATACAGCAGGCCAGGAAACCAGGGACTTCTTTAAAGGTTTCCTTCCTTTCTGAGGCCCCATGGCCTACAGTCGGGCTGTACGAGGACTGACCAGGGTTCTTGAAGCCACCATCACAGTAACAGCTGGTGCCCTCTCCAACATCACTGCTGAGCTGCAGGAGGACCGCCTCATAACGCTTCAGAACAGAATGGTCTTAGATATCATCCATGCCGATCGTGGTGGTGTGTGTAAATTGATCTGCTGCAGCTGCTGCGTGTACATCCCAGACAACGCACCTACAGTGTACAATGCTATCCAACGTCTGCATCACCTTTCTTCCAAAATTCATCTGAATGAAGGCAACTGGTCCCTCACAGGCTGGATCTGGGGCCTCCTTTCCCAGTGGGGGTGGAAGATCCTCATCTTCCTTGCCTTGGGAGTAACTGTCCTGGTCTCCTTCTGTTTATGCTTTCAGTGTCTGCCAGTGCTCTGCACAATGTGTGTCCAGACCATCAAGCCTCCACCCTCTAACATTCACAATACCAATATGATGATATTGCACTAACAAGAAACCAATGGCCTTATGAACATTGACATTTCTTAAAGTATTTGCCACTCGATGTCAAAAGGAGGGTCTGAGGAAAAGTGTTCTTCTGATCTGCATCATTTGTACCAGGACTCCATCTGGTGTCAAATACTTCCATACGACCCGCCTGCTCGTTTCTGCTGATGCCTGAGGAAAATCTAACTAACACAACAACAGCCATCTTGCAGCCTGCATTTCTGCCCAGGAACTGTCGCACACCCAACCCCCCTGTTCTTTGCAGTTCAACTGAAAGCCACGAGACACTCACACCCTGAGTAAATGATTTGTTTTCTATCTCCTGCTCCCAGCCTCGTAAACATCCTTGACACCGTGATCAGGTTATCTGGACAATGGTCTGACTGCTGGGCCTTGATCAGGGGGATTAAACAATGACTTGAAAGACCGGGCTTTGATCAAGGTGATTGAACAATGACCTGAAAGACTGAGCATTGATCGAGCCAAATGAACAATGATTGTGTACCAAGCCTTGACCAGGTCACCATCTACAAACATCGTCTGGATCTGGTTATCAACTGCAAACACTGACCTGATTGAACAATGAACTAACAGCCAAAAGACTGGAATGAAAATGTATAAAAGGCTTGTAAGCTGCGGAGTAAAGCAGCAGCCTCCTCTGCCTTGTCTCTGACTAGCTTGGGACTCTGTTTCATAGCCCAAACTATTGAATAAATCTGGCTTCCTCGTGCAGACGAAGGCTCCTGTGTCTCCTTTTACTAAGTATGGAAGGTATGGAAGACTTAGGTGGTTAACCCGCCGCCGAGACCCAGTAAGTGGGTTTAACCGGTTCTTCAAGTCAAGGAGACTAAAAAGAAACTACAAGATGTCATCTCTGAGCCAGGTCGGAGGACTATAATGAGTTTGAGTGGTATTTCCCATCAGGGAACTACTCCAGCCTTTCGGTCAGGCTGTTGGGCTTAAAATATTGTGTGTTGCTAGGGGTGCACAACCACACTGACACGGAATGCATCCCAGCTACTGGGTCAAGCATGGGCAAGTCTTACACCACTGGAGGCGCTCCTGTCCTTCAAAAATCGGTGGGATGGCTTGCGTAACTCTTCTCTAAATGAACCCTCCTAATTTGACATTTTGTGATCAGGAAGGGTGGGATGGGTGTTATGGCCAACAGGGACTATGGACCCAGGCTGTCTTGGTGTCCTCATCCCAGAACATTTTACTTTCTTTTTTTCAATACGTGTCAAGTGATTCATAAGTGATTGCACATTTACCCTACCCAGTGTTACACGTGTAGATTGAAATGTTTTTTAGAGAGCACGCCCCGTTTGTCTCGCCCTCAAACAATATTTGTGTATTTTTCTTGCATATTTTCCATCCCTATTTCAACCTATTTAACACCTTGGCTGCTAGAGTCATTCTTCCCCTGTGCTGTGCCATAATGGAAATGGGTGGCTTGATGACGAGCTCAGCTCGTCATGAGCACAGCTCCACTGTGCCTCATGACGAGCTCAGCTCGTCATGAGCACGGAAGGGGTTAAGAGCATTGTATAGTGAAGAGAATATTACAAGGCTGAATGGGAAGTGACCAGGGTGGTGAAAGCACAGGGCTCTCTCAATCTGGAGACAAGTAGATCCAGAATCACACTGACTAAGTTCCACCCTGATGAGGTGCCGCTTGAACAGCAAGATTTGAGCTAAACTTTGAAGCAGATAAAAAGCTACTTGAAAAAATGAGGCTAAAACATGTTTTTGACACGTGTAATGAAATCTGAAAGCATATTTTTTTTGTATTGGCAATAATGCCTTTTTTGACATTGAAGAATCTGTGTACAGATTTCAGATACTCATGAACAAGCACAGTTGTACACTTAGGCCCTTTCTAATGGGTTATTCATTGAAGGTTTTATTTCATTTCAATAGAGGCGATAAATACATTTTGGATTGTACTCTATGGTGCAAACACACATTCGCCAGTTTATTAACGTGAAATAGTGCTATAGGTGTACTATGTCACATACTCATAAATGCCTTTGTGAATTTGTTTTGATATGTCTTGCAAAAGTGCAGAGGTCGCAGGTCTTTGTATTTACTGTAGATGAATATTGCTTGAATTCCTATTTTTATGGTCTGGCTTGCCAGTGCAGCGGTCACCAGACGATTATGTGAGCAGCTTTAGAGAGGGACATATTGGGAGCCAGGAGTACATGTTTTGACTGGGAAGAAGGTGTGTTCAACCCCAAAAAGTGCTTGCCCTCCACACAACTGGGATTATTTTGTTCATTTATCCAGCTGCCTGAGCTTGAACTTTCAGGCACACCTACATAACAATGTAATGCTATTAAAGTGTCTTAAATTAGACACCTGGCCTTTTAACCTGCACCAATATTATCTTACAATTATTCGCTTCCACACATATACATATACATTTCCATGCTATTTAGTCATAATGCTTCACATTACCATGCCTTCTTATAAAGCCTGACCTATTAGCATTGCCAATGCCCCAGATGCATCAAAGTTATGTTTTGCGAGTCCTTAATAGCGAATTTTAAGGAATCGCTATTAAAGACTCGCAAAACGGGATGCATGTAGGAATCGCAATGTTATTTGCGATTCCAACTGATTCCTTATTTGCGATTCGCTAATTGCTAATCGCAAAAAAGGAAAGCCATTCCTTATTTGCGATTAGCAATTAGCGAATCGCAAATGTACCGCAATTTCAAGGGTGCCAGGGTGTCCAAAGGACATCCTGTTGCACCCCTGAAATGGAAATATTCACTGGTGTTGCGCACACACATGTCCCAAGGACATGTGTGTGTGTAATATACAACTTAGAAATATGCACTTTACTAAGTTTTTGCTATTTACCACGTAGTTTGGAATCGTGGTAAATAGCGATCCCAGATTGAGAATTCGCAATCTTGGAATGGTTCATGCATTGCATTTAAGGAATCGCAAATTACGATTCCTTAAATGCAATCGCAATTTGAGAACTCGCAATTATTTGCGAATTCTTAAATTGCGAGCGCATAAACCCTTGATGCATCTCAAATGCCATTTTTGCGGACGTAAACGGCGAATTTTGCGATTCGCACCGTTTGCGCTCGCAAAAATGCTTGATGCATCTACCTGCAAGTCACAAAGGCATTATAAATTGATTTATATCTCAAATGACACATTGGTATAAATTAATCAAATATGGGGTTATTTTGTAGGATCATGATGACTTCGTTTATATACTGCACATTTGCTGCTACTGGGTTTACACTTGTTTTCTTTCATTTATTTGCATACATTACTTTGTTGTCTTGTAATATTTTTTTATATTGCCATATACAATATTTGTCTGTGTATGGACCTGAGGTACTTGTACTTTTTCTCTTTCTCTTTTTTTCACAGCTCATAATATAGCTTTGGTATTGTTTGTTTATATGATGATATTTGATTGTTGGTCGTTGTTATAAAAAATTTGAAAAAAATAATAAAGAATTGAGATACAAATAAGCGTGTGTGAACTAGTGCTACTTTACATCCTCACAAATGCCTTAGTGTACTGGCTCATCCTGTCTCCCCCTCCTCAATTCCTCCTCCGACAATGGAGTGGACGGCCCTTCACCCTGGCGCTCAGAAATGTGCGGCACAGCCAGACAAAGAATGCGGACCATATTATACAAAACAGGAAAGCAAAGCTTGTCTTGGCGTCCGACATTCTTTCCTACTTAGATTTTAAATAAATTAAGGAAACCCAAAGCAGCAGTACACCTGGCAGGGCTAAGTTTTTCCTCTCCAAAAAAGGGTCGGCTATTAATCACATCAAGGTCATTGTGATGAAAGAAAGTGCGTGTCCAACTTCAGCTAAATAAATGGAGATTTAAATTATGCGGGCAATCAATTGCAGAAAAACAAAGAAACAGTCGTTAAAGAAACGGCTTATTCTTAAATTCAATTTAAAATTGCTCCCCATTTAGAAACAAAATGATAGGTATTGGCTTTGATATAGACAGCATCTAAGCAATCTGGGGGTTATTAAAAACCCTTTTCTTTCCCAAGTTCGAAATTAGTTTTTGTGAAAACATCTGAGGATGCAAGTCCCTGCTCCCCTTCCACGAGGTTTCATCATACATTATTTATTGGATGAACTTAATTGGGTTCTACAGGGCTATTTTACACTCTTCTAGAAAGGTTGTTTCTGCCTTTTTAGAACTTCATTTGCTTCATATTTTGACACCAACCTCACCAGTCACCCCTCCCTCCTAAATAAATAAATAAGATAAGATAGCCAAGTCATTGCAACAGCTATGCAGAAGTAGTGTTTAAATAAAAACAAATGCTTTTTTTAAACTATTTTTTTTAACTTTTTTGCATTGAAGGGCGGTTAAATTTTTTTAAGTATAGAAGGGTGGACAACATTGTTTGTATGGCCCAGAGACACTACATTGAGCACTTGAGCGTCACATCGCACCTGATGCATTTCATTGCCCATCATCTGCCAGGCAAGGTGAATAAATGTAATCAAACATGTTATTATTTTTAGAGAGTGGCGTACGAAGAATGTTGTGGGCTCTACTGGAAGGAGATGCTATGGCTGCCATGTGCACACTATTGTGTGAATGTAAGCACAGAGGTGTATAGTAATCAAGAAAAGTGAATGAGTGTCCCCGCCAGAGACTAATGGATTTTGTCCCTTGAAGTTAGGAAGTATAAACCTAGAGGAAAACCTCCTCTAACAATTACAGCACCTTAGCGAGTGCTTCACATAGGGCGCTTAAAACACTTGAGTTCTTTATATCACCCCTTCACACACAGGTCCTGAAGAAAGACAGTTTTTAACCAAAGGCCTGGCTGAAACTAGTTGACCACACTGGACGTGGGAGACCATAAGTCTAACCTACCATGTCTAAAAGCCTTGTTTTTAACTCTGCCTAGGGCCCACTAATAAATTAACCGACTGGGACCTCTAGGACAGAATTTGAACCCCACTCTAAACACCTTCACTGCACACTCACCTGTGGTGATGTCAGGCACAGAATGGAATGTCAGAAAGATGTGTTCAGTTCATGGAGCAGGGCATTCCAACTAGGACAGTTGCTCGAGTGCCCCTGCTTGAAGAGAGATGTCTCCCGAAATAAATATATGAAGACCCATTTCAACTGTGTTCGTTCTTGGTTACCAAACTGGCGATGATCTTTCATCAACGTTTAATTAATTTAGCACATGGAGGTCATTTAGGTTCTACGATGACTAAGAAAAAGATCAGAGAAAGATTATGGTGGCCACACATGGATTCTGGAGGTAAATATGAGAGGTACCCCTTAACAAAAATCAAGGGAAGTAGGGTTAACCAACCGATAAAAAAAGGAGAGATTCCCTTGAATGGATTCTGACATTGAGGAATTTGTATCTAATTGTACCAAATGTAACCTCAGTGATAAAGTTCTAATTACTGAACCTCAAACTCAATCAATCAATCCTTGTCCTGGAAAACCATGGAAACGTATTGGGGTTGACTTGTTAGGTCCGTTTCAGATTCCACCCAATTACATGAAAGATTTTGCTGTAATGGTTGATCATCTGTCTAGATGGGTAGAAGTAGAAGCAATAGTTGAACCTACTACTAAAAAAAATATTGAATGTTTTCAAAGGGTGTTTTCAAGCGCAGGTCTCCCTGGAGAGATTCTAACTGACAATGGGGTTCAGTTTACATCTTCTGAAATGTCTTTATTTTTAAAAAAAAACTGTGCAATAAAACATCTCAGAACAGCCCTCTACCAACCTCAAAGTAATGGTAAGGTTGAATGCTTTAACAAAGTACTTGTGGAATGTATTCAATCTTCTATAAAAAACAAATCTTGTGTTTTTAAATCTATTCAAGAACTAGTTTGGTCTCATCGTACCACTCCACATTCAGTGACTGGGAAATCCTAATTTGAAGTAATAAGAGGTAGACAATCCAGCACAGAAGTTTGTCCATTCTGGACAACAAAAATTTTACAAAAAGATGAAAACGTAAATGAGTGGTGGAAAACAGCTGAAAACAATTCCAATTTTGCGAATTTAAAAAGATTTGTAAAAGACAATTCTTGTTCAAAGAAAGAATGTAGACTGAAAATTGGTATTTGGGTATGTGTAAAGATTCCTATTCTTGTTGGGAAAGGGTTATCTAAATTTAGAGATCCTGTTCAAGTTTGTGAATTAGGAAGAAATTCTGTTAAACTTTCTGATGGAAATTGGAGGGGCATGTATCGTGTAGCACTTGTTCCTCGTCATGATGTAACCAATTATATTGTAAAAAGTTACTTGAAATCTTCTGCACCTGTCAAAAAACAATTCAAGAATACTGTGATTGTCAGGAAACGTTCTCGCATTCCTGTTCGACCTAGGAAATGTAATAATTTTGTTTAGATTTGATTTTCTCTGTTTTTATCCTATATTTTTTATGTATTTTTCTTCTATTGTTTTTTTTCTTTTCTCTCCTTTTCTTTTTTCTTGCTTCTTTCTTCTTTTCTTTCCTCTTCTTTTTGCTTAATTGGGAAGGGGGGATGATGAGTATTAGAATAATTATTAGAACAATAATAGTATTACACTTTGTTTTGTAAAAAGGGAGCTGTGTGGTGATTTCAGCCACAGAATGGAATGTCAGAAGGATGTGTGAGGTCATGGAGCAGGGCATTCCAACTAGGACAGTTGCTCGAGTGCCCCTGCTTGAAGAAAGATGTCTCCCGGAATAAATATATGAAGAACGCATTTCAATTGTGTTTGTTCTTGGTTACCAAATCACCTAAAACAACCTGCTCTGCTGTAAACCGGCATCGTAGCACAGCGGAGGCACACTCGGTGCCTCGGGTGGGGCCCGATGATGAAGCATGCCACCAACTAGGTTGACGGGTGAGGGCCTCCTAAAAAACTAATAGGTTTTCCAAAAAAGACATATACAATATGAGCATTTTCAAAGTAGCTAGCTCTTCTTGATTACTATACACATACCCTGGGGAAGTGAACTAGCTACTCTAGTTCCTCGCTCTCTATTGTGATTGTAAGCACTGTATGCACAGAGGCCAAATAGCATAACAAAACCTGAAGTGGTCCCCCTGCAAAGTACATGGAAGGGGCCCCCACACTCTGGAGCCAATCAGGAGTTCTCAGGCAAGTGGCCTGCTGCCTGTGCACTGTCCTGGAGGGGTCTCCATGGAGCATGGAGCTGCGGGGGCTAATGTTACGCCAGTGCCGAGCCTTCTTCTGATGGTTTTGGTTTAGTTTTAGAAAAATAATTTCAAGACAGCTGATGCACATACATGCGCTGCTGCAGTCACCATCTTGTAATGGTTTTTCTTCCAGTTAAAAAAAGCAGCACCTAAGCAAACACAGAGGCCATCTTGTAATAAATGGTGTATGGTTCTCCCTGTGAAAATAAAGTCCAGGGAGAAACTCATAAACTGGTTCTCTGTGGTCCTAGTTTTGCCATGGAGAAATTCTAGTGTTTTGTATTTATAGAGCGCAACACACATCCCAAGTAATATGACGGCACTAGGAGAACTAAGAACCTGTAATAAAGATGATTAGATGCCAGAGGCATCCGCAGGTGGAACCCGAGCCATAAACTGTGAGGCGTCAGCAATGACATCCTAGGAAATAGCTGTCTTTTCAGCTTCTTCCTAAATATCATATAGTTGTCAGTGAGGCGAAGGTCTAAAGGCCGCCAGATAAGAGCAGTGTAGTGTTGTGTTGGGCCTCAGGCCCACATTACCGTAATGTTGGACACAAACACCAGGGCATGCATAGCAGTAACTGGCCACGAGCACATGCGCCCGGGCCCTTATATTGCTGGGGCCAAATCACTAGTGACACGGATGGGTTTGGGGGTGCGGTTGTGAAGTCCAATAAACAAGGAAATAGATGATAAGTAGTTTATTGTAGAAAGGAACACAGGAGCAAGGCAGGGTGCAGCCTGCACAGGTCTTCTTCCTCAGCAACTGACATGCAAAGTTCTCAGCAAGAATAAGACCCTTGCAGAGAACACTCGAGGAAGTAAGATGATTGAAAGACATTACAGTGAAGGGCTAACAAAACATGACAGAGGTGTATCCAGCCCTCAAGGGAGTGGCTGGGGTTACAGCTTCCTGCGGAATGTGTCCCGCAGGACATTACATTCCTCCCAAACTTTATTGAGGAACAAACAAAACGTTAGTCCAACCTGTGGGAACAAAACAAACAGTTATCTGAATACCACAGGGTCCATCAGTCTGCTGAGCCAGGTGGCAGGCCGACGTCAGACAGGAGCTGGTGGCTTTGCTTGAAGCAGGACCTTCTCGGTGGGCACCAATAGTTTAACCTGAGGGGTTCAGGACACGACCGCTGGCTTGGAGACGTCCACTGCATACCGTCAGTTCACTGATGATGACATGTCATACGGTCTTGCATGGCTCCCACCTTGCTGACATTGGTGATGGTCTGTGGTAAGTTCTAACAGTTCTTTACAGTGGGTTGCGTCGCGAGCATGGATGTCCACGGTGAGAATTCACAGAGGTGTTGTTGGACCGACTGTCCCAGTTGAACTGCTGGGCTGTGATCGGTAACCTGTTGGTGGGGCAATGTCTCTTCTTGCTCTCCCTTCTGAGGAGGCCCGTCGTCAGGGTTGCTGTGGGACTGCAGGAGGCCTGCGCTGGAGGCCGCTTGTGTGCCGTCTGGGGGCAGCTGCAGGACAGCCGTGGAGCCGTTACTTAGGCGCACGCACACCCTCACGGGTGGATGAGTCTTGGCCAGGACCTGTACTTGCTGCCGCGGTTCCAGTGTAGGCAAGGTTCACAGGTGGCTTCAAATTTCTTCTAGTCGGCTGGTGTGGCAATAGTGTCTGACTCCAGTCCATCAGTACTCAGGGAGTGGTGTTTGACGCATGTGCTGAGGGCTAGCGTGTTGGTGGTTGCCAGCCAAGTGGTGGCTCTGGATGACAGATGGTGGTGACTTGCTGGGAGAGTTTGGATGTCAGGAGGGACTTAGCAGTCAGGTGGCTCTGCCATGTTGAGGTTGATCTTTGGTGGCGGCTTGACACGTACAGTGTATGGATCCTCTTTTGCCTGTTTTGGGCCCACTGCCGACTCTTTATATTGAGGCGGTGTTGGACCTGGCCCTTTTTGGCAGGTTCACCCCAAAACTTTTTGCTTTTTCCTAGCCTGTTCCTGTAACCTGGTGTTGGTGGTTTCAGGCCTCTGCGCACTTTTTCCCTGTGGTCCAGTGTAAAGTGCGTGCGCTCTCTGTGATTGTGTGGTAAGAGTGGCCTGCCTCCCAAAGGAATGCATGGGGGAATATGTGTGTACATGGTAGTTCCTGATCTGTGGGGAGTGCAGGGTCGAGTTTGGTATGTGCAAACTCGTGGGATTAAATGCTGCGCGATGATGTGCGCGGATTTAATGTTTCTAGAGGGGAAGTGCCACTACTAGTAGTTGGCGTGTCTGTGCAGTGAATGTGAATTGACTGTCTGGCTTGTAATTGGCTGGAGCTGGATGGTGTGCCTGGCTCAATGAGTCAGGATGGGTCTGCCCTGGTGCTGAATGAAGAGATCTGCATGTTGATGGCAGGGAGGAGTGCGCCTGGGACCTGAATAGGGCTGGGCTTTCCCTCCACAATGCTGGCTCCGCCCCCTGTGGTTGCCTGCACCTTTGACAACAAAGGATTTCTGTGTATAAAAAGAGGCTGTGACGTCATGTTAAATGTTCTTGTTTTCCTGACTCAAATCTACCAGGCGCTTGCTGCTGCTGGGGCCAGGGGAAGGCTTGCCTCCCTGGGCCCTGCCCAGCCCCTGGATGCCCTGGAGGATTTCTTTTGGACCCTCCTGCCCTCTGCACCTAGGAGGACCTTGTTTCTGGGGCCCAGTTTGCGTAAGGGGCCATTCCTGAGGCCTTTGGGTTTTTTTTGTGCCCCCCAGCACCTCTGGGAGCATTTTATTTTAGCCTGGCAGCGCTGAGCTGCCCTTTGCCCTGAGGGAATCCCCGGTTTAGGGATTCCCCCGAATTAGCCGCAATTGCGGGTGCCTACCCCGCGGGATGGATGTGCCCTTATGTCTTATTATTACGAGTGCCCATCCCGTTTTGATGTGCTCCAAAACAGGTGCTCACCCTGCGTCGCTCCGATATTTTATTTATTTATTACGGGTGCCCTCCCCGCTTCTACTTTTTACTTTGAGATCGAGGGTACCTACCCCTCGTTTTGCCCCTTTTAACGTGATCACCGCGGCGGCCCAAATTTGAAACAGGAAGCCAGGCCTGCGCTGCCTGACTGAGGGCAGGGCCTGTGGAGTCCAACGTCCCCTTCTCCCTGCCGGGGGGAAGCCATCCCACGCCGCAATGGTGACCGATGGCAGCGCGGGGCTCCCAGAGGTAAAGGGAAGAGTCCGCCACAGAAGAATCCATCAGCGAGGCTCTCGGGAGAGAAAGAGTCCCGCTCGCTGCCATGATGTCATCCACTGGGGCTCCCAAGAGCGAGAGAGAGCCCCGGCAGACTGCAGGAAGAGGACATCGTCCACGGCCACCTCCGGAAAGCAGCCGGTGAGTAGGGTTGCCCGGAGGGGAGGGGGGAAAGTGCGCAAGTGATTCCTGCTCCCACGGGGAGCACAGAGCTAGTGCGGCCCCAGATGGCAGTGGGCTGCCCCACCGTTTTTACCGAGCCCAGGCGGGGCTCCAACGATGGCCCATATTTTTTTAAAAGTCCCTGTGAGGTGCTTGGGGGCATGTATCTCTTTAAGGAGTCCGTGGGCTCCTGGGGGCAAGTTTCCCTTACAGAGCCCCGTAGCTCCGAGGCCCCAGTAGTTTTGAGAGCCAGATGGCTCACAGGGGGCACAGGTTTATTGTCTAGAGCCGGAGGGCTCCAACAAAGCCCCCATTATTTTGAGAGCCTAGATGGCTCCAACATATGCACAGTATAGTTCTAGAGCCAGATGGCTCCAACAGTTGGCGCAGTTTTTCTCCTAAGGGCCAGTGAGGGCCCCTGTCGCAGTTTGTTTCACAGCTTCCCAGCAAGTAGGGGGCAGCTGCACCGTTTAGGTTTTCTTTCAAGGGACATGTATCTGGACTCAGGAGTCCTTCGCCCCTACTTTGGCCATCCACAGCTGCGCAGCACTTAGTGCCAGCTGCAGCGTTTAGGCCCTGTTATTGTCCTCAGCTGTCCAGCTGTCCAGCAAGTAGTGGGCAGCTGCAACGTTTAGGTTCTGGCGCAGTGGCACAACTGTGATTTGTGTACTAGAGTAAGGTGGTGCTAGGAAATGTATTGTTTATAGTATGTTTTGCGCACCCTGTGTTTTATACCTCTAAACTGTGGTTTATGATTAAGAGGTTAGTTATGTTGCATTCCATGTGGTTATACTAGTGAGATGGTATTTCACTCTGTGCTTTACTCCCCTACATGTGTTATACTTAGGAGGTAGGGTCTAATGTGGTTAGACTAGTGAGGAGATTGCCTACTGTGTTTATACTGGTTCGGCCTAATGTGATTTATGCGTAATGTGCAATGCCTTTATGCCTGTGATACCTCTACATGTGTTTTCATGCTTAGGAGGCTGTTTTGCCTAGTATAGTTTATACTAGTGAGTTATGTGTCCCTGCGTGATCTATGCCTATGGTGATTAGTATTGCGTAGTGTGTACCTACCTTTTACCAGAGGTTACTGGTTGTGTTCTACAATTGTTATTTGGTGCTATTTCTATTAAGTGCTATTTCTACTAAGTGCTGATCCTGACAGTGGCTCACGTGGCCCTGTCCAGCTTGAATAATCCGTTGTGCATATTGCCCGTGCCAGTTGGCGCAATGTATATTGTGTAATTACTATCGGATGTGTTTTGAGAATACAAAAGTTATTTTTATATAACCTTGCGTGGAGTTCCTTTTGTAGTGTGCCTGGGAGGCTGTTGCTGTGTGCATGTGCAAATGCTTTACACATTGCCTCAGATATAAGCCTGACTACTCGTGCCAAGCTACCAAGGGGGTGAGCAGGGGTTATCTTGGCGTGTGACGCCCTTGCCCTGACTAGAGTGGTGGTTTCTGCCTGGCTTTGGCGCAAGCCTTAGTCAACCAGAAATCCCAGTTCTAACAGGCGGTGTGAGGGCTGGCACTCAGTGCTGATCTTCACCCGTGGCATCTGTGGACAGGAGCAGGGATTCCTCTTGACTTTAAACTGCCAACACTCGAGGATAGACGGTCGCCTGTGGAAGCGCTGGGGTGAGACACGCTCTGCGCTTGCTGCAGCTTATGTTTGGTTCATCCGTGAGGCTGTATCCTGAGACGTCGGTCCGCCTTGGTGGTTGTCTGGTGTGTCAGGGTGTGTTCTTGGCTTGCTGTGGGTTCTCCGTCTTCTCCCTTTGTTGGTCTGTTCAGCCCACCTGTGTTCATCCGGTTTTCAGGGTGACAGGGCTGTCACTCACTTCTTTCTTTGATGACGTTGCGCTTGGACCTTGAGGCGGAACTGTCGTGGTGCCAGCTTCTGCCTTTGCTTCGGCACGCTCCTTGCTTGCTAAGCAACGTGACGCCTGGTCTCATGTCGCCGATTGTTGGAGCGCATGTTGCTGTTGCGGCCTGCCACGTGGAGTGTGCGACTCCTCTCTTGCCTGTCGTGGGTCACTGCCGACACCATCTGGAGGCAGTGCGAGGGAGGACATTTCTGTGGGGCTTTGCTGGGGCGGTAGAGACGTGGGTGCTCTCCTACCTGCATTCAGCAGTGCTTCTTTGTGGAGATGTCTCTATCTCCTGGGTGCTTGCTCATGCGTCAGGTTCACTGGTGCTGTCTTCTGCACGCACATGGTGTAGTGCGCTCCGTCTTCTTCTGGGACGCTTTCTTCTGGCACTGGTGTGCCTGCCTTGTAGCTGGCGGTTGTGTCTGTACACCAGTGGGAGCGAGTGGTGATCTTCCCACTGGTGGTGGGGTTGGGCAGCCTTGTGCTGCGTGCTCTGCACCAGTCTTTGCTTGCGCTGTCGGTTAGGACAGTTACCATGGGACGTTGCTGTTCTGGCTGGTCGTCCACTCTTGCTAGTGGAGGCTTGTGTCACAGTTTTTTGCTTGAGGTACAGTCAAACAGCCACTGGTGGTGTGTGCTTGGCACCAGTTTCCTTTGCGGCTCAAGGTGCGGCAGCTACCTGGAGACTTTGCTGGCTTTGAAGGTGCCCTTGTTGCTCTCACTTGCAGGGTGCAGAGGGCCTCTCACTGAGCATTCTCTCTGAGGGCTATCTTGCTGTGCCTGGTGCAGTCCGTCTCAACAACTGGTTGTGAGCAGGATGTCTTCCTTATGGTGGCGGTGCGCACTCTAGGATCTATTGACTGCTGTTGCCGGTTGGTTAGAAGGAAGCTGTGCAGTGCTCTGGTGCTGCTGGTCCGAAGGGCGCAGTGCAGCTACGCTGGTCACTGGTCTGCTGAAGTTGGTCACGGTGGGCAGTCAATGTGCTTGGCTGCTCTTTAGATGCACCCATGCAGATCCTCCTACTAGGATCATTTTGCAGTCTCTTCTTGCTGATCCTGCCACCTCTGGCAGGTTCAGTGGGGTGCCGGGCCTCTCCCCTAGTCTATGGTGCTGCTTGGGTTAACGCTAGCAGGGTACAGCTGACTAACTGCTCTGGCCAGGCAGTACGTCTGTCTTTCAGCGCGTTGAGTCTGGGGAGCTACCAGGTGGCTTGTCCTGATTGCTGCAGGTGTGGTTGCTGGAGGAGCTGGTGCAGGGCTCTGCGCAGTGACTGTCTGTCTGTGGCCACAGTGCAGGAGCTGAAAACACTGAGTGGTGCACTTGGTGCTGGGGTGGAGTGAGCTGCACCGTACACTTGTGTGGGGGCCTGATCAGCCTTGTTCCTAGGCTGGGGTCTGCTGATCGCAGCGGCTCTGTGGGTGCATGGGCTTGGATCTCCCTGCCGTTAGGAAAGTCATTGTCCTGTTGGTTTCGCACTACAGTCTGTTTTTTAGGTCTCGCCTGTCGATGCGCATGCGCATCGAGCAAGCGAGAGTATTGGGACTTATCCACTCTTTCCCCAACTTGCAAGGAATCGTGGCGATTCCTTGCAGTGCCCGTGACTTTTAAGCTCAATGAGCATGCGCATTGAGCTTAAAAGCGCGTGCACATGGCCCCAGCCGCCTGCCTTGCCTACTCTCCCGCCCCCTCACTTCTTGATTGCACGGCCGCTAGGCCGTGCCTCCCCTACTCCTCCTCCTACTCTCCTCCCCTCCCGTCTGTTCCCGCACTCCTCCCACACCCCCGCTCCGCCCCCTCACTCTCTCTGCCCGCCCGCTCTCCACTCCATCAGGCAGCCAGCTTCAGGAGAGCAATCTGCGGGCTGCCGCAATTTTGTATAGGGTAAAGGCTCAGGCAGCCAGCTTCAGGAGAGCAATCTGCTGATGCATGCAATGTGTAGATCTGGCGCTCGAGGCAGCGCGGTCCGCCAGCCCCAGTCTGCAGTGATTTGTCGTGCGGGTAGCATTGGGCTTCCCCCTGCTCGCCAGACTGACTCTCCGCCCCCTCCGTGAATGCTCTGATCACAGCTCAGCCACGACTCTCACTTCGCACATGCCACCCTGTGTGTTTGCTGGAGGCTATGGTCGCGCGCATGCTGTCCAGAGAAATCGACGACTATTGGCACCAGGGGGAGAAGGGGCAGGCGTAACCCGCAGTTCTCATTTGTACTTGGAGACCCCACGCAGCCTAAAAGCGAACAGGAAGGCTTGGTGCATGGGTAGGTACCTTGCACCCAAAGACACAGAACAAGACAGAATGGATCAAAAATCGCCCCCTCCCCTTCCCGCCGTGTCGCATTTCTCCTCCCCCCTCCCCTCTCCTCCGTCCGTCTTGTTTGTTTAATTTAATCCGCTCCGCCCCCTCCCCTTCCCGCTGTGTCGCATTTCTCCTCCCCCCTCCCCTCTCTTCCCTCTACAGTTCTGCTTTTGCTCTGCCGGTGTTTGAGCACACGCATTCTGGGATGAATGTATTACATACATGGGGGGCTTATGTGCAAGCCTCTTGCGCCGCCGGTTCGTCACCTTTCCCCACATTACAAGAGACCCACCGGCAGCGCAAGGGGCTTCTAAATAAGCCCCATAATACCTTGGCCTCGTGCGCTTGTAAACTCACTTCGCACCATTTAAGCTGCATGGGACGTCCGAGCGTTAGTGGCCTGGGGAGTTTGGTGGCAAACATACATCACCCTCAACCCCTCACCCTCACTCACTCACCCTCAACCCCTCACCCTCAACCCCTCACCCTCAACCCCTCACCCTCACTCACCCTCAACCCCTCACCCTCACTCACCCTCACTCACCCTCACTCACCCTCACTCACTCACCCTCAACCCCTCACCCTCACCCTCAACCCCTCACCCCCTCACGCGCCCTCACCCACCCTCACCCTCAACCCCTCACCCTCAACCCCTCACCCTCAACCCCTCACCCTCACTCGCCCTCACTCACCCTCAACCCCTCACCCTCAACCCCTCACCCACCCTCAACCCCTCCCCCTCAACCCCTCACCCTCACTCACCCTCAACCCCTCACCCTCACTCACCCTCAACCCCTCACCCTCACTCACTCACCCTCAACCCCTCACCCTCAACCCCTCACTCACCCTCACTCTCACTCACCCTCACTCACCCTCACTCACCCTCACTCACCCTCAACCCCTCACTCACCCTCACTCATCCTCACTCACCCTCAACCCCTCACCCTCACCCACCCTCAACCCCTCACCCTAACTCACACTCACCCTCACTCACCCTCACTCACCCTCACTCTCACTCACCCTCAACCCCTCACTCACCCTCAATCCCTCACTCACCCTCACCCTCACTCACCCTCACTCACCCTCAACCCCTCACCCTCACACAGTGCAATAGGTCTCGGAGCATTTGAGTTAGAGCTTTTAGAATTGTTTATGGCTTTTTTTTTGTAATTCTTTAGCATTGGCTACAGGAAACAAAAATGCTAAAGATTTACAAAAAAAAACCATAAACAATTCTAAAAGCACTAACTCTAATGCTGCGAGACCTATTGCATTTCCAATGCTTGTTTTCCCTGTGTTTGGTCGGTACTGCTGCAGTACCACTCATGGTCGTTAGGTGGCTGTGCTTCAGACTCGGTGCCAGGCAGTTCTTTCTGGACACTGCAGACTTGCCCAAGGCCTTGGCAGCCGGAAGAAACCCTCGATGTGGCCTGGAGGTTGAACGGACAGAAAAACGTACTGGCAGGTAGGGAGTGCCGCCGTCTGCTTTGCTTGTGAATGTCAGCAGGATGGCGTGCTTCTATTCAGAGTTGTCTTTGCTGCAGCGCTTCATCCTCACTCTCTCTCGTGGGGCCGCAGCAGGAGTTGTAAACATTGCCTGGCTACTGTAGGGCATACCCTCCTTGTTGGCGGAAGAGTGTAATTACCCAGAAGCCGGCTGGCCTGCCTCATGGACCAACTGGGTGATGAGAGGGCAGGGGGATGCAAGGCGGGCCGTAAGCCGGGTTATTCTCCTCTCTCTCCCGCGGCCCGTCAGTATAGCAGCTGCTGCTATGTTGGAGCTCGATTGGAGCTCGATTGTCGAGCAAGGCCTTGTCTCGGTTTGCGCGACACCGGCAATCTCTGCTGGCCACCATGCCATGCCCTGCAGACAGCACAGCAGCACTCATGCGGAGGGCGGGTTGTCCTTTCCCTCACTGCCGCATTGGGACTGGGGCTGCAGGTACTGGTTCGCAGACGTGGGTGCTGTTGGGCATGCCACCTGGTCTTGGTTCTAGACCTGGAATTGAGCTGCGAGGAGAAGACTTGGGGGCAGTGCCGTGCATAACATGCTTACTCGCAGCAGGGGCGTCACTCCTCCATGGACTTCATCAACAGGGTTGAAGTATGTATTCCTCCCCTTCGGTCACTACTGCTGATGCAGCAGTCTCACCACCCTTGGTAGTCTTTGGTGGAGGGTGTCTTCTCCACGGGGAGCAGGTCAGCAGAGTAGAGGTGTGGGGGAGGCTAGATGCAGGCTATTCTTTCCTCACGGAGCAATGGCTGAGTGGCGGCCAGCTTGGTACACGCGGGTTAGACCCCCTAGTCACCAATGTGGTATTGAGCCTCAGGCCCACATTACAGTAATGAAGGACACAGACACCAGGGGGTGCATAGCAGTAACTGGCCACAAGCACGTGCGCCCGGGCCCTTTCATTGCTGGGGCCACGTCACTCGTGACACCCGTGATGGATGGGTGTGGGGGTGCGGGGTATCCAGCCCTCAAGGGAGTGGGTGGGGTTACAGCTTCCTGTGGAACACTAGTATGTGTCCTGCAGGACATTACAAGAAGGAACAACCCCACGCTCTGACTTTCTTTAAGTGTCTGGTTTTAGCCAGAGCGTGACAGCAAACAAGTAATGGCTATCCTTATGCTCTCCACGCCACAGCCCCGTTTTTGAAGTCCCCCGTGCTTGGCATCTAGACCGCTGACCCTCCCTCAGCGCTCCTTCCAGTTTCACTGCTCCCCAGTCAGTCTCAAGCCCTCCCGCCTTCCGCTTCATGATCAATGCAGGTAGACAAATTCAAATACAAGTTGCACGTTTTAAAAATTAGACACGATAGAATCAAATTCAAATTCAATTAGGCTTAAAAACAAGTTAAAAATACAGTGCTGTGTGTCTCACGTAGTTAGGAACAAGTCATGGCTATCCTGAAATGCCCGAAATCTCCCAGTTTCTCCGATTCGCATATGCAGGAAGATTGTGCGTTGCTTACAGTTGAATTGCACTAGATTTTATAAAACAGATGTATTTCACCCATTTTATGAAATTATTTCATCACCCTCCCCCCCAACCTCATCACTGCTTATTTTATTTGTATACTATTTGTGAGAAGAGGTTTGCCTGACACTTGTTTCACAATAGTTCTTAGGAGTGGAGCGTGTAAAGATTGTCTTCTGAAATGGAAAATAAAGGTGGTTTGTGGCCCAAGAGGCACAACAGTTAAGTGATGTATACATCTACACTCGCATTACAATCATGAAGGTCGAATTCTCAACATCACTAGAATGAGAACTGTAGCTTACTTCAGGATCCCAAGAGGATCTAATATTTCTTCTTCCTCCTCCTCTTCTTCTTCCAGTTTCTCTTTTGCGGTTTCCTTTAGTCTTGTAATTGGCTCAGGAATTGTATCTGAAGGTCTTTCCTCGCTGAAAAAATCCAAAGAATCACTTTCAGGGATTTCTTGCTGCCTTTCACCTTTGCTCTGAGTCCTGGGATCAAAAGCACTGGTAGGTTGGGTTCCTGAAACACATGCATACACTTTAGAGCATCTAAAAGCAACAATTTATAGTTCATTGTGTCTTTAACCTAAAAGTTAGGATAGAATCCTGTGAGAGAGCATACTTGATGTAACATTGATGATTACATACAGAATATCAATTATCAAACCAATTGTCACTATTTCTCTTTTTGCAAGGAGATTATTTACATATAAACTGTGTTGTGTGTTTTTAACTTTAATGGTTCTCTTTATCGTTGGCATAGTTAAAAGTGTATTCTTAAATTCTTAAAGTTATGGCTTTCATTATTAAGGCACCATACAAATACATTGGCTTACATCAGTCTTTGAAGTGTTTTTCCATGTAGAAGTTACCTAGATAAAGCCTTAAGTATTGTGAATGTCCAGGATGCTTTCTGTTGACTGGTGTTCTAGTCACAATTGTTTGCTATAAGATGTGTGTTTTGTTGCCTGTTATCTGCTACTTTTCCATAACCCTGGGCGTAGTGGGAGTAGTGGGCGGGAAAAGACGGAAGTGTTGATTTTTGCCCTAGGGACATCATGCTGAAACAGTAGCTGTTGGCGGCCACACTCCTTAGGAACCTGTCCTACATGGGGGAAAAAGGCCAAGAACCTTGGAGTACTAATGGACACTGACCTCAACTTTAAGGATACAGTGTCATTTGCTTCCTGTTATTTGTTACCTTTGGAGGAAAAATACTCTGTGATTGAGAAGGAGATGCTGGCTTGTGTCTGGGCAATGGGAAAGTTCAGACAGTATTTATGAAGCTCTGAATTCATAGTGCTCAAAGATTGTAAGACTTTAGTGGAGGTGTTAACAACCAAAGAGTCTGCAAACGCCACTCCCCTCATAGCAAGGAAGATACTTAAGTTACTATATCTATACTAATATAATAAAGAGAAGAGAGAGCCCAAACATTTGAGGCGGGAAATCTCAGGAACCACAGCATCAATCACAACACCCAATACAGCGTTGGAAAGGGCAGTTGCAGCAGAAGGACATAGGCTATGCTGGGACGTGGGCGTGTGTGCGGGGCTCGGGATTACGGAAAAAAGCAAGCATTGTGCCCAATATTTCATTGTTTTTTCTTCCCAGGTTCTGTACATTCCAGCTCCGGGTGTCCACCCTGCTCCCTTTAAATACCCCTGCACCCCATAATCATAACCCACCCTTACTCCTTAAAACACCCCAACACCCTTAAACACTAACCCATCTTAACCCTATAAATACCCCTGTACCCCAAAACCCAAACCTACCCCTGAACCCTAAAATACCCCTGTACCCCAAACCCTAAATCTAGCCCTGAACCATAAAAATAACCCTGCACCTCGAAACCCAAACCTACCACTGAACCCTAAAATACCCCTGTACCCCAAAACCCAAACCTAGCCCTGAACCCTAAAAATAACCTTGTACCCCAAACCTAGCCCTAAACCCTTAAAATACCCCTGCAACCCAAAACCCAAACCTAACCCTGAACTCTAAAAATATCCCTATACCCCAAAACCCAAACCTAGCCCTGAACCTTAAAAATACCCCTGTACCCCAAAACCCATACCTATTCCTAAACCCGAAAACTACCCCTGTACCCCATAACCCAAAACTATATCTGAACCCTTAAAATACACAAACACCCCAAAACATATACCTCAGTACCCCAAAACATATACCCCTATACCCATACTTACCTTATCCACGCAAAAAAAAAAACATGCTTTTACCATTCATGCATTTACAACGAATTTTCGTTGTAAATGTATGCGTGGTAAAAGCATATAAAATGTAATGCCATGCGTTATAATGGCATTGCGGAGTCATGGTACTTTAGTAATGAAAGTATGCAGAGTGATGGTATGCGGAAAGTAAGTTGCGGAATAATGGGTGTTTACCCTCCCCCGGTAAGTACATTGGTGGCACGGCAGCTCACATCTCCAGCAACATACTCATATTTTTTCACCACCGATTTGAAAAATGCACAGGTCTCTCTCATTGATAGCCAGCACCGACATACACTTTTAGACACACTTCCTGCCACAAGTTCTAGAATTGCGAACTTTAGAGCTGGGGAGCTACGTTCAAATCTCGGCATCAGCTCAACATCCTGTGATTCCAGGCAAATCGCTTTGTCTCCCCGTGCCTACCACAAATTAATGTGTTCTTCTGTAATGTAAATTATGCTGATGCACATGTTGTCGAGTTCGCGCTATATAATATTGCAAGGAAAAATAAAGTAGGGAAACTCGAGTTCACACACTACTGAACGCGCACTCTTAAGTGCATCAGCAGTGTACTGTGAATCGGAGCGTTTCACAGGCCTCTCACAGATAAGAAATGCTATCAAAACGAAATCCTACAAAACAATATACTACTGGCCGGCAGCAATTCATATCCGGACAACGTCGGGACGGGCTGCTAGTTACAATTATAAAGTGGAGTACATTCCTGGTCAGAAAAATAAAGTAGGTGATTTGCCCTTTTGTGGGGGGACAAATTCATTTAAATGAATAATTTGATGAGTATAGTGTGGCAGAGATTTGTATAAAAACTACAGCCATTTAAAAAAATGAATGGACAAAGGGTTACAAAGAAGACAAAGAATTGCTGGAAATTAAAATGTTTGTTTTGGAGGGATTGCACATTAAAAGCAAACTGAGTGAAGTTGGAAAGAAATTTGGGGAGCTTAGGAATCAGCTATCTGTCTTGGACGAGGAATTTTTGTTGAGAGGACATAAAGTTGTACCTCCTCATAACTAAGGGAAAGAATACTATAAATAATGGATGAAGGACACTAAGATATAGTTAAGTTAAAACAAAAGAGTTAAGTATTCAAATTGGGGGCCTGGGATGGACTCTGAAATGGAAAAATATGTACAAGAATGTAGCAGTTGTATGAATACGGACAAGCCAAAGAAGGTGTTGAGGCCCCCATGAGGGGTAAGATAAATAATAAATACCTGAAGGTCCCTTGTGGGCTTTGGTAGTAGGTATTTTAGGCCCATCCTGGATATGGAGTGCCGAAATGGATTTGTACTTAAAAAGATCGGAAGTGGGCGTTCATTCCAAGGTGGATGTGGATGTAGTCATTCTTGGAGGAAATTTCCTGGGGGAAGGCCTCCCAAATAGATTGTTGAGTGATATGGTCCACAATTTGGGGCTGATAGGTTAAAAAGTTTCCTTCCTAGAAATAGAGTTCAGGCAGTGCACACGGCTGTATATCATCCTGAAGGGATCAGATGCATTGAGAGATTCAATAGAGTGATTATGGTTGGTGTGCAAGCTGCAATTAATGCGGTAAAGAATTGGGAAAAGGAATTGACTAAATTAATCTGGTTGTAGAGGGTCACAAGTTCAGTGGCTGGTTAGAGAGTGTTTAAAATGTTGAGGGGTTGTGAACCATTTACCAAGGATAACAATTCTTGGCTGTCTTTGGAGATGGGAAGAAAATGGTGACCAGCTGTGATTATGGAGAATCTAATGGTGGCACAAAAGACGAACAAGGAACACTACGATGAAAGGAAGGGTGTGAAGGAAGTCAGTTTGCTGAATGGGTTAGTGTAAAATTGAACCGTAAGGTTAAGAAAGGTAGTATTAAGTTTTCCTAACCACTTCAAGTATGAGAATGGTATGGTGTTTCTGCTACATTGTTTGATGGAAAAATCAGGCACTTTAGTAAACTGTCTTGGTGTAATAAAGCATTACCTTGTGATAAAGGAAGGCACGAGGACCCTAGTAGAAAGGGTAAAGATGGCTGGTTGTGGACATCTGCTCCATTGTTGCTTTAATTGCAATTTGAATGCCATCCAAATTAGTATGCACGGTGTCTTTTCTCATCTGGTCACGTTCTTATCCATCCTGGAAATCCTGGGATGGGCTCTATTTCTGGGCCTCCCTTTCTGTTTGGGCAGTAATCCGGGAAAGAAGAGATCCTGACCACCACTCACATTCAAGGCCCTTTGCTGCAGCCCACCACCAAATCAAAGGCAACGTGGTCTTTGCCCACCCTACAGACTATAATATTATGCTTAACGTGTGCCCCTCCTTCGAAAGTAACAGACTGGCCTTGCACCATAGCTTTGCATTCACGGTGTGGTGCGCTTCGAGCTGAGCATACCTCCTAATGATACTTGTGTGCACCTTCCATAATGGTCACGCCAGGCCCTCTGCACAGTCCACAACAGATCCTGCTTCCTCACTGGTCTTGGGGGTCTCTTATCTTGGTGGGGTTGCTTTGAGTCCATCAAAATGCTGATTACACCTCTCCTGCTTTAAATTTTGTCTATGATCCTTATGGTGTCTGGTACGGCTTATCCTGTTGATCCTTTTACTTTCCTCTCTATCCCAGAACTTACCTCTCTTGACTGTAATAGTGACGATGTGAAACTTCACTTTTATGAACTTAATAAGAAATGTTTTTAAAAAAAGTAAACTTTATTAACACTAAAAGCGTTGTTTTGCACTCTTGAGACTACATATGTTGTAATGTACATTTCTTGGTGTGTTGCACCACTAAGGTGCTATTTATCAGCAAACACATATTGAACCACAGAATAGCGATAACTTGTTTGCAGAGCTATGGCCAGCTTAAAAATAATACTAAAAGTCAGGAAAGAATGCAGACAAACAAAAATGCAGTTACTTTGTATGACTCTTCTAGGGGAAATGTTTTGATTACGAACGACTTTCCTTAGAAGGAAGAGAAAGGCAGCAGAGAAGAACAAACTATTTGATTTCAAAATCCATTTAAAAGTACTGCATGTTGGAGTAATAGCTCACTGTAGAACAATAGTTTTTAATGTATTTAAAGCAAAATAATTTGGATGAATTCAAAATAAATATTGTTTTCCAAAGTTCTTAATCTTCGCAGTGAAAGGTGAGTATGTATTTTGGCCTGCTGGTCTCTCATTGGTCCACCAATTGCATTAGCAGAAAGGGTGAGGGTGATACTGCATAATGAGTCCACTTTGCAGGTTGGCTCATTCTGGTCAATTCTCTTTTCTCATTCGCCATGACGACTGCCAGGGGTCACACCAATCTCAATATTCTGAGGGAAGATGAAACGTATGCATACAAGGAATGTGGTTTTAAAATGTATGTGGGCAACACAATTCTGTCAAACACTAGAGGGGGGCTGAAACCTCCCCTAACAGTGATCAGCTCCGTATATGTTAATGGTCTCTGATGAAGCAAAAAGGATGCAAAAACACAGATTTATGAAAGCTGTTTTCCCCTATCTGGTTTGCGTTGTTGCCCAGTGGTACAGTCCAATCAATCAATCACAGAATTTGTAGACCGCACTACTTACCCTCGAGGGTATCAAGGCACTGGGGAAGAAAAAACGGAAGAAAAAAAAGGGGGGGGTGCAGCTAATGGTCGAACAGCCAGGTCTTGAGTAGCCTCCTGAAGGTCAGCAGGTGGGAGAAGGATCAGCATCCTGCAGTGGTTCTTCGGATGCGGGGGGCGGTGGCAAGAGAGAGGTCAGCAGAGAAGAGCTGGTGGTTAAGGACGTAGAGGAAGAGCCTTCTGTTGAGGTAGGCTAGGCCGGTCTTATTGAGTGCCTTGTGTGCGTGGATGAGGAGTTTAAAGGAGATTCTCCTGTCGACGGGGAGCCAGTGCAGGTTTCTCAGGTGTGGGTGATGTGGCGTGGTACGTCGAGGATCAGGCGTGCCGAGGCATTTTGAATGCGTTGCAGTTGTTTGATGAGCTTGGCCGGGGCTCCCATGTAGAGGGTGTTTCCATTGTCGAGTCTGCTACTGACCAGGGCCTGGGTGACTGTTCTTCTTGTATCTGTCGGGATCCACCTGTAGATCTTGCAGAGCATGCGGAGGGTGTTGAAGCAGGAGAAGGAGACTGCGTTGACTTGCTTGGCCATGGGGAGCGTTGAGTCGAGGATGACTCCCAGGTTTCCTGCGTGGTCGGTGGTGTCAGGGCTGCCTCCAGTGTCGTAGGGCACCAGGAGTTGTCCCGGGCTGAAGGGTTGAAGCCGAGGATGAGGACCTCCATCTTGTCTGTGTTCAGCTTTAGTCGGCTCCTCTTCATCCAATTGGCGACGGCCTTCATTCCTTCGTTGAGGTTGGATTTGGCGGTGAGGGTGTCCTTGGTGAGGGAGAGGATCAGTTGAGTGTCATCGGGGTAGGAGATTATGTTGAGGTCTTGCTGTCGGGCGATGCGTACGAGCGGGACCATGTAGATGTTGAACAGTGTCGGGCTGAGGGATGATCCCTGGGGTACGCTGCAGATGATCTCGGAGGCTTCGGATCGGAACGAGGGGAGGCGGATGCTCTAAGTTCTGCCGGAGAGGAAGGAGGTGGTCCATTCCAAGCCCTTGTCTCGGATCCCTGCGTTGTGGAGGCGTGCGCGTAGAGTGCGGTGGCAGACAGTGTCGAAGGCGGCGGAGAGGTCCAGCAGGATGAGTGCTGCGGTCTCACCGTTGTCCAGCAGAGTCCTGATGTCGTCGGTGGCGGCGATGAGGGCAGTCTCAGTGCTGTGGTTGCTACGGAACCCGGACTGGGATGGGTCCAGGATGCTGTTTTCTTTGAGGCATCTGGTTAGCTGTCTGTTGACGATCTTCTCGATGACCTTGGCTGGGAAAGGAAGCAGAGAGATGGGCCGGAAGTTCTTGAGGTCTCTCGGGTCCGCCTTGGGTTTTTCTCAGCAGGGTGTTGATCTCAGCGTGTTTCCAGCTCTCTGGGAAGGTCGCGGTCTTGAAGGAGAGGTTAATGACGTTGCGCAGGTGGGGTGCAATGGAACTGCTGGCTTTGTTGAAGATGTGGTGCGGAAAAGAGTCTGAGGGGGAGCCAGAGTGTATTGTGCTCATGGTCTTCATGGTGTCATCGATGTTTATGTTGGCCCAGGCTGGCAAGGGGTCGTGGTTGATGGTGTGTGGCGAGTCTGGTGTGTCGGTGTCTGTTGAGGCTGTCTGGGTGTTGAAGCTGTGGTTGGAGAGTTCCTTCACGATGTTTAAGAGCTCCTTGCTGTTGTGTGCGTTGTTGCCGAGGCGGTCTTTGAAGGAGATCCTCTTGGCGGCCCTGATGAGGCGATGGTAGTTGCGGATGGCGTCTTTGTGGACTGCGTGGCTGTCCAGTGTCTTTTCACTGTGCCATTTCATCTCTAGTTTCCGGCAGGTACGCTTGTATGCTATGAGTTCCGGGGTGAACCAGCTGGCTCTCTTGCTGGTGTCTCTATAGGTGGGTTTTTTCAGCGGGGAAAGGGTGTTGGCGCAGTCATCAATCCATCGTCTGAGGTTGCGGGCAGCGTCGTCGGTATTGGAGAGGTCTGTGGGTGGGCTGAGAGCGAGGTTTGCCTGTAGTTGGTCTTCGGTGACTTTGCTCCAGCAGCGGCGTGGGATCTGTTGGGTGTGGTGGTGTGTGGTGAGTTTCTGGAATGTGAAGTGGATGCAGCGTTGGTCGATCAAGGGGAGTTCGGTGGTGTGGCTGAAGGAGACATGGGAGCTTGAGGAGAAGACGGGGTTGAGCGTGTGACCGGCGGAATGGGTCGGCGTTATGACGAGCTGTCTCAGTCCAAGGTTGGCGATTGTCGATAAGGGTAGTCGAGTTGCTGTTGTTGTTGTTCTCCAGCTAAAAGTTCAGGTCTCTGAGGAGGATGTAGTCGGTGGACGTTAGGGCATGCGAGCTGATGAAGTCGGCGATGGAGTCGCTGAACTGGGGTCGGGGTTTGGGGGGTCTGTAGATGAGGGTGCCTCTTAGGGTGGTGTTGAGGTCCGTGTGGATCTGGAAGTGCAGGTGTTCAGTGGTGCGGAGGGTATCGTCGGTGCTGGTCGAGACCCTGATGGTGTTCTTGTGGACGCTGGCGATTCCTCCTCCTACTCCGTTGGTGCGGTCTCTGCGGGTAATCTTATAGCCGTCTGGGATGGCTATCGCGATGTTGGTTGCGGAGGAGTCATTAATCCAGGTCTCTGTCAAGAAGGCGACGTCCTAGGATGATGTGTCGAGCAGGTCCCAAAGCTCGACGGCGTGTTTGCGTGCGGAGCAGATGTTCAGTACGATGCATCGGAGGTGGTTGGGGTCCTTCTTGGCGGGCGCTTCGGCGGCTCTGAGGCTGGTGTAGCTGCAGTTTCGGCAGGTGAAGGGACCATGAGTGCGTTTCAGGGCATTCTTGAAGCCGGTGTGGGTCCCTCCTGGGTTGAGAGAGTGGAGTGTGCTGGCATCATAGCGGCGGCGATCACCCTGGTGGGAGCAGGGGGCGCAAAGGACCAGGGGTTCTGGCGCTGGTAGCGGTCGGGCACATATGGGCTTACCTTAGGTGCGCCTTCGGCACGCCAGCGGTGCGGCTGCCATATATGGGGAGGTGGGAGGGAGGAGCAGCTGGGAAGTGGGAGGCAGGGGCAGCGAATGGTCGGTCAGGGGGCGGGGCTGCAGTGGACGCAGTGGAGGGAAACGGGAGTGGCGAGGGACACAGAACCGGGCACAGAATCAGGGACACACAAGGCAAAACAGAAGGCAAAACAATGGGGCACAGGGAAAGGGGGCACAAAAGGGGAAACAGAAGGCAAAATGGACACAGAATCAGGCGCACGAGGGGAGCAGAGGGCAAAAGGGCAACAGGAAAAACTGGCACAGCAACGAGGAGGCAGTGGGGGACAGCGGCAAGAGCACTAACCAGCAGCAGGGCAGCACAGGCGGAGCTGTGTGGTGGGGGAGTGACCTACCTGGCAAGGAGACCATTCATACGATAATGCAAACAAAAACTATACAGGGACCCCCCCTTCCAGACCACAATGTACACTCATGTATCCTTAATTCTAGACGACAACAGCTGTTTATTTCTTTGGTAGCATTTTCTCAGCAATAGTTTCTGAGTGGTCATCCTACCCACAAATCCTAGCTATAATGCCACATTCTTGGACACTCAAAAAATCTTGGGTACTAAGGCGCACATGTACAAAAATATCACCTCAAATCAAAGACCCCCAAGTCGCGTATTTAAGGTATGCAGATTTTACCCCCGATAGAAGACAATTAAGAATGTGGAAAATACACAGGTGCTCATATTGTAAACAGTCCCAGAAATCATTACAGAGCAGCACATCCAAAGCTGGCCTTTGTTAAGGGGCGATGAAACAGTGCACAGAAGCAGATTCCAAACTGGCGGTAGCTAAGAGGCAACAAAACAGACATGGAGGAAAACTTTTTGAAGCAGGTGTGATAGCTCCCTGGGATCAGCTACTTAGCTTCTGGTGTAACATCAGGTGTTGAGGAGTTTCAAGAGGCAACTAGGAAAGCATTTCTCAAATGTACCGGTCAGGTGAATATTTTCTGTATGATTGATTATCCTATGATCTCTTATAAGCATCTGCACTATGCAGAACACAGACATGTATGTGTTTACTGTACTATGTACAGTCTCGGCTATGTACGGCTTTGTTTGATGCACAATACAAAGTAAACTAAATATATGTTATCCACATGCATAAATTTGATTTTAGAAAATGTGTTTTGATGGGAAATGTGATGCAAGCAGATGTTACAAAATTCCTCTCCTTGCAGGTATTTACACATTCACAAGGCCCTTTGTCAAATATATTGCACCTTTATATTTATGTATTGAGCATTATAAAATCCGTAAACACCCCCCTTTTTCAATAGAATTCGGATGAATGGTTTTCCTCATATTGAAAATTATTTTATTGAGAAGAACAGAAGAGAATGGTTAATTGTACAGAAGTTGTAGCTTTGGCTGGAGTGCTCATGTCACTTTTGAAAGTTGTAATGAAGTTTAAAATTTCGCACATCTTTTTTAAGTATGGATGGGCTCGCTTTTTTTTTAGGCTCCCTCTCTCTCTCCTTTTTCTCTCTCTCCTGGCAAAGCAAGTCTTCACACAGCAGCAAACATGCCCAAACTGGCCCTCAAGATATTGAGTGTGCCAGAAGAAAACAGTGCACAACAATCTCCCGTCTCCTGTTGAATTGGTCATAATTTCCATTGCGTTCACGTCACTTCCAGGGATCCCCTTGAGTTCTCTTCCGGTTCGCGCCTTCCGAATACCCCAGCATTTCCGAGCTTGCAATAAATAGAACACTACGTGCATATCATGAACGCTTCCTTAAGGAAGAAAGACCTACTGGCTGGGGTAGGAAATGCCATTGTTCTGTTGCAAGGTGGTTAACATTTGGAAAATTAAGTAAACGATCTGCGCTTGATTGTATCATCAGCACCGCTGTAGGGATTATTAATGCTTTGCTCGAGGGCCTCCTTACCTATTTAAACAGCCTCCACGAGAGGCATCAAATCTATGCTGAACAGCTTGAACGCAACATATGGAAAAAAGAAGACCGTGCAAAACAAATATTCTCAAAAATGCAAACGCTTGTGTTATCCACACCATGGAAAAATTGACTCAAAGTCTGTGACATAATAAATATTGAAATAATAAAGAACTACCTTGGCAAATCACAAGAATTATCTGCGAGGGGAACAAGCTAGATTTGAATACTCGAAAACATTTGAAAATTTGAGAAAACATTTCATTCTGAAGTACTTCACGCAAGAAAATGTTTCCGTTACCTTACTCTTCATTGTGGAATTCTGTAAATATCTGTATAAAAACAGTCTCTAATTTCTTTATAGTGGATGACCTGTGATGCAACCAGTGACCTATTATAAAGAAATGACTCGGAACTCAACTGTATTTACTTATTTATTATAGTTGAGTTCTGATGTCACAGTGCTGGCTGCCAGAGCCAGCAACTGAGGGGAAAGGCAGGCCAGTCAATGGAGCATAAATAAAGTAGCTGTTTATAGTATGAAAACAAAATGTTTTTCTTCCTTCTGCAGTTTTACTAGCTGTGCAGTGACAAGCAGAAAGGTGACATTCATGCTAACATGTTTATTTTGTGCACTCCTTAGGTAATTATAGAAACGTTAGAAGCTTTTTTTAAAGGACTAGAATTTCAAGTGCAAAATTAAACACATCCAAAAAGTTGTTATATTGAATCAGTTTAATACTGATTCAATGTTAGACAGCAAATTGGGACAAACAACTGTGAACAATAGTTGACAATTACAATTTGCTTTGGCTATAAAAGTTCAAAAAAGTGAATATTCCCCACAATTGACACTGATCTTACAAGTCAAATGTAAATAGCCTAAGGCTTGTTTTCAGTGATATATTACAACAATTACACTGGAAGGACAACTGGTGTGTACAAAAGTATTAATATTTATTATATTCTCAAAACTTTTATGGTTTCTTAACATAAATCTTGGGACAGATGCAGCCCAATATTAGTTTCCTGATCTGTCTTCGCTCTGGCTCCACCGATCCTCTGTCTGTCTTTGAAGAACAAATGAAGGAAAGAGTCGGAGTACACTGGATTATTGAAGGATCAGAGATGAGGCAAGTTTATTTCACAATTTCATTTACACAATATTGTTGCTATGCTTTTTTTTCTACACAGTAATTACAACAGTAAAATTTTCCCTTGTCAGCTCACGACATCTATATCCAAAGCATTTTCCCTTGTCAGCTCACGACATCTATATCCGAAAAAGAGCTGAACAGTCCTCGCCAGGGATACAAAAGGCATTTCTGTACTTCCACGGATCGAGCCTGACAGAATATCTCAGTTTACCATGCATTTTCCACCCTAGCCAGGACAACTCCTTGGCGAGCACTGCAGTTTCCTTTTGGACAATACATCCTTAATTACCATGTCTTATGTCAGGGGAGTGGGTAGAGGCCTGGAGTTAGAGGGATCATAGAGCCCTTTTGATAATGTTCCTAATATCTTTTATAGATTGGCACCTTTGATGCACTTTCTTCTACTGTACAAGTCGGTTAGAGGAACTTTTTGTGCCATTGGAGAATATCAAAGGCTGACATCTGGGTTGCAGGCAGTAACAGGCAAAAGGATTTTGCACCAATTGACTAAGCATTCCGGCTCGGCCATCCCACATGTGCATGTACCCAACAATATCTGGCTGCACTGCACAGGGAGAGGCCTCATCCAGAGCTAATGCAGCTGAGTTCAGTTTAAGTCTGGCGCTTTCAAAAACCTTTTTTAATTTAATAAAATTATATGTATAACACACTTACTTATAGGGACTTCCTGCCAGCCCTCTTCATCTATTGGTCTGCTATTTATGTCATTCACATTTTTCCTCCACTCACTACAGGGTACAGGGCAGTGGATCAGCCGACTTAATTCAATTGCTAACTTTATAAGGAGGACATCCACACACAGGCTTCGGATCAGAAGAGCCTCCGCACTTGTAGCAAAAGCTCCTCAGTCGTGGCGTGTTCTCCGCACCTGTGGTGGGATATCTGCATGGGAAACTGAAGTGCGGAGATCCGGTCATGAGTGTGGAGATAGGGGCGTGGCTTGGGCGCCGATGGCGATGGTCGCCTGAGAGCTCGGCTCCGGGACTGAGCCCGGAATTATCCTGTAAATCGGAGGCTGCGGGGCACCCCAGACCCCGCATTCTGCTGAGCGGACCGACGGAGACCTGCCGGGGCCCCTGGTGGGGCTCGGACGAGGGTTGATCCGGAGTGAAACCGAAGTTTGCGGAGTTGCGGAGTGCGACCCAACATGGCGCCCGGACTTCTTTGTCCCCCTGGTCGGACCCACTGATTCGGAGGAGCGTCGCGAGCAGCGACTTGCGCCCAGCTTTGCCATCCCCGGCTGCTCTGTGCACTAGATATCAACTTGATCGGACTTTTTACAACGAGTCTGCACTCGGTTGGGTGACTGGGCAGCTGCCCACGGTATAGGGGACCCCGGGAGCGGACGCCCTGTGATCCAGGCGGTGGCCCAACTCACGACACCGCACCTAGCTACGTTTTCCTGCCCAGTCCACTTCCATGGGAGGCGCGACACTTTGGCGCCACAAATCATCCGGTGGAGTTGGTGACCCTCACCCCGGGTCTCTAGCGGCTGAGCGGGCCTGCCCGACTCGGCGGCGGTTGTCTCCGCCCCCTCATCGGTGCCCTCGGACGCCGTGGCGGTGGTGTGAGCCGAAGCGGAGAAGTCTCCACAGGCCCTGGAGAAGGAGGTCTCCCATACTTGATTTGAAGACCAGTAACCGGGAGGGTCGTGGTCGGCGGCTGCACCCGGAGACACCTACTCCGGGACCTTCACGGAGTGCCCCCGGTGACATGGGGAAACCTAGAGGAGCCAAGGGGACTACCCCGACTGCCTCGGACTCGGAAGCCCAGGACAAAGAGGAACATGGGGACTCAAAGAGTTCTGGTGGCGCAACGATGCAACAACAGTTCGACCGCGTCCTGGAGGCGATAGCGACCACGAGATCGGCCCTCCAACAGGACATTGCCCAGGTGGCGACGAGCCTAGGTCTCCTCAGAGCGGACCACGGTAAACTGTCGGACCGGGTCAAGGAAGTGGAGAGCTCGGTGAAAACCTTGGAGCCGGCGCAGCGAACCTTGGCTGCAACGATGAAGGATGCCTTATCCCGAATTGCGACCCTGGAGCAGAGGGCGGAGGATGCGGAAGGCCGCAACAGAAGGAACAACATCCGTGTAGTGGGCCTCCCGGAAAAGATCGAGGATGGCGACATGGTGACATACTTGGAGACCTGGCTCCGTGACACGGTGGCCCCGGAGGGGCTATCCTCCTTCTACACTCTGGAGCGTGCCCACAGAGTCCCGGCGCGGCCACCGCAACAGGGACGCACCCCGAGACCGGTGGTGGCGCGGTTATTGCACTTTCGGGACAGGGACTTAATCCTTAATGCCGCCAGACATAATGGTCCATTCAAAGTGGCGAACAGTCAGGTGAACATCTTCCCGGATTACACCTACGAGACTCAACGCAAGCGGTTCTCCTTCCTGGCGGTCAAGCGCGAGCTCAGGAGCGAGGGCATCCAGTACTCGCTCCTCTATCCTGCAAGGCTCCGCATCATTGTCGATGACAAAACTCAGTTCTTCGACACCCCGGAGGATGTCTGTGCCTGGCTTGAGCTTTACAGGACAGGGAAAGATGGCTTCGGCTCCTCGTCCCAACAGGCAGATGAGCCGGAACAGAGACGGCGATCCAGGAGGATCAGGAATCGCCGCGGCCGCACGGGAGGGCCCTCAACTGCAGAGACGTCGTCGGAACGGAGGGGAGTGTTGGAAGTCTTGTCGGAGTTGTCTGGTGCACGGGACGAAGCCATTGAGGAGGAAAACAACCCGGGTGATGAGGAGGCACCATCGGAATCGGAGGACTCAGTGACTGATAGTGCCCATACACCGGTGATCACACCGAAATCGGTGGAGGACCTTTTGGATGGACAAGGGTAACGGGGTGTGCTGCCTTATTTTGGGTGGGGGCCCGGCAGGGGGGAGGCGGTTGCCGTCCATTGATGCTGACAAAGAGGGAGGGAGGGGTGGGGTGCCCCTGTTTCTGCCCCGAGGGGTTTTTGGTACTGTTTAGGGCTTGTTTTAGTCCTGGTGGCCTGAGCGTCGAGGGCCCACTGCCTCCGCCCGGCCCGCACCTGGCCCTTAAGGCCTTCCTACGGTGGCGACCGTAGGAGTAGTAGGGGTTATTGGGTTGATAGAAGGCGAGGTTTGGATGGGATCTGGATGGTGCAGTTTGGGTCCTGTTCTGGGGTGGGTGGGTGGGGGTTCGGTTTGTTCTTGGGTTGTTTGGTTTTGGTTGGGGAAAATGGCCGCCATCAGTGCTGGGATGGATGATGTCTTTTCTTTGTGGGAGCCCGGACGGGGAGACTGTGCGAGAACAATATGGGACAATGGCTGATGTTGCTAACTTGAAATGTGTTACTTGGAACGTAAGGGGGCTCCATACTATGTCCAGGCGCCACAAAGTCCACGCTTATTTAGTGCGTAGGGGAGTGCAAATGGCGCTGCTGCAGGAAACTCATCTGACCAAGGCGGAAGGGGCGGCGCTACAGCGTAGATGGAGGGGGCAGGTCTTTTCCACGTCGTACTCCGCGTATGCCAGAGGGGCGCTAATATGGATAAGAGCAGGGGTCCCCTTCCAAGTCACGAGAACAGCGATAGATCCAGAGGGGCGTTACGTGGCCATCTCGGGCACTCTAGGAGGGAGGGACTTGAACATTTGCTGTGTGTATGCTCCTAATGTGGACCAGACTGCCTTCCTTTCCAGGTTATCGGGCTCGTTGGCCCACTTCTTCCCCGGGCCCCTTCTGCTTGGGGGAGACTTCAACTCCGTAGTGGACGTGGATATTGACCGCTCCCATCCGCCACTTCCCGATTCTCCGGTTCGTCGCACGGCTAAGGGTCGTCAGGATTGGCAGACCCGATGGGGTTTGACGGACATCTGGAGGGCGCATCACCCCGCATCTAGGGATTATTCATACTTCTCGGGCCTGCATGAGTTGCATGTCCGACTGGATGGCTTTCTTGGGTCGCCCGAACTGGTTTCGGCAGCGGTCCGATCTGAGTACTTGTCCAGAACCATTTCAGACCATAACCCGCTCCTGCTGGACCTTCGCTGGTTCCCCGGGGCGCCGGCGGTGCCCACCTGGAAGCTGCGACCCGAGATTCTTGAGGACAGTGTTTTCAGAGCGGACCTGGGAGACAAGATATTGGAATATTTTGCGTCCAACGGCGGCACCGCGAGTACACGAGCGTTAGAATGGGACGCTTTTAAGGTAGTGGTGAGGGGTTACTGTATTTCTAAGAAAGTGGGCATGAGGCGCGTTATTCTGGCTGACTTAGATGCAGCGGACCAGCAACTCCGCGAGCTTGAAATTCGCCGCCCTGGACACCCGGAATTGCAGGTACGAACGGCGGAGGCGAGGGAAAAGGTAGCGGCAGAGGTCGAACGGCTCCGCTGTTTTGATTATAAAGCCTATACGGTCCGATCCATCGCAGAGGGGGACAGATCGAGCGCGCTGCTGACATGGTTGGCCAACCCTACGAGCCAGTCCCAATTGACGACAAGTATGCGTGAGGCAAACGGCACCCAGGTACACACTCAACCGGAGATTCTTAGCTGCTTCCGGCATTATTATGAACGTTTGTACCGCAGTCGCTCCGCACGAGACCCAGCCCGGCTCGATAAATATCTACGTCCACTGGAGCTTCGCGCAGTGGAGCAAGAAGTGGCGAAGGCCCTGGGGTCCGACATTGAATTGGGGGAGATCCGCGGGGCCATTAAACGGATGGCGAGAAACAAGACCCCGGGCCTGGATGGCCTACCCGTGGAGTTTTATGCAGCTTACGCTGATCTCCTAGCCCCTCGATTGTTGGTGGTCTGCAGGGAGGCGAAGAGGCTGGGGCGACTCCCGAGCTCGATGTGTGAGGCGCTGGTGGTTCCTCTCCTCAAACCGGGACGAGACTCGTCCGACCCGGGGTCTTACCGTCCCCTATCGATGTTGACGGTGGACTATAAAATACTGAGCAGCATCCTGGCCTCGAGGCTGCTGGGACACATGAGTTCCCTAGTACATGAAGACCAAGCTGGTTTCATCCCACGGCGAAACACGACTATGAATATTCGCAGGCTGTTCCGTTTGCTGGGGGAACCATTTGTGGATGCCCCGTCCCCGGTCGTCTTGTCGGTGGACCTAGAGAAGGCTTTTGATAGCCTAGAGTGGGACTACCTCTGCACGGTGCTGCGGAGATTCGGCCTCGGGGAGGGCTTTGTCAGGTGGACCGCGGTTCTCTATGCCTCTGCATCAGCCAGGGTCCGGGCGGGTCCACTGATTTCCTCACAGTATCCGGTAGAACGAGGCACGCGGCAAGGGTGTTCATTGTCCCCACTTCTCTTTGCGCTGGCGGTGGAGCCACTCGCGCTGCACCTTCGATCGGGAGCCCACTATACGGGCTTGTGGACGCCTGCGGGCCCGCATTATGTTTCGCTGTATGCGGACGACCTGTTGCTCTTCCTAGAGGACCCGCTTGACGCTTTACGTGGAGCGGCGGTGGCGCTCACAGAGTTTGGGGAGGTTTCGGGCCTCCGAGTGAACTGGTCCAAGACCTGTCTCTTTCCGGTACGCAAAGGTGCTCCCGCCCCTACCCTACATAGGGAGATTAGATGGGAACCCGACTGCTTTAAGTACCTTGGGGTGTTCGTCTATCACGACCAACCCGACCTCCTGGATGGGAACATTGCCCGCAGCATTCGAGCACTTCGAGGCTGCATGGACTTTTGGGCCACGCTGCCGCTTTCGGTGGCGGGACGGATCGCCCTGCTTAAAATGGTGGCGCTTCCCCGACTATTATATTACTTTCGGACTCTACCGATCTGGGTCCCACCGGCCACGTTTCGACTGTTACGCTCTATGGTGGTCGGATTCCTCTGGGGGTCGGGCCGCCGGCGGGTAGCCCTCAAAACCCTGATGAGGCCGAAGGACGAGGGGGGGCTCGCGGTGCCGGACTTTGAAAAGTATTATCTAGCGGCGCAGCTCCAGACCTTCACCCGGGAGATCGCCAGGGAATTCCGGGGCCCGGAAGACAGGAGGGGAACGGGCATGGCCAGGCATGTTCTCTCCTTTGTAGCGCTGCGACAACGTTTGGCCCTGCGGGATTTGTCGATGGAGGAGCGGACTGTCCGCCTGTGTTGGAATCGGGCTCACGCCCGAGGCCAACTGAGAACACCATATGCGCCTGAAATACCGTTGGGGATGCTGACGGCCCTCCCCCATGGAGGGGATTGGTCACGTTTGGTGGCCTGGGAGGATGCCGGCTTACAGCTGGTTGGAGATCTGTACGAGGACGGAGCGCTCTTGTCCTTCCAGGATCTTATCGACCGCTTCGAGATCCCCCGTGGTGATTTTCTGCTGCACTCGGCCATTGTCCGAGCAATCCAGGCACACTGGAAGAGCGGGCAGGAGGAACCCCCCTTATCTCAGGTGTGCCAGTACGTGATGATGTCTGCGGGCACGGTGAAGGCGGTCACTTGCCTTTACGGCAGGTTGATTAACGAAGGGTTGGCTCCCCTCACCACTCTGAGAAACCGCTGGGAGGAGGACATTGGCAGGGAGATCCCGGAGACGACCTGGGCCCAGTTGGTGAGACGAGCCTGGAAGGGCACACGTAACGCCCGTTTCCAGCTGGTCCACTATTACGTTCTCCATAGAGCGTACCTGACCCCAGTGAAAATTAGACGGTATTTTGCCACGAATTCGGCGGAATGCCCTAGGTGCCCAGCTCAGGAAGCGGACCTCCTCCATATGTTATGGGCCTGTCCGGGATTGTCATCTTACTGGCAGGAAGTAGAGAAGACCCTGGAGGAGGTGACGGGGAGATCCTTATCATTTGATGCGGCGGTGGGGCTCCTACACTGGTTCCCCCATACCCCCCGGAATAAAATTTCTAGTAAATTTATCGACCTAGGGCTCCTCCTTGCTAAACGAGAGGTGACCAGGAACTGGAAGGCACGAGTTGGTCCGACAGGCAGCAGATGGCACAGTGAGCTTTTGAAGTGGGCGGCGGGGGAGAGCGCGCTGCGATATCAACTGGCTTGGAGGCAGCGTAATGAGAAGGCGCAGGAGGCCGCGTTGGAGTGGGAAATGTTGGTGCAGGCCCTCAGGGATTATTGTGCCCCCAGCGACTCTGAAGGTGAAGAAGCGACTCGCCCCGAGTCCCGGTAAACATTTGCACTGTTAGTCCTATTGCTTTCCCCGTGGGTCCCATGGCAGATCCTGTGGCGGTAGCTCCCAGGCGCTGGTGGCGGGGTTGGGTGGGGTTTCTTTTGGTTAGCAGTATTTTGAGGGTGGGGGTTTTCTTTTGGGTTTATAGGCTTGTTTGGAAAAGCAGATGACGGACAGTGGATCATCCGGACCAGCTCAAGCATCCTGCTGAGCCCCCATTGCATATCGCCGCCCGACCCCAGGGTTGTGGGCCGGATGGCTGTGTACGAAACTTACGGTGGGGGGCCAGAGGGTTTTACTATGTTGATATTGCTTGTGATACAATGCTGGTCGATATTGTAACGATTTACTAATTCCTGCAATAAAAATATATTTAAAAAAAAAAAAAAAAATGAGTGTGGAGATACCGCCATGTCTACGGAACCTCAACTAAGAGTGTGGATGCTTTTTGTGATCGAGACCACAAAGTAGTTCTATTAAGTGTTGCCTCCCTTTGGCAGGAAGGTCAAACCGGGCGTGAGCCCAAAAAGCGAGTGTAGGAAAGTAGGATCTGCTTTTATGGCTACCCCCACTTTCTGCTTGATGTAATGCTGTTTCTTACTAGTCTGACTGGGATCCTGCTAATCAGGACCCCAGTCTCTGTGCTTTTTCTCCTAAATTGGTACAGTAAGTACTTGGGTACATCCCAGATTGGACACTGGTGCACACTTATCAGTCCCCAATAAATTAGTATATGGTTCTAAGGTACCCAGGGCATAGGTATACCAGGCGTCTCCCCTGGGATGAAGGCGTCTGAAGCATGTATTTTGCCACCCATGGGAGACCACTAAAATTGTAACTACAGGCCTGCCATTGCAGCCTGTGTAAGCTTGTGCTAGCACCACTTATGAAAGATATATAGGTTTCCCTATATCCATGGTCACTGCACTTAAAACCTATCAGTCACCCCTAGAGCAGGCCTTTCAATCCTGAAGGCAGGGTGCAAGGTTCTAAGTGTGAGCGTGACCCTGCATGAGCACGACACCCCTAGATTCTACAGAGTCCATTCTCCTGGGTTGTGAGACATCCATATAACATATAGAAGGGGCAAGGCGTCATTACGTGATGCCCATCTCGAAACTGGCTGTAACGGATCCTATCAAGTTTGGTATCAAACATGTTGGAATCATACCCCCCACACCGTAAGCGGTGTGGGAGGAATGATTCCATGCACCGTAAAGCTTCTTTGGGAGGCCCTCGGTGCTCCCGGTACCAGTCTTCCAGACCCAGACAGCAAGCTAGGGCTGCTGCCAGCCAGAGACCCGTTTCTGCCTCCCTGCTGCAGAGCCAAGCACGAGTAGGGAAAGGCAGAACAATAGGTATACTGTCACAGGGAGGTGTGACCACCTCCCAGACAGTGCTTAATGTATTGGGGCATGGCAGGGTAGCTTGCCAGTGCCACATAGTCTGCGTGCAGGGCATACGTGGTGCCCTCCATGCATAGTCCAGTCCAAACCAGTTCAGGGAGCCTTTGGCTCTGGCTCTGGCTCAAAACTGGACAAAGGACAGGGGATTATCCTCCCCCATGTCCAGCCCCTCCTTGGGGAGGGACCCTTAATTGGCCCAACCCTTTCCTTAGGGTACTTAAGGGCTTACCGGAGGGTACTTAAGGGCTTACTGGAGGGTGGGTCCCAGGATTCGTTGTGGGACAAGATTAATTTCAGACACCACTTCTTCTTCAGCTGCCTGGGCACTCTGGACTTCGCTCTGGGCATCAAGGCTGCAACCAGAAAGACTCCTGCTGCTCCTGAAATCCTCGCCCTGCTCGTCTGCTGCAACGTCCATGCCTGTACACCATACAGGAAATTCCAAGGCCAGTGGCATCCAAAGACACCTGAATGAATCTCCCTTGAAGTGATGGAGTCACTTCCCTGCATCTGCAGGCACTGTAACTAGGCTGACAGGTCTGATGATCTTGGGCTCCCACAGACTCCGAAAGGCTCAGCAACAGAGGTGGTGGCTATTCACATCCGTCAAGGCCTGACCTGTCCTTTCACCAAGTTGTAGGCCAGTATCCCTCGTCGGAGCCGCAGGAACCGAACCCCTGTGCACGCTTCGACTTGCAAAGGTGTGTTGCCTAGCTTCCACTAAGATCTTCGGGCTCTAAGTAGCTCCAAGCACAAGCATCTTCAATGACCAAGATCTTTGTCCTCATCACAACACTTGCATCGTGGGCTGCATTTTTGGTGAGCTGCTCAAGGTCCTCTCACAACTCCAGTGCCTCCGCCCTGTGGGTCCTCTTGAGGGTCATCTTTGAATTCTTTGGCCTATTGACATTGGCTACCGAAATGATTGTATTGAATACAAGATAGACATCAATCCAGAGAAAAGACTGAAATACCCAGTGTCGTTTATCACATGAAATGATGGCAATTTCACATGTCCTTTAATGCATTGCGTTTCCATTACAGAAATGTTAATGAAAATCTTTCAAAAAAAAAAAATCTTTCAATTCTTTGGCCTCCCCAGATTGTTTGGGGCCTGCCCTGACTCCTCTACTCGTGGTGGGTAACCTGGACCTTGATGGTCCCGAAAATGCACCTTCTTTGCTTTCTACATTGTCTGCAGTTGCCCAGGCTTGTTGGTGCTCCCGATGGACGCCGACCCCTCAGCTCTCAACATACGAAGTGGAACATCTTGTCAATGGCTCCTGGTCTTCCACAGCGTCACCTGGTCCTCACAGCTGCAGCTCCAAGGTCACAGTCAACTCTCCTGCACTACCCGACATCGGTGGGCATTCGTCTTCTGCGCTTCCTGGTCACTTCCAAGTGGCATAGACTATGTCCCTTCTGCTTTCAGGTACTTCTACACTTGAATCCACCTTTGGGTTCCACTGGACATTCTCTCCTTATCCAGCAGTGGCATCTTCCTGAAGTCCTCCAGTGGGTTCGACTGCAGTTTTGACGCCACTTCTTTCCTATGCACCAGGCTCCCCTGGGGCAGGTATCTTGGTTCATAAGGTATCCACAGGTGCGGTGGCTCTCCAACCTTCTGTCTTCCACGGGGTTTCTTTAGGGTCCACTGGGAAGGTTCCTTCTTCTTTAAAATTGCAACTGCAACTTACCAATTGACTTGCATTGATCCAGTGGTCGTGTTCCCACACTGCACACGGCCTCCGTGTTACTTACCTTTATTAGTATAAAATAATGACTTGATTTCTACTGCTGATGTTTGTATAACTCGAAAGCAAATTGCTTATTCCAGTCTAAAAGGTGTACTGTAAAAGTGAGTGTGCTACCCAACGAAAATTCCTGATAATCAATAAGTGCCCGAGTTTGTTAACTCTAGCATGTATATGGAGCTACCCTCTCCAAACAGGTCTGTGCTCGTACAACAGGTTCCGAAATCAGAAACTGTAATGCAGAGATCAATAACAGTTTATGTATGGGACTTTCCACTTGTGAATATTCAATAGCATTTATATTCCGCATTTTAGACAATATTGTTCCAGTTACCTAAGAATTCCAGAAACTCTGCACTGTTAGCAAGGATTTCCTCCTTTGAGATGAACCTCATGATCTCATCGAAGGTTGTTCTTCGTTCCCGGATATCCGTCTCTCCAACAAACAACACCTTGCGAGGTACCGCGGGTAGAGGTATCTGTGGATAACGCAGAGCCAGTTTCTGGTAAAATTCCTCAATTTCGCTGTACTTCTTAGATACCTTGACCAGGAAAGATTGAAAACCAAAAATTATTACAGATGTGGTAAGATAAGCAGTAAGCATAATAAATATGCGCAATTAGGGCTATATTTTAGCAATGTAGTGTTCACTGAAGACACCAATTAGGCTGGAACGTTTATGAAGCAAGCACTTCCCTTTGTCCCTAAATCTGTGTGAGGTCTGAGGGGCGACTTTGACAAATGGGTGTAGCAGAGAGATACAATAGAGATTCAAAGAAGTGTAAGATATAAAGATATAAAGACAAATGTAATTTTTCTTCTCTGAAATAAACAACTGAAGTCTGCATTGAAAGATAGTTTGATAATGACTGGCAAATTACACATTCTCAGAAGATGACCATAACACCCAGATAAGTTAAAATGCACACAGCTAAATATTTGGAGGTGTAGTTTCAGACACAAAGGATGCCACTGAAAACACTTGAGTGCAGACTTATGCAAAGCAGGACTACTCAGACACACAGACAGGCACATTTCAGTGGGGGACCACTGAAACAACTGCAGATTGCGTCTCTGCCAATAACTCTTTTTTTTTTTTTAAATGTTTTATTGCGAGTTGATCAGGTTTACAAGCAAATACTGTTCACAGCACAAAAAGAAGATAAGAACATAGTACTAATTAAAGAAAAACAGTAAAGAATCCTTCATATATACAGCAGAAATTATATGTACAGTACACAACACTGTTAATGAATAACATTGGTAAACTGGGCTACTTAACCAGTTCCTCCCTCCATCCATCGCTCTACCGGTTCCCAAATTTTAGTTCCCATTATCCTCCTTTTACTGCCTTTTGTACTATATATTGCTCGTTCCATAATGTATCTTGCCAACAGGCGTCCTTGCCAGGAAACAAAAGAGGGTGGGTCTGGGCTAATCCAGTCTTGCGTCACACAGGAGCGAAAGATCCCAACAGAAATAAATAACAGTTTTTTATGATCATCTATCATAGATATATCAGAAATTCCTATCACAACAAGTTCGGACGTGAGTATTACAGGGATTCCAAGTATCAAAGAAAGAAAATGTTGCATTTCTAATAAAATTCTACTTAAATGTGGGCATGAAAAAAACATATGTACAGAGTCAGCTGCATGTAAGCCACATCTATTACAAGCAGTACCAACTGAGGAACCCCATTTAGAGATTTTGGCTGGTGAATAATAAAGATCATATAGCACCATATAATGTTGAGTTCTACTCTTACCCGAAAGCAAAATGGAATTAACCAAGTGGATAGATTCTTCCATCTTGATTAAGTTTGAACCTAGTTTCTCCACCCATAAATTTTGCCTAAACAATATATCATCTGGTTGTTTTGATATCAACTGATTGTAAAAATAACCAATTTTCCTTCTTTGATACAAAGAGTCAATCAAAAAAATTTGTTGTAACGACGTTCGTTCTTGTTCTGATAGTGTATAAAAATAACTATGCGACTGTAAGTATTTAAAATAATCAGCATTGGTAAGTTTATATTTTATTTGAAGTTCGATAAATGACATAAGTTTATTATTCTGTAAGAGATCCCCAATCTGGGTAATGCCGAGGTTATGCCATCTTCTCATAGTACTGTCTATACCCACAAATGGGAAAATATGAAAGGAGGTCAAGGGGGTATATCTCGTGATTCTGGGGATGTCAAAAATTCGCTTAATAAATTTCCAAGCCCTAAAAGCAGCTTTAACAATTTTAAATTTTGTTTTTTTGTAATAGCTGGGCTCGACAAATTTTAGTAAGCAACCCTTGGCCTCTGTCCCTAGAACCAGTTCGTAAATAGATGGAGAGTGAGAATCTAAAATCGGAGCCTTTTCACTGACAATTAAGGGAGCGATGAACTGCAATACTGATGATAAGTAATAATAAAAAAAATATGGTGTACCCCAGCCCCCCCTATCTTTTGAAACTATCATTTTTTGATAGGCTCTACGAGGTCATTTATACCCCCACAGGAATCTTCCTGTCATTTTCTCCAGCTGTTTAAAAATAAGCGTAGAGAATTCTAAAGGAATACAACGGAATAGATATAAAAATTTAGGGAGAATCATCATCTTCAAAACATTATTTCTACCATATAAAGAAAGATGTAAATGGTTAATGCGCTCTAGTAGAGTGTTAGATTCCTTTATCATGGGCAAGATATTTATTTCTGGAATTTGTGAAACTGGTGATGTGATCTTAATACCCAGATATGTTGCAACGGAAACTATGTTGTTATGTAATGGGGGATTTTGACCAGTGAATAAAATTTGTGTCTTGGCCATATTTAATTTATAACCCGAAAAGGCGCCGAATTGATTAGCCAGGTCTTCTATCCTTGGGATAGCTTTACTTATATCTGTAGTAAGGACAACCACATCGTCAGCATATGCTAGTGCCCTATAGTGTATGTCTGCTGCTACTACAGGTGTGATATCATATTCATGATTCAATTTGTTTAGAAAAACATCGATATAGATTGCAAATAGCAAAGGAGAAGCAGGGCACCCCTGCCTTGTACCACGGCAAATTGGAAAGGTGGTCGAATTATTTATTCCAATTTTGATAGATGATAGAGGAGTGTTATACAGAGCTTTCAATGCTCTTATCATACTTGGTCCGAACCCCTTAAATGCAAGTAATTCCCATAGATAGGGCCAGGCCACTCGATCAAACGCCTTTTCGGCATCTAAAAGAATCACCCCCATTGATGTGTTTGTACCTTCTGCCCAATCAAGCAAGGAGATTACTCTACGAACATGATCAGTGGTATCCCTTTTGGGTATAAACCCATGTTGCCACCGTGATACTATAGTTGGAATTATCACAGATATCCGACTTGCTAGGATTTTTGAAAAGGCTTTGCTATCGGCATTTATAAGTGAAATCGGCCTATAAGAGGCCGGGTCTAAGGGAGGTTTATCCTTCTTTATAAATGCCATGATGGTCGATTCGGCCCAGGATGGTGGGGTTTCTCCTTTCTGTGCTGTCACGAATGTTGTTAGCAAGTCTTGTTTTATCACATTTCTAAACAACCAATAGAATTCTAATGGAATTCCGTCTGGTCCCATGGCTTTTCCACTGGCAAGAGATAGAAGCGCGGAGTTTATCTCTTCCCAAGTAATATCCTGTTCTAAAAACTGGATCTGCTCAAGAGAAAGTTTAGACACATTGTCATTTTGAATGAAATTTAGCAATGTTTCGCTAGTATGGTCTAAGGAATCTTGAGTATATAACTTGAGGTAGAATTGTCGAAAAACCTCTAGGATTTCGTCAGGTTTAGTGTGTGTTAGACCAAGCTCATCTTTGATTGCGCCAATAAAAGTTTATGCCACCTTTTGTCTCGTTCTTTTTGCCAAGATTTTGCCAGATTGTTCTCCCATCTCAAATATCTGTGCTCTCATGACTGCAGATTCTTCTGCCAATTTAACTGCAAACACTTCATAAAGTTTTGCTTTATGAATAGCTAATGAAGATTTAATGGGTTCAATATTCTGACTATTCTTTATAGCATTTATCAGTTTCTGTTCCCAATCGCTAACTAGTTTGTATAACCGATCCATTTTATCACGAATACTTTTTTGTTTATTTATTGAATATGAAAGAGTCTCTCCTCTCACACCCGCTTTAAATGTATCCCATACAATTTTCGGGGGGGCACTACCCCTGTTAAATTCAAAAAATTCCGTAATCCACTTGCCCATATGTTCTATATATTTTGAATCCGCCAACAACTTTCGATCAAAAGACCGCTGCCTTGCGTTGATGCTAGAATAGGTTTTTAGTTCTATCATGATTGGGTTATGATCCGATATTACTCGGGGGAATATCTCAAATGTAACATTATCGATGAGGGAGGCTTCGATAAAAAAATAATCTAACCTCACCATCTTCTGATGAGGAGCAGAAAAAAAAGTATAATCCGGTGAAAGAGGATTCTTGGCAGATGCTACATCAAGCAGACCATATTCTACTATTAAGCCTTTTAAAGCTTTGTAAGTCTTTTTCTTTAAACCCGTATAACCAGCACTGCCATAGAGATCCAGGCCCTTATGTAAATGGATATTAAGATCACCACAGAATATCAAGGGAGATGGACATTGAGCTAACTCTAAGCTTAAAAAATTCAGACTTTCGGGATCATCTATATTAGGAGCATATATTGAGCAAATGGTATAGATTTTATTGTAGATATTAATTTCTAGAATAACCCATCTGCCACATGGATCAGCCTTACTACGCTTAAGAGATCCCAAACCTCTTCTCAGAAGTATAGCTACACCTTTTGTAGTAGTTCCTTGACGTGTACAAGCCAGTAGATGCATGCCTAGATCACTAAAGCAGTGCCGATCATTCCAGGTCAAGTGCGATTCTTGTATACATAGCAGGTCTATTCGCATAGCCTGTATCATCTGTGCACAAATCCCCCTCTTCCTTTTGTTATTTAACCCACACAGATTCCATGAGCAAATCCTTAATTTACCCAGCATATCCTTTCAAGAAGATAGACCATAAAACAGAAAGAACAGGAAAAAATATAATGCACATGTTACTTTCTTGGCACTTCCAAAAACATTTACAGTTAAGACTCAACTTCAAAACAATTACCACATCAAACGTTGTAGTCTCTGCTTCCCTTTTAAGAGATTTGCTCTTCACCTGATCAAACTCGCAACCTTTCCCTCCCATTCCCCTCCTCTTGGCCCCACCCCTCACCTATCCCCACCCCCACCCATATAGAGGCAGAGGGACTAAAGAGTCCCTCATCTTGATGAAAATGTGAGATGCAACTTTGTGGAACTCACCACTAATCTCCAACAAACCATCAGAGTATACAAGACCCCCATTATCTAAAAAAAAAAAAAGGAGAGAAAAAAAAGAGAAACATGAGCTAATATACTAGATAGCCTAAAAGAAAAGGAAAAAATAGACATGGACGATCTTACCAAATGAATAATATCACTATCTATGGCACTCAATACTGTTTGGATACTTCGTGAGGGAGAACTAAATTAGGTCATATTAAATCATATTGATGCCAGTATCTCTTTAGCTGCTCCCTCTGTAGTTAAGAAATGTGTTTTCTCCTTGAAAATAACCTTTAATTTAGCAGGATTAAGGAGATAGGCCTGTGCTCCCTTTGCTTGAAATGTTGGAATTAGCTGTCGCAATTGCCATCTAAGTTGTACAGTAGAATGGCAATAGTCGGGGCGGACAAAGAACTCGTGACCCTTCCCCCTGCGCTTTCTATCCGGTCTAGCTAAATCATAAAGGGCTTCTCTTGCCAAAAAATTATTTAGACAAATAAGGATGGCCCTAGGTTTGGTATTAGAATCGCTTCTAGCATGTTTTTGAAAGCGGAATCTATGCGCCCTTTGAAGTTCTATATCCCACTTCCATTGGGTAAGCTCCGGGAAGGCTTCAGTAAACAACTCTACTACGAATTTTCTGATATCACCCCCCTCGCTAGCTTCAGGAATGCCTAAAATTCGCAGGTTATTCCTGCGTGATCTATTTTCAAGGTCAACAAGCTTCCAATTGATCTCTTCTTTTAGCCCCTCTATTGACGACAACTGTTTGTTCTGATGTGACATTGAGTCCTCAATTGCTGAGATCCGAGCTTCTGCTTCTACCACCCTTGCAGATATCTCAGTACAGGTTTTACTAACACGTCGAAGATTATTTTGAAGACGGCGAACTGCACCTTGAGTGCGTAAGTTCTCAGTTCTGGTTTCTTCACGATGCTGAAGCATAACTTGATACAGCGTATTTAGTGTTATTTCAGATGTCTCAGACATTTCAGATGTTAATACCACAGGAGTAGGGGCGGGAGAGAACTCAGTGGATGTACCTTGGATTGTAATAACCGTGTGTTCATCGTCCCCCCACTCAGGTCTCTCCGGAGATTTGTCATTATCAATGTCAGAATCTTGGGGGGAACTATACATACTTTTTCCACTCTCATCATCTTCCCACTCACCGCCTCCTTCTGTCCCATCCTCGTTACAACTGCCGGCTTCCAGTGCGCTTGATAAATCGGACATCGAATAGAATTGTCCTGCTTAATCCATTGATTCCACTTCTACATGCGGATTAACTGTCTCGATAATCTCCATTGCGTCTTGAATGATAATACCTGGAGGTGGAACCATCTCCGCATGGATCTGCTGTGCAGTATCAGCCGGACCAGTTGTAGGGATTAAAGAATCATTATTAGCTAGGGTGGTTTGTTGGTTTGAAGGTTGTTCCGGCTGAGTCAGCTGCTCAGAAACTGCCTCTTGCTCCCCTTTTCCTTTGTTGGTTTTATTTGCTTTCCTGAATATTCCATGTATTCTCAGAGTTGTAGCTAAACTGGGACTACCATTCCCAGAATGCACCGGTAAGATATCTGTTTGGTCCCGGACTGGAGCAGAAACAGGAGCGCTCATATTTTGAATTGTATTGCCTCCCGGTTTGATTTTCTGAGCCGCTGCAGGTCCAATGGTTTCACAAGTAAGAGCCGCTTCCTGAACTTGAACTGCTGCGGCTGTCACAGCGCGGGTCTTCGGCTTCGGCTTTGTTTTTACAGGCATGTTTTGCATAGCGGATAGAGCGCCGCACTCTACTGCAGTTGTCCTCTGAGACTGGTAGTCTGAGTTGGAAATTCGCCAGGGTCTGCAGCAAGGGCTTCGGGGAATGATCTCACGGGAGTCGCGCGCTCCTCCTCTCCTTGCGGGACGCCAGCGCCAAACTGCTAGAAATGAGCGGTAGAGACTCCGATGCACATCTCTCCGCATCTCCGCATTCCCGACTCCCGCTTGCACAGATTGCCAGAGAAACCAGGATCTTAGCGCGCCATAGCAGGTTAGAGAGTGAAGATAGTGGTGAGACCACTAACGCTGCTCCTCACACGGGCGTCCTCACGCCCGCCATCTTGCCTCTCAACCATGTCTCTGCCAATAACTCAATCTTGTAGGCTGCTCTAGGTTGAGAAGGCTTGTGAAGCAGAAAACAGAACATTCCGACAAATCATGGTCCATCTTCTTACCTCTACTGCTAGAGTGATAAGTTCAAGGGTACCTCAAGTCTCCTCAGCAGGTTTAGCATTACTGAACATCTGTGTAAGCCGTGTGGTCAGGTTATCTGTAGCCACACGCAGCAGTATAACATCTATGCAGCGGATACTTAGATCTTTTTAAGAACCAACACAAGTAATTCAGACACACCTACCGTGCTGCAGGACGCTTCAATCATGCTAAGTGCCTATTTCACTACCACTGTTTCTTGAATGCAACATAACGTTCTAAAATGAATAGTCAGTACGATCGAGGTGCTGAGTTATAGGGATCAATAATTTGCACGCATGATTTTTGACCCATCTATTTCAGCCCTGAGGAATCTGGGAACTATCATTGACAACGAGCTGCTGTTTGCTCCTCCAACAGCCATCGCTGCTGAGCCCTGATGTTCCCAAGTGTGCATCTTGAGACATGCTTGCCTTCTTGTCTGGAATCTGAGTGTAGTGTTGTTGCAGAGGATATTATTCAGGCTCACCTGGTCGACTGTATGGGTCTGTACCTAAAGCTTCCACCACATCGGGCAACTGGATAAAGAGTGCCTCAGCAGGTCTTACTGCCAACAGCAACAGGCAACAACCTATCACCTATGTTCTAACTCGTCTTCACATCCCATCACGCACCGGTGACCTTTTCTAGTGGAAACAAGTGAGCCTTGCATCCCCGGTTTGGGATGTTAAGTTACGACATATAAATATAGGACAACCTGGACATTTAGGAAAGCATGCACAAGTAATCCGGCTTCTGGAGTGCAGACATGCAGTAGAAGTCTCTGCCGGCTGCCTGAGTCCTTCCATCAACAAAGTCATTCTCTTCTTATGGTTCTGTAGATAGCTGAAGCACGATTTGTTTAGCATATGAACAATTACTGCAGTCGGGCCTTCTTTCCCTAGTTTGCTAATATTGAACACTGATAAGAAACTGCTTTGGCATAAGACAATAAATAATTTATACATCTAAAAAATAATAGGCCCTCTGGACTGTGGAAATGTCCACAAAATATCACAACTACTGCTATCAGCAAAGGAAACTCGCATTACATAAATTCGTGTTGGACTATCCCTGTTACACAGTTTCCACACGACTACTGGATGCGGTATCTGCCTGTATGTTCCAGGGTGAACGAGAGGGATTTCCAGAGGACAAATCCAGGAGGTTAAACACCCACCAACTACTGGAAAATGCGGGAGCAATCGTGGAATGGCATAATTTGTATTATTTAGTATTGTCTATATAAATGTGGGGATCACAGGCACTGAAGAAAAAACATGAAATAATTCCTCCCTCTAGCACATTAGGAACTACTTCCTCAAGAAAATGGATCTTTGCCCATGCACAAGAACTACGAGCATACTGCAATGTCTTTCAACAATGGATTAGGCCCAAAGATTGGATCTGGAGTAACCATTTTGGTGTGTAATGCCTGGTCATTGGTAAATGTCAATCTAATCAGCAATGAGGTGTACATGGAGAGTAGATAGGTGCCTCACACAAGAATGATTTATCCAGAGCTCACAGTTAGATTTCCAGCAGAGCCCTAAACAGCTTGAGAATGCAGATACTCCAAGCAAATGAAGGAACTGGATAATTGCTTTGTTGTTGGTTGATCACCGTATAATACAAAAAAGCAGGATTTGACAGGTTATTTGCTTAAATTGGAGATTGTTGCAGCGAAAAGGCTTCTCATTTGCAGAAAACAATGTTTAAGGGTTAGCAGAAGACACAACAAGGCCTTCCAACCATATTTCAAGGGCATCAATGGTATGGACTTCTCTTGAACTACAAACCCACACAGTACATAGGGAAATGCCCTTTGTGAGACCTGCCGGGTATTGATGAAGCATAATGAGAAACCTGATTGGGGTGAGTACTTCATTTCTTTCTGCAACCATGGTGGTGCTCCACCATACGTGCCTGTATGATTTTCACGATAAAAAGGTTGTGAGAGTCACCCACACAGCACTCACGTTGTGTATGTTTAGTCATCACCACTGTATGTTGTGAGCTTGTCACACAAGGAACACGAGAGTGTTGTTTATACTGCATTCTCAGATGTTAATAATTGTTTTTATTTCTTCTCTAGGTTGGGCATGTTCCATCAGGTACTACATATATTATGTGTTAGGTTGGTTTAAAAAGGTAGAACACACCATATAACCACCCGTGTGTAGATAGATTTGATTAAACAAGGTCCAGATGAATCGCTACCAGATTGACTGACTACCAGGCGAGAAACATGTTCACCCTACAATAGAGCACCCCACCCGAAACATAACCTCAGTCACGCGCCTTTGTTTCTTTTAATCAGGTTGGGAGACCTATTGATTACAATTGTTTTCATTGGTACTTCCACACCTGTTTTAACTTCCTTCAGGTTACACACCTCCACTCACTCATCTACAACTAGTTAGGCCCTTCAACCCCACGGTACCAAAAAAAAATAAGAGATCTACACGAAAGAGCCCCTCATAGGGAGCCCGTCCGGTATTGCAGCCCGACCTGACGAGGAGCAGCCCTGTGATGAAGCATGACACCCAGCCGGGTGTGTGAGGGCCCTAAATTCCAAGAGGAGGAATCCCCGTCCTCCTGCATCTCATGACCACACATAACCAGTTCCCCTAGTTTAACCTCTTTCTCTTAGTTAGGAACAGCATACCCTCTTTATCTCTGGGTAAGAAAGGGAACATAAAACAAGGGGCCTTTTGTGGCTACCCACAACACCAGGCACGTCATCTCACACGGCCCCTCTTTGATTATAGGTACAGTGTGACAGGGGATCACTGTAAAGACACACCATGAGTGGTTGAAGATCTGAGCTCTCTGTTGAAGGTACTTTACTCTCTGTGCAATGTCCACTTTTAAATATCAATGTTTCTCCCGTGGTATGTTTAGAATACTTAAAGAGCTGGGAAAGGACAGTTAGAGGCTCCATGGTGAAATGGGTGTATAGATTATGTATTAATGAATGGAACTCTGGAATTAGTTGAGGCTGTCTGTGTTCACAGACCAGGTCTCCAATTTGGGCCTGCAAAATCCCTACTTCACTGAGATAACAAAATGGAAAGCCGGGCAGGGGAGGGATGGTGGGCAGAACGTTCATGTCAATCTCATTCACATGGAAGTGGCCCTCTCAGCCTGTGGCAGGTATGCTCAATGGTACCAGATAGAGGTGGGTGTCACTCACCCACACCCCTGAACCATAATCATACCTGTTACCCCAGCCCCTTTTTCATTGGGATGCCATGGTAATATAGTATGGAAACCTCCTCAGGGGGTGCTTGCTGAGAGCTATTGGTGGGGTTCCCAAGGGGTATAACTTACTCTGCAAGGCAGGGAAGGCTGTCATGGTCATGGGCTCTTATCTGGAGAGGGAAGGATATTGTCCACACTTACTCACAGCACCAGGCTTTGGTTGTCTTGGATTCTACATATGCTCTCTGAGGAAGGGCTGCAAATAGTATGTATGCTTACTTGACCTAATATTCACTGTTGTGTGTTGTATACTGGTGTTAGGGTAAGAAATATAAGGGAAACTCTCTTAGAGGTCAGATATTCAGTGCCAGCAAGGGAGGGTTGCTCCATTGCCTGCATCACAGTTGTTGGCTTTAACGATACAAAGGAGGTTGACAGAGCATTAGAGAATCAAGCAGAGATTATTTAAATTTAAAGCACATTTGAAAGTATGCAAGGCAGAATGAAGGCTATAATTCAGGAAGACCTTTAAATACTAATGGGGCAAACTTTAATGAGCTAAGACAGTTGTGCAGGAAGCAGGAAAATCTCTTTGGCACCACGGACAAGCGAGCACAGCTCTCAGAAAAGATGTTCACAAGGGTGAAAGCACAGGAAGACACTTTGGGGTTTTGGAATCCCCCTGCCCCATAGGACACCGTCATCTCAGTTACTTGTGTTTGCAACCCTCTCTATTACCATTGCACTTCTGCCCGATGCTGCTGGGTCATGTGTGGTTGGTGGCTGTGTAGATGATACTTGGGATGGGTAGAAAAATCACAAAATCATTATTGTTCACATTGCACACTACAAGACCCTTCTGGTTGGTCCTCTCTTCCATTCCCAAATCTGCCCAATTCTTTTCCCATATATTTGTTTTGTCTATAGTCTCCTGTATGGTAAAGATGAACTCTAACAATAGCAGCTTGACGCTGTCAGTTCAAGTCCTCAAGAATTGAGGCCAAAAATATCCAGATGAGGGGGCTGACCTGATTACTGGCCTTGCCCTCCCATATAACTGCCACCTTTGACTCTATGAAGTTCCCAGAAAATCTCACAGTGCTTCGGAGGAAGGAGCTGCAGCAGGTGCTTCATACATTCAAAGACACGTCTCTAGTCTGCCTGACATGCTGGAGAGAGTTGAGCACCAAGTGGACACTGGTGACGACATGCAAATATACTACTGTCCCTACCAAGCATCAGCAGCAGCCCGAGTGCACATTAGGAGGGATAAACAGGAGACATTTGCTTTGGGGAATATCACCAAATCCATTAGTGACTGTGCGAGTGCTATCTGGACTGTAGATGGTGTCAACCTGATCACCAATGATGACGGCTACTTTATGCGCAGGGTGGATGTCCTAGAAAAGCTGAAATCATTCCAGTTCATCTCTACGATGGATCTAACATGATTGTACTGGTAGGCTAAGCCCAACAAGGGGCTTTGCCACAACTTAGTAGCAGATGTTATGCAGCACAGCTTCTATGATTAATGCACTATTACTGGTCAAAAACAAAATGGGGATTAAAGATTTGATCGTAAAGCGTTCTATGGCTTTAGTTGATATAGCTAAACCCTGGCTCAAACACAGTTCAGCCCAAGACCCAGCTGTTGAGGTACGACAAGAGGTTCAGTGGCAGTTATTTTCAAAAGTATTTTCAATATCTCCTTGATTGATATCAATCTACATTCTAGCAGTGAGCTCTTTCTAGGAATATCAAAAATGGATTCCATTACCTGTGCCTTGGTATATCAGCAACCAGGTGCTAACTCCTCTTTTTATTCACATTAACTAAATGTATATTGTCATGTGTATTTCAGGCAGCAAAACTTTTATTACTAGGAGAAATACATTTGTAGACCGAAGACTATGAAGCAGCAGCAGTCAGGGAATTTATAGACCGGAGCTCACCTTTGGGCCTTCAATAGATTGTTAAAGGCCACACCAAAAAAGTGGGCCATTCCCTTGATATAACCGCCTCAACCAGTCAAGCTGTTGATGTGGGACTGGGACTCCCAAACTTTTGTCAGATTGCTATTATATTATTATTTTTTCTAATAAGATGTTTATTGAGTTTTGAATGGAGGCAAACAGTAATAATACTGTAAGTCAAAGACATATCACACTTAGTTTGAATATCTCAGCAAAGGTCATCTAAACATATTTAGCATCCCGCCACTCCCCACCTATCTCTTGTGCAAAGCATTTCAATTGACATTACACCATGTAGATTACATAGTCAGTACAGACACTAATAACACAGTATGCCTGGCCTTCTTTTAGTTTTGTTGATCATCATTTGGTCACCCAGTGGGTGCCTTTGTGGAAGGTTCCTTGAGGTCAGCGAACATTGCTGTCAGGCTCTAAGATCATTTTCTAGTTTGTCATTGTGACGGACGTGTTTCATCTGGACGTCCTCCACTGTGATCCATTCAGAGATGTCCCTTAGCGTATCGTTGTGTCTAGGGGGTTCAACACTTAACCATATTATTGGTACTTGACGTTTTTTTAGAGTTAGACCCAGCAGGACAAATTTGCTGCTAAGCTTCCTACCTGAGGGAGAGGGGACCATGCCCGTATCACATGGCGCATTTCCAGCAGTATCTACCACCCAGTGGCCCTTTTTAAGCTATCGAGGATCAATCAGCAATGTGTGCGAGGGCCACACATTGCTAGGTTATATGTATAAAATCAGCTGTCTAGCTTCAGCACCGGGAACAAGTGTCAGGTCGTGTAGGGTAGATGGTATGCAAGGTTTTTGGGGATAGGCGTGTTTGATGGACAAAGTTATATAGGATAAGCTTAAACCTGGTATTTAGCTGGCAGTACGGACCCCTTCATGAATACACAATCAGTCCTTCCCCAATAGAGGTTCCTTTACTAACCCGTCCCACTTAGTTTTAATTGGAAGAGTTTCCACTGGGAGTTACTCGCGTAGCGCTCTATAGAGTTTGGAAGCCAGATGCTGGCATCCAGCCAACCCCAGCAATGCAGCTATGGTGGCAGAGCTGGGCGGGACACCCGGAAAGACCGACCAGATTCCCTTTGCCGTAGCCGATATTTTCAGATATTGTAAAAATTGACTAGAGCAAAGTGCAAAGGACTCCACTGCAGTATTGTATGGGATAAAGCGTCTTTCTGGGTATAGGTCCCCTAAAGTAATACAAATCCTATCTTTCCACCTCTGGATCAACATATAATCCGCAATCATAGGAAAAGGCTTCCGAATTCAAAAAGGTAAATCTGGGGCATAGGGAGTTTGACAGATCACCCTCTTAACTGCCCCCGACCACATATGCGCCACATGGCCTATCACATGGGGCAAATCAAGGGACATCCAAGAGTCGCTCATCAACAATGCAGGAAGTGCACCTTCTGCCGCATGAGAGCCCCTAAACAGGGTTTTTTCCCAGGAATCCCCTGGATCCAACCAGGAGACGGCGTTCTGCAAGTGAGCCGCCATATAATAGAGCACCATGGGCTTCAATACATCCCAGGGACCACGGTCTCTTCAAAGTGGAAAGTCCTACCCATCTACATCTGTCCACCATTATAGGTGGGTAATGAGGCAGTCAATTGTTTTAAAGTATCATGTAGGGATCATATAGAGAGTGCCCTGAAGTACACATAGGCATCTGGCGAGCAATATCATTTTTACAACGGCGATTTCCCATGAGGGAAAGAGGCAAATCCATCCAAAATCTTACGGCGGCATGCAATCCCTGTACCACAGTTTCAAAGGGAGGGTCAGTCACTGCTTCCACACGGAGACATCACAGAGTTATCTGCTGGTCATTCTCCCAAAACTCAGTAAGACAGGGGAGTGATCCGACAGACATCGAGGTAAGTAAGAGATTCTGGACACCAGGGGTGCAGGCATTGGAAATTAGGCAATTGTTTAACTTGAGGACGTCTGACCCTCCAAATGTCAGTAAGGAATAATTCATGTATCATGTACTTTAATGTCGCTGTCCTATGTGGGGTTTGGTGTGGTGTCGGGATGGGCTACGATCCAATGCGCCATTACGGACACAATTACAATCTCCCGCAAGGATTATATCAGCTATCAGATAAGGGGAGGCAGCCTGTGCCACAGCGGTGTACAAGTCAGGACAATCATTGTTAGAGGCATATAAGCTGATTAAACAGACCTCTTACCCACCTAAGGTACCATGAAGAGTTATTTACTGGCCTTCTGGATCTAGTATATGGTGCCAGTGAGGGAAGGGTCTCCCAGGGCCACTCAGATTAACACTCCACTGGAATATCTGGAGTAGGAAGTGCCATATAGCTGCCCTCTCCAGCATTTTTGGACAGATGGTATACAATACCCCCATATGTGGGTATGTTGTAAAAATGTAATAGACATCTTACACAGTTTTAAATAGGCATGGATCCTCCTACCCTTTTCCAAGAGGGCAATAATATGGACATTCCTGGTCATAATCCCATTTTGCCATCTATTGGTATTGATATCCCTCCCCAACTCTCCAAAAGAGACAGCTGCTACTTCAGTACCCTTCTACAAAGGAGAGTCAACGACACTAGTGCGGCCTGTGATGCACAAGAGTAAGATATAACATCTCAACATAAAAGAAATGGCCACCCTATTAGCCAAAATGAAAAAGTAAACCAAACCAAATCAGAAACAAGCCAAAGTTATAATACATGATGCTGTGCTAGATTTCCAGTCGCAAGAGAGCGTGGGAGTGAAAGCACACTCAAGCCCCCCTCCGAACTCCCTCCTAGAACCTTTCATAAATATAATAAAGAAGCCAGGTAAACATTCATTATGTATTTCAATTGTCCATTAGCCATCCTACCCCGAACAACGGTTCAGTAAAGATCTTTATTGACAAATAAATGTGTCTATAGGCTGCAACACTTTTGGTCAGCTTCACCCCAGAGAGCTCAAAAGTCATGTTCTAGGGCTCCATGCTCCCATTTCACACAGTTCCCACTATGTTGTGCAAACCTCAATCTTACACTCCTGCCAGTGCTGTCACTAGCTGTGTCAGGATCAATTCGGCGGCATTGAAAAGGCTCCTGTGAGTATGGAACCACATTTGTGGTCCAGACTGTGTCATCAGTAAACACCCTGATCTTTTCAGATTGACTACTTCCAACCAGACTTCCTCGACACCCCACTTCCGGAGATTGACAGATTATTATTTATTTATGAGTTTCATTTAGCGCTGGCCAGACATGAAGGTTTCAGAGCGCTTTACAACATTTATTGTGATGCAATTGGCTACACCGTATTACAATAAACAACATTGTCTTGTGTCGAATCTTGTTCAGGCCTGGAGTCGGTACTAGGAACGAGTCAAAAGGCAGGCGATGAAAATGCCTTCTTATCGAAGTGTCTAAGTTCTACGCTGGACAAGATTCCTGTGGTAGAGGAGCTCTATCGTGCTCTCCATGCCCCTGGAGTCAAGCTATCCTAGCTGATGAGGGCTGAAAGCTCGAAACCGGTCCTAGGATGCTTGTTTCCAGTCCAGAGAGGACCTGGCCTGGCAGTTCGAGCTGGACTGTTCCCATTGGGTGCAGGGTCAAGACTGATTTGCATATGGCTAGGTCCAAACTGGAATGGCATGGTGAGCCAAAACAATGGATTCAGGCCCAGGTCTTTGTACTGGGGTAAATGTATAACATTGTTCTGCATTCTATCCATCAATTGTTCTTTTTGAATTTGTCACCCTGAGTGGGACGGGTATGCTCAGACATTAGTCCCATGCTCTTCATGCCACTGGAGTCAAGGTATCATGGGTGATGAGGGCTGAAAGCCAGAAACCAGTCTGGGATGCTTGTTTCCAGTCCAGGAAAGACCTGGCCTGGCAGATCGGGCTAGACTGTTCCCATTGGGCGCAGGGTCAGGACTGATTTGCATATGGCTGGGTCCAAACTGGAATAGCATGGTGAGCAAAAAACGATGGATTTAGGCCCAGATCTCTGTACTGGGGTGAATGTATGACATTGTTCTGCATTCTGTCCATCAATTGTTCTTTTTGCATCTCTTTGGGAGCCAGCTATTGGGTGTTGGGGCGAACGATCCTGTCGATCTGTGCTCCAACCAAAGGTCTGTGGGAGTGTGTCCAACCAGGTACTGGCTTCTGTCGTGTTGAGAAAAAAAATAAAGCTGATCCTCCATGTTGGACTCACAGCTTTGCCAGGAAGCGCAGGCTATATTTCAAGTTCATATCTTTCATTCTCTTCTTGACAGCAATGAGAGTCTTCCTTTGCTCCTGCACTTTTTGGGAATGATCAGGAAATGTGGAGATGGATTTTGCCTGATATAATGGAGGCCCCTGCTCTCTTACACATTGAAGGATGGCATCGCAATCATGAAAATTAAACAGGAAAGCAATTATGTCTCTTAGGGGTCCCCTGGTTTCAGTGGAGGAGCGAACGCTCTGTGGGCTCATTTGATCCTGAACAACTTAGAATGTCTCTTTGATAGAAGGACAGTAGTGATTCAGTTCTCCAAGGAGAGTTCAGAGGATTGCCCTTCTGCTCTCTCTGGGAAACCCACAAAGCGTAGATTGTTCCTCTGGGAGCGTAAATCTGAGTCTTCGATGCGTTCATCTAGGCATGCTGTCAGCTTCTGCAGGTCAGAGACTGTGGTGCATAAGCTCCGCACCTCTTGCCACACTGCCTGACACCTTGCGCAAATCCGTGTGGAGCAAGGTGAAATTGATGGTGACTGCTTCAATATTGTTGACCACTTCAGCTTTGGATCGATGGATCGCTGCCTTTAGATGCGCCAGAGAGGGGGAGGACCCTTCGCTTCCTCCTCGTGGTCCCCTGGGCATCTGACGCCACCCTCATCTGTGGGAACCGGATGTGGCAGCGACAAGTTATAGTTGACAATTTTGTTTACCTGCGCAGGATTGGCACCCTTATTCTTAACCATTGTAGCAAGAGTGGCTATCACAAGATCTCACGGTCGCCCCGAGGATCATCGGAAAGCAGTGGCAAAAGGTGCACTTCTATAGGTTGTCTGGGCACCTCCCTCGGGCCGTTAAGTGCACTTTTCCCCCACACCACTGGTTCTGCTGATGGGGATAGTCACTTCAGGGAGGAGAGACACCTAAGGTTTCTCAGCGCAGTTGCCAGATTGAAGCGCACATTTAAAAGGATGGAATAGTGGGATGCTCTCCAATGGACCCAAAAGTTAGGTAATAGCACAGCACCCCCAGGTGGAGTGGTCTCAGTCCACCCCCTGCCACTGGATAAGGTCTGCCGAATCAGGGTCCCTGCTTTGTTCGCCTTTTTTTTTTTTTTACGGAGTTTCATATAGCGCAAACTTGAACCAAAGGTATCGGGTATCAGAGCACCTTAAATAGCACCAGTTGTGTTACATGAGGACACATTCATTTTTGTTAGGCACATGGAGATTAAGTGATTTGCCCACAATCACAGGATGTTCAACATCTTTGCCGAGACTCAAACCCAGTTCCCCAGATTCATTGTCGACCACCCTTGCCGTTAGGCCAACTCCTCTCCTCTTTACTGCACCCTGGGTAAACAGGGGAGCTGGACACTCCTAATTAATTTCTCATCAAGTTTTGGAGAGTGCCCTCATAAGTCCACTACCACCTCCTGCAGCATTTAAGTGCACCAGGTTAAATAGCTTACCAGCTCCTACCTCGGGTATAGGATGATAAACAACTGGGTGGTGTCAGTCAATGGGCCCTCGCTTCACATTAGGCCTAGAGGGTCTGTCTGTGATGGCAGGTGCAGACAAAGTAGTAGGACTTATGGGTCTCCCTGCCTCAATCGCCAGCCGGCTGCACCAAGCTGTGTGATCCTTCATTAATGCATGCAGGGGACTGGGTCTTCCTCCACCGCCCCCACTATCAAAAAGGGGGAAATCAGTCAACAGATGCGGGGCCTACCACAGCATCTTCGTATGCATGAGGTCACCTCTGTATTTTGCTTCAGCATCGTAGCCTGGGGCCCTAAAGAAGCAGAGCCCCCAAGCAATCCCTCACGACACAGCGACCTCAAAACAGGGGGTGAGGTGGCAGTCTTGGCAGGCCCTCTCTCTTGCCTCAGCACCTTGCAGTTCCTCAGACAAGTATTTCAATGGGACTACAATCCTGGTCCCCGAGCAAGCCACACCTACGAGCCATTCCCCAGGCCAGGTCGAGGGGGTTCGTGCCAGACTCAGAAAGCAAAAGGCAACTAAAGGCCCGGCAGCCCGGCATACGGGGCATTTGTCGTAATCAGCAGGGGCGCATTGTTGGTACTCACAGGCCAGTGGTGGCAGTCACCACAATTCTCTCTGTCGTCCTCCAGTCCCGCGCAGTGTCTGGGATCCCCGACAAGCCACACAAGTACAGGGGGCAAATTCTGGAGGGGGTACAGCAGCCCTTAGTACCCCAGTCGGCCCTCCGCAACACAGACCACAGCAGCCCGCAATCTTAGGTACCTAGCAGCTCCACGAGGCCTGGATCACAGGGTGTCTGATTCGGAACAAGGGGGCCAGTAGGAGTTGCCCAGTGCACCTCAGCACGTCTGATGGTGCAGGGGGGAGAAGATGGCTAGGAGTTCCACAGGATTCATGAGAAATAGACGAGAGCTCAGAGAAGAGAGTCCATCCGGCCATCTTGCTTAAGCCACGCACCATTATTATATTATATTCTACTTTGAATAAAATGTCAGACAAAGCAATACTATGAAGACATCCCTTTATATTGATTGTGCATGACCTAAAGTTACCAACACTAAGTTGGAAACAGCTTCATCTAAATCTACCTGGCATAATTAATCCATACTCCACAATCTTAATTAAATGGATGCCTGCAGCACCTGACAATATTGCCTCTAAGAAATTGACCAAATCAAGGCTGTCTAAACCTAATCAGAATCTTAGTCAGCTGCTAAACATCTTAAAAAACATGATGGAAGTTGAGAAAAAAAAATTCCGATCCCACAAAGATACTGAAATAAAACAGCTTTAAAAATCTACAAAAGTGCAATTAAAAAAGAGAGATCTACATTGTATGAATGTAGAATTACCAAGGCCTCTTTTCCTACTATAGAAATATTTAATATTGTAAATGAAGTCATTTTATCATATTATGAACTGCGTAATATTCAACTAACAAAGGAATTCTGTGACCAACTATCTGTTTTTTTTTTAACAGAATGCAGAGAAAATCAGGACTAATTTTAATTTAGGCTTTAGTAATCTGGCCCATGTACACCCTTTGATGTCCCTAGAGATCGCAGATTTAGCAGGTTCAAACCTGTTTCACCCAGCATGGCACGTAACAATTTTTTTAAAACACCACGGCTGGCACACACATACTAGAAGAAATTATTTGGGGTGCCATTCAATAACCACAACACCCTTGTCAGGGTGAACCCTCAAGGTCACTAAATTAACCTTACCTCAGCCCACTGGTAGCTATAGCACACAGCAAACAGGCTTAATTTACGATAATGTGTAAAGTATTTATGCAGTACCAAGACAGTAATAAACTCAAAATGAAAAACAATAAAAGTAAACAAAATGACACCAAATTAAAAAACAATCCAATAAGAGGAACCAGAGATGCGAATTTTTAAAGCTGTAAGTAGGATTAGCGCCAAGAAGCACAAAGATAGTCACTGGTCACAGTCGACTGAGACCTCAGGGAAGAAGCACCTACTGAAGAAGAATGAACATTCCCAAAAACATTAGGAAGTCTAGCACTACACATGGCCAACTCATGGCCAACCACTGATACTGCAGCACCCTCTGATGGAAGTATGGACTAAAAATAAAATCCCATAGGAAATATTGTTAAATTAAATTAAATTATTTAAAGTGGTTAAAATATAAATACATCGAAGTTTATTTAAAAAAAGTATATACATGTAGCACATATTTATTGTTTATTTATAACATATTTAAATAACCTACTTTGAATTAAATAATAATCAAAAATAATCAGATTAATTCTACTTATTTCTACACATCACTTTCAATAATTATTAATCCACATAAAAAAATTATGAAAATATGTTTTCCTTTAGGTTAGAATTTAATTTTTAAATTAAACTTCTAAACATTAATTTTAATTTAATATATTTCCATTAATTAAAATGTTAATTCAAAATGTATTTAATAATGTGGTAGCATTTTTTCTTAGTTTGTTCTACATTTGAAGTCAATATATCAAATTAATTTACATTAATATTTAACAAACATACTTGTAATATTTTCGAGTTAAATACATTTTTGTAATTTTCCCAATACTTTATAATAGGGAGACTATCGGGGTAGTGATCTTCGCATGGTAACTACAACAAGAAAGAAGTGCAAATATGAGATATTACATTTTTTTGAGAAATAACAATGTACTTCTCCAGAAATAAATGTTGCTATTTGTGTGTGCCAATCAATGAATGTCATCCTTTATTTTAATTCATTTGTAGGATAAAATATATATAAAGTCAGCTCTTTTGCTACTCTTCTGATCAGTGTTTATTATGGCCAAACATGGGTGAATGTCTTCGCCAATACAGGAAGCAATAAGCTCTTAGCTAGCACGCTTATTGGCTCAGATTTCACTCGTACAAACCACTGAAGTTCAGCAGTTATAGGTACCTGAGCTAACTATAACTTATTGCCCCACAATGCACTACTTATTGCCTCACATATTACATCACTCATGACATGGCCAGTAACATCACTCATGGCATCTCAAATTACCTCACTGATTACATCACTGATGACATCATCCAGTGGAGTGTGTGTTTTGTATACCAAGCTACTGCATAAGTTAAACCACTATTCTTTTTGTACTACTAATAAGTGATTCTATTTCTAACATGTGATCTGAGTAGTTGTGTGATTGTCTCATTCCATGTGAGTTGCTCCCCGAACAACAGCTCACCACCTCCTTCAACGAAATCCTTCAATCGATATCCACAGACGCTAATACCTCAGCACGGAACCTCCACAGATGGATCTCCAACTGCGCTGCCACTCTGGCTCCCCTGAAAAAAGCCCCAAGTAAGTGACACTCCAAGAAAGCCAGTTGGTTCTCTCCCACCCTTCAGGGGTCCAGACACACCTGTAGACAGCTCGAGAAGAGATGGAGGAGCAGCAAGACGCCGGAAGACCACTCAAATTTCAAACCCGCTGTCAACGCACACAACTACTTTATCAGAACAACAAAGAAAGTGGCCCTACAAGAAAGGATCAACTCCAGCGCACTTAATAGTAAAGACCTTTTTGCCATGGTCAAAGAATTTGCCAGACCCAGCACAGAGACAGCAGTAATCCCACCCTCCCAATACCACTGCAACAACCTCAGCACCTACTTTCACCGCAAGATTAAGTAGATATACAACAGCTTCGATACCCAAGACCCTCCCACAGTAACCGCAGTCACAGCACCCTGCAACACTAGACCCCAACAAACTCCAGTCAGCTGGACTCTCACCGTTGACGACCCACTCAAGATCATGAAGAGCATCCACTCCGGCACACCCTCGGAGTCCTGCCCGCACCACATCTTCAACTGAGCCAGCACCACCATCACCCCCGAACTTTCCTGCACCATCAACTCCGCCACATTCACGGGAGACTAGAAATATGCAGAGATCAACCCCTTGCTGAAGAAAACCTCTGCCGACCCGATGGACCTCAAGAACTTCAGATCCTTCCCCCCTTCCAGGCCAAGGTAATCGAGAAGGCATTCAACGCCCAACTTTCCAAATTAATTGAAGCAAACCACATCCTGGAGCTCTCCCAATTCTGAAGCAACCACAGCATGAAACAGCCCTTCTCGCCACCACAGATGACATCTTCACCCTTCTCGACCGAGGTTTAACTGCAGCCCTCATCCTCCTGGACCTCTCAGCCACCTTAGATACCATCTCTTAACCACACCATATGCACAAGACTCCACAGCGCTGCCATCCACAACAAAGATCTGGAATGGATCTGCTCCTTCTTCATCGGCCGAACATAGAGAGTCAAAGTACCACCATACCACTTGGAACCCACAAAGATCTGCTGCGGGGTGCCTCAGGTCTCCTCTGTGAGCCCCACTCTCTTCAACATCTACATTGCCCCGCTCACAGCCATTATCAGGAAACACGAGCTGCACATCATCTCCTATGCCGACAACATCCAGCTGATTCTCTGCCTCACCAACTAACCCACAGTTGCCTAGAACAGCCTCAATGACTGGATGAAGGCTGTTGCCACCTGGATGAAGAACAGTTGCCTCAAGCTCACCTCAGAGAAGACAGAAGTCCTCATCATAGGCTCCACACCCTCTGCCTGTGATGACTCCTGGTGGCCAGCAGGACTTAGACCCCACCCCCCACACCCACTGACAATGCACGAAACCTTGCCATCATCCGGGACTCCTCGCTCACCATGAACCGCCAGATCAACACCTTTTCATCATCCTGCTTCCACATATTACACCTGCTCCGAAAGACCTTCAAGTGGATCCCCACTAAGTCCAGAAAGAAGGCAACCCAAACACTCAGCAGCAGGAAAACTGACTATGGCAATGCACTCTATGCCGGTATCACCCAGAAACTCCTCAAGAAACTACAGAACATTCAGAACGTCTCTGTTAGACACATCCTCAACAACCCCTGCTGCAGCCACATCACCAGTCACCTGAGAGACCTCCACTGGCTTCACCTTCACCCTAAAGCCCCTCACACATGGCTACAAAGCCCTACATGACGTGGGACCTGTGTACCTCAAACACCGCCTCAGATTCCATGTACCCACCAGAGATCTCCGCTCATCCCAACTGGCCTGGGCTACTGTCCTATGTATCCTCAAGACCCTAGCCAGAGGAAGATCCTTCTCCTAACTTTCAGCAATGACTTGGAACACCCTCCCTCTTCACCTCAGGCAATCACTGTCACTGCCTCAATTCAGGATGGACCTGAAGACCTGGCTCTTCGACTGAACCCCAGCGCCTTCGATAGACCAGCAGATCCCCCAGCGCCTTATGAGTGAATACTGGTGCTTTACAAGCCCCCGATTGATTGATTGATATGACTGTGTGAGGAGTGAGTGGCTGTATCAGTGAATTAGTGGGTGTGTGAGTAGCTGTATGTGCGCATTAGTGGCTGTGGGAGTGGCTGTAGTGGTGAGTGACAGTATGGGTAGGTGACTGTGTGTGTAAGTGGCTGAATCGGTGACTGAGTGGGTGTGTGAATGGCTCTACAGGTGGGTGAGTGTGTGTGTGAGCAGCTACATAGGTGGATGACTATGTGTGCGAGTGGCTGTATAAGGGTGTGAGTTGCTCTATAGGCAGGAGAGTGTGTGTGTGAGTGGCTATATGTTGACTGAGTGGCTGTGTGAATGGCTATATGGGTAAGTGACTGAGTGTGTAAGTGGGTGTATGTGTAAGTGAGTGAGTGTGTGAGTGGCTGTTTTGCACAATAAGTATATGTGTGAGTGGCTGTATAGGTGAGTGAGTGTGCACATGAGTGCTTGTATCAATGTGTGAATGTGCATGTAAGTTGTTTTGTGGGTGAGTGAGTGGATGTGTGTATAGATGTGTGGGTGGTATTTGAGTGAGTGACTAGCTCTGTTAGTAGCTGTATTGCGCCTTGATGCCTTCGGGCAAAGTTGCGCTTTACAAATCGCCATTCATTCATTCATTCATTCATATTGGTGTATGAGTGTCTGTATGGGTAAGTGAGAGGGTGTATGAGAGGGTACAAAAGGTCATATGGGTGTGTGAGTGACTATGGGTCTGTGATTGGGTGTGTACGTGGTTTTGTGGGTATGCAAGTAGCTGTATGAGTCTGTATGTGGCTGTATGGGTGAGTGAGTGGTTGTGTGAGTGGCTGTATGAGTGAGTGTATGTGTCAGTATTGTACAGGTCTGTGAATGAGTATGTGAGTTGTGGGGGTGTGAGTGGCTGTAAGAGAGGTTGTATGAGAGTGTTAGTAGGTGTGTGATTGGTTCTGTGGGTTATGTCATCAGTGATATCAATGACCATGTCATGAGTGATGTAATATATGAGGTCATTACAAGCGCATTGCGGGAGCGTAAGTTAAAGTTAGCTCAGGTCGCCATAACTGCTGAATTTCAAAGATTTTGTATGAGTGTTATCTAAGTATAACTATGAGGTTCCTGTGACCTTTGTTTTTTCAGTGAATTTCAAAAAAACTTTCATGTTATTTCCTACATATAACATCCATGTAAACATTTGGTTTTTTTAGCAGATTTCTACTATAACATCCCTGTAACCTTTGTTTTTTTGTGGATTTTGAAGGTTTTTTAAATTTTATTTCCCAACTGTAACAGCTAACCTTTCTGAGTGGGTGTGTGATTCGCTGTATGGTTCTGTGAGTGGGTGTGTGAGTGGCTGTATGAATCTGCAAGTGGGTGCATGAGTAGCTGTATGGGTCTATCAATATGTGTGTGAGTGGTTATGTAGATCTGTAAGTGGGTCTATGAGTGGGTGCATGAATGTCTGTGTGGGTCTGTGAGTGGGTGAATGTGTGTCTGAGTAGGACTGGAGTAGATGTAGGAGTCTCTGAGTGGGTCTGTGATTGGAAATATGAACGTATAACTGGACCTCTGAGTGGGTGTATGAATGTCTGAATGGGTCTGTGAGTGGGTGCATGTGTCTCAGAATAAGAGCATGGGTTTCTGAGTGGGTCTATGAGTGGGTGCTTCAATGTCTGAGTGGGTCTGTAAGTGGATGCATGAGTCTCTGAGTGGATCTATTAAGGGGTGCGTGAGTGTCTGAGCAGGTGCCGGAGTGTTCTGAGTAAGGGTGGGCGTAGTTGGTGGAGTACTACTATGCGGAATTCCACAAAGTTGATCAAAAACTCAGGTAATTCAGCAACTTTGCTCCGTCTGACTCACAATTAATAAAAGAGAGACCTCATATACTTTTGGTAAAATAACAAGTATCTCTGTCTTTACATGCTAAAATGCATATAGTCATTTCACAAAAGTGAAACTGAAAATTTAGCAAGCAGTGAGAGAAGTGAGGACCCCAAAATCATCACCTCTCTCATTGCCTGATATATTTCATTTTCAAAGTTCCCTTTTGTGAAATGGTTATATGCTTTTTAGCATGTAAAGTTGCTTTATCAAAGCATTGTGGGTGCAGTTTAGTAGCGGACTCTGCTACGTGGAGGAACAGAGTTTTTGCCTGAATTTCGTGTTTTTAATGGGATGCGTAGTTAACAAATCTCCGCAAACTCTGCTAGCGGAGTGGAGTTCATTGCCCAGGGTTAGTTCTGAGTGGATCTGTGAGGTTGTGCATGGGTCTCTGAGTGGGTCTGTGAGTAGGCACATTAGTCTCTGAGTGGCTCGGTGAGTGGGTACACAAATTTCTGAGTGAATTTGTGAGTACGTTCAGAAGTGTCGGAGTGGGTCTGTGAGTGGGAGCAGACATTTCTGAGTGGGTCTGTAAGTGGATGCATGAATGTCCAACTGGATCTCTGAATGGGTGAATGACTGTCTAGGGGGGTCTGTGAGTGGGTGCATAGGTCTGTGAGTGGGTACATATGTATCTGAGTGGGTCTGTGAGTGGGTGCTTGAGTCTGAGTGGATCTGTGGGTTGGTGCGTAAGTGCATGAGCGGTTCTTTGAAGGGGTGCATGGGTCTGTGAGTGGGCACACAAGTTTGAATTGGTCTGTGAGTGGATGTAAGAGTGCCTGAGTGGGTCTGTGAGTAGGTGTGTGAGTGGGTGTGTGAGTGGGTGCATGAGTGTCTGAGTGGGTCTGTATGGGTGCGTGAGTGTCTGAGTGGGTCTGAGTAGGTGCATGACTCTCTGAGTGGATGTATAAGATTTTGTGAGAGTCTGAGTGGGTCTGTGACTTGGTATAAATGCATTTTAGAAAAAACTATTTGTAGCAATATTGGCGAATTCGTCACAACTTTACATGAAAGGCTGTGCTGAGCATCACAATAAAGTTGTGAATATCGCACATGGAGAAAAAAATGTCAAACTTTATTACAAATAAGGGTCTCTTAAACACCCCTATATTGCAGCGATCGGTCAGAGTTCTTCTACCCTGACCACTTATACCACTTTTCATTTTTAACTTCAGCCCCGGGGACCTTGTCCAGTTACTTAAAATGGCAGCTGCAACTTTCTACACAAGGTGCAGCCAGCCGATCACGGCATTCCTGTTGGCATGCAGATTTGTGGTTTGTTGCTAAATAGTTGCAAATTATTTGTGAAAATAACAATGAAGGCTCTTTCTGGACCAAGAGCTACCTTTCTACCAAACCAGGTATAATTCCGTTCAGCAGTTTGGGCTGTTGTCAAGTCTAAAATATCGATAAGAATTATTATGGGAAACACACCTTTTTGTTGGCCCGCTTGATGGATCACACAGGAACGTTTGTTGTATTCCCAAACTAGGCCCATGTAGCGAGGCAGCTTATTCCTTACATTTTTCCTAGGAAATAACATTTCAGCAGTGACCTTTTGCACACATTTGCTTAGGACGACAACTACTTTGTTTTCAGATCCAGCTTCACACAAAATTATCACGATGCCTTGAACATCATGTACTAGACCTCTCTACACACTAGGTACAAAAGTCAGCCTATCTTCATCCATGAAGCGTCAGTCCTATCCACATATCCTTAACATCACCAATCTAGCGCTCACATCACAAAGACTGCTTTTATTATAAATAATAGGCATCCTGATAGATTGGTAGAGGAGGTACTTCTGCTGACACCGAAGGTCCATGCAAGCTGAGCAATCACCATGCACTGGTCTGACATTCCGTGAGGGGTGTCCAACCCGAGAACAAGATGGGGTCCTTCACTCTCTCCCATCAGGAAATTAGGTTGGATTGTCCCTAGGGGGGATTCCTGGCTCTACACGAATGTCTTTGCAGGGCTGGCTTTAGGGCACTGCGACTGGTGCGCCCGCACTGGGCGTTGACCTGTTGAGGGGGGCGCTGACTTCGAGGGGGGGCGCAGTGTTTAGCAATGACTTATGAGTGGAGAGATGAGGGGCACCTTTGTCCAGTGAAAGTGAGAGAATCCGAGGAGGTGGTCATGGGTTGTGGGGGCGCTAAAAATGATTGTCATACACGGCGTCACCAGTGCTAAAGCTGGCCCTGTGTCTATGTCTACTATGTATACACTTAGTGTAGGGTCCACATCGAAGAAGTACATTAGATTACCATACTGCATATATGCCTGCATACATTTATTGCTTCAGCACCATGGTAGAAATGTATCTACTATTTACTCTCTTGGTGCTTGTAATCTCCTTTATTTGCTTCTGTCTCCTAATGATTGCAGCACACGCACTTTATGCAAGAATAACGTTGGTTCAATAAATATTATTGAAAAGGTCCCACTGTGTATTCTCTGTATATTTCTCTGAGTACAAGTGAGCACAAGTGAAAGATTCTGTACTGTTTCCATGATTTCTGAGTAATCAAGGTTGTCATGTTCAGTGGTTGCCAGAAACTGCACGCTCCCTGGTAAGTTAGGGGGGTTAACAGTGGCCCTGTGAGCTAGCTGGTAGGCCAACATATCCTGCGGGGGTATTCGGAACTAGTCTAGGCACCAAGCCCTTAGTTTATGTTGTCCAAACAATGCGCAGATCCTACGGATTATTAGGAACTACATGACACTTTCCATGCACAACTAGAATCTGTGGCGCACCTTTTTGGGAAATTTCGTAAAGATTCATCAAACCACACCAAAATTATAGGCAAGTCGGTAAACGCTTTCCTATGAAAACTAGGTCATAACTATCTCCTGGGGTTGGAGATATATCTCTCCCTGGGGACCCCCACGCCCCTGGGGCGGCTCCCTATATCCCAGGGTGCCCACCCCCAGGACATATCTGTTTGATCTCACTTGGTGGGAGCTTTGAAAGCTCCCACCAGGCTAGATCAAACAGTAGGTCCACTCCCATCAGGCAGGAAAACTGCTCCAGCTCACTTGGAGCAGACTTTTCATCTGTTTTCCTGCATGCTGTCAAGCGGGCAGAAAAACAGGTGAAAATATTGCTCCCACATACAGGGAGCAGCATTTTTGGCTGCTCCCTACGCGTGGGAGCAATGCCGGCAGGGACCGTGGGGGCATTGGGTACCCCTATGGTCCTCAACACTGCAAACTGGATCAAGAGGCTAGGCCCCGGCGGATGGGGTCCTCAGGACTGAAATAGAGCTAGGTAGGGTAGCACTCACTATTTATCAAGTAGAAAGTACTCCAGTTGGGTAGACATTTCACAGAATTTAAACCTCAACAGGAAGCACTTACAAATATAAACATAGCAGGTGCCCGAGTTGAAGCACCTCGTCTGTAAAGCACAAATGATCCTAACTTCTTGGGGGTGGGGAACGCAAAGAAAGTGTGTCATTTGAGATGTCATCAGTGATGTCACTGACCATGTCATAAGTGATGTAATATGTGAGGACATAAGCAGTGCAGCGGGGGAGTACGTTGTAGTTAGCTCAGGTAACTTTAACTGCCGAATTTCACTGGTTTTGTACAAGTGAAATCTGAGCCTAACTATGAAGTCCCTGTAACCGTTGGCTTTTCCTGTGAATTTTCAAGGTTCTTTAACACAATTTCCGAACTATAAAGTCTCTGTAACCTTTGAATTTTAAAGTGAATTTCTATTGGTTTTTAATGTTATTTCCTAACTCTAACGTCCCTGTAACCTTTGGTGTTTTAAGTGAATTTCTATGTTTTTTTAACTATTAATTGCGTTTGCAGAGTAGTAGAGAAAGGTGGCGTGGCCTCTGACCACCTCTCAGGAATCTCACTATATGGGACTTACGGGAGGTAACAGGAAGGCTTCTTGGCCCCCAAGGTCCCTCAACATCCACGAGGACTTCATCTCCCAAACAGTAGTGAACCAGGAGGCGCTTATGCAAAGTGGTGGAGAAAGTGGGCGTGACCTCCGAAGACCTCTCAGCAATCCTGATGTGTGGGACTTACTGGAGGTAACATGAGGGGTAGTTGGCCCCCAAGGACCCTCAAGAGCCAAGGGGACTTTATCCCCCAGCTAGAAGTGTACCAGAAGGCATGTTTGCAGAGTGGTGAAGAAAGGGGGCGGGGCCACCGATCAGCTCTCAGCAATACCCGTGTGGGACTTACTGGAGGTAACAGGAGGGGTTGTTGGCCCCTTAGGTCCCTCTGCATCCAAGGGGACTTCATCTCCCAACCAGTTGTGCGCCAGGAGGCGCTTTTGCAGATTGGTGGTGAAAGAGGGTGGGACTTCCAGTGACATGCTGGTCTGGCATTTTGTGATTTTTTTATTACAGGAAGGGGGCCACGTAGCCCCCTTCCCTGGCAGTTTTGGGTCTCGGGATCCCTTCCCCTGGGGCTAGATCTTTTTGGAATGGGGCCCAGCCTCTATTTGGGATGCCCTGGTCCCACCCAGGGCACCCACTCACCACTGATGGGGACCGCAGGGGGAGACTCAAGACCCCCACAGTCCATGCTGGCTAACCGCCTCCTGCGGAAGCCAGCATTGTTTTTACAGAGAGGGAGCTGCTGAACATGCAGCTCCCTCTCTGTGAAAGCAATTCTGCTCCGCTTTCAGCAAAAAAGGGCATTGGAGGGAGGTGGCGGGCCATGGGGCGGGGGGGGGGGGTTTGAGAGCCCCATTATTTAAAAACAAATAAGCCCCAGGGAGATGGTGGTACCCAGGCATTAGTAAGCCTCAAGGTGGGAGGGGGGGGGGGGGGGCGTATGCCCACCCCTCTTTTTTTATACAAACTTCTCCTGCACCTGGCCCATCCAAGATTATTAAAGAAGCTCGGGAGCCCGAGCTTTGTTGTTGTTTTTTTGGGTGGGATCTGTGGATCATGATGAAATTTGTTTTTTTGTTTTTTTGTTTTTTAAAATGCTTGTTTGCTTCTTTGGCCCTGCAGGGTCCCTGTGGGACCCCTCCAAGTAGCCTAGGGGGTGAGGGTATTTCTACTGTGCCCCCTTTTCTTTTTAATATTTTTTCCGGTACTCGGCTCAAGCAGAGTCCCAAGATGGCAGCCAACACTTCCTGGTTTGAAGTGCTGACAGCCAACCAGATCTCAGTATGAGATCGGGAGGGGTCGCAGATCCTCAGCATCCCTATATATACAAATGTGGATTTTCCTCAATATATAGGATATAGCAAGTTCAAAAAATACTTTTCTTATGGAAACTAGGAACTAACTATAACTACCTACTGGCAAAAGCCAGTAGGATATATATATATATATATATATATATATATATATATATATATATATATATATATATATATATATATATATATATATATATATATATATATATATATATATATATATATATATATATATATATATATATATATATATATATATATATATATATATATACGGACGGACGGACAGACAGACAGACAGACAGACAGACAGACAGACAGACAGACAGACAGACAGACAGACAGACAGACAGACAGACAGACAGACAGACAGACAGACAGACAGACAGACAGACAGACAGACAGACAGACAGACAGACAGATAGATAGATAGATAGATAGATAGATAGATAGATAGATAGATAGATAGATAGATAATGTATTCATTGATTCAGTGGAGGTACTCTACTGCTCCCTGCAGGCAACTGGTAGCAACTACATTAGTACAAGTCCTCCTCGCTAGACATCCCAACACCCCAGAAGCATCAACATCAAACATCAACATCAAAGTGAGAGCTGCACTTGACAGGCAATTCCAAAGTGCTAAAAGTGCAACCCATCCCGTTTTAGTCATTTAACCTTAAACCACATTTAAATGTAGCCAGATGTTGTCCAAGTACCCATCAGACAAGAACTGTCTAGTATGGCCACGCGTCAATCCTTGATAGAATGGGTTGTGGTTGCGTCCAAAACACGTAGCATACTTCAGACGATGCTTTAGGGCACAATCCAGCCTCCACTTGTTGCTGTTTCAGACCACGAGAATTTTAGTTGTGTGTCCCAAATTAGCTTCATGTATTTCGTGGCCGAATTGGTCCAACTCCCGCTGTTTTAGAGACTAACACCGTGCGTTCCTCACGTATGCAGGTTGGTAATACTCCGTTTCAATAATTAGCAGGAGTGGACTCGTTTAGTTTAGATGCAATCAAACCTTTATTAAGGTTATCCTGGTAGTTCAATGTACAATGCAATACATCGTTTTTGTTATATTGACACATGTAAGTACATTTTTCAAACCAAGAACACACTTGACTCGATTCTCAAAGCCATTGCCCAATTTAATTTGAATGTAGCTGTGCAAATACCTTATGTTACAATTGGAAATTTGCATTTTATTTAAAAGAAAGCAAAAGAACGTTGATTTACAGTCAAAAAGGTATTTACTCAAATGTAAAATTTCACTATTATGAAGTAAGTAAATGAACGGAAGTAGGCATACTACTAATGACATTATGATTAATTCTAACTGTAAACTCAAGTCAAGGCAAATTAATTTTCAATCTTGTCTTCATTTTGTTTTGTCTTCATTTTGACAGTGAAACAGACCGAGGCTAATGACCAGACTCTCGCTTAGAAATTTAGCAACACACATTAAGGCCCTGATTAGAAGGTGGATAGATTATAGTGCAGGGACAAATCTGCTGATATCTTCTGCCTGCTCAGAGCAGGCAGCTGTTAGCGGTACGGCCAGTGCTGGTTGGGGGAGTGTAACAGAGAGACATGTAAAACCACTTGGCCTGTGGTCTCATGGTGTATGATGCCACCAGAAGACTAGCTAGCAATATTGGACCATTTTAAACTGGTGTGTAAACAAAATGTAGTGGTATAAAAATCCATATTTCTTAGGAAAAACATACAAGTTGGAAAATATTTCACTGAAATATGTATTTCATCATTATAATGACAGCCACGAAACCACTGTAAAGACTCTTTACCACTGTCAGGCTATTAGCATTATCCGACAGAGAACCAAATTATACAGCAAGGTTTTCTCAATTTTGCGACAAAAAAACTGCGCACATTCTATAGTAGTATTATTGTTGTCCATTTTACCTACGCACTTTAATAAACAATTTTTTGTGAAATCTGCAAATCATGCGGAAAATTAAGTGGCTAATAAAATGATTCTATTATTATAAAGTAAATGCTGCACGGCAGTCACAGTTTGTAAAAACAAATCACTGGCTGGCACAACTTTCCACTGTTTTAATAAAACTTTATTCATTAGAGGTAAGCAAAAGCACCCAATCTAAATGTAATCACTGGCTATTGTTAAAAGATTAAACTGAAGGTTATCTTTGGTTATAAGACCCCAATGTGTACGCCAGAACTCAGAAATTCACTAAAAACGTAGTTAAAGTGCAGTTATGGTTACAAAAGAAAATTTAAAAAAACACTCAAATCTGCCACTTATGATTAGGTTAGCTAACCATAACTCGAGCCCCATCATGCACTGCTTATGACCTTACATGGGTCATTCCTTAAGACATGTTATAAGACAACACTGATGAGAGCTCAAATTACATCATTAAAGTCATCTCTGATGGTGCTGTTGACATTAGAATGTGAAAACATTAAAAAATGCTAAAATATATGCCTGCTGCCTACTGTACATCAGGGGTTGACTAAGGAATGGGTGCAGGGCCATGCAGCTAACCCCTGTTGCCCATGGCTGCAAGGTCATACATGATGGAGTGTTGTCTGCCCGTGAAGGGTTCTGAAGCTAACTCCTGCTGTGCAGTGCTAAAGGCCATGTGCACCATTTGTAGGGACCTCAACAAAGTTTCATTGCAAGACCCAGCTGATAGCCAGGCCCTGTGTCCAACCACAGCTGAGCACAGCTCAAGGTCTGTGCAGTGGAAAGTGTCCACCAGTAGAGAGCGGAGTGCATGGTCTGGCCATAGGACAGTCACTTTTGGTCCCCCGCCACCCTGTTTTTAAGATTCCACGTTACAGATCTGCACAAACCCTGCCATGAAGAACCCAAAATAGATGTTTTTTTGGGTAAATTGTGTGCAGATCAGATTAACAACGCTAAAATTATGAGCAAAACAAAAAGCATTTTCAATGGAAAGTCTGGCCTAACAATAACTACTCAGGCACTGTCAGTGCCTTAGTAAAGTACAGTATTTTTTAAGTTGCACAAGTCCAATTATTTGGGTGTTGTACTAATAACTGAAATATAGATACAAAACCAAAAGTTGGATAGTAACAGAAAAAGCGAATTATTTTGAAACAATGGAAAACTAGATGAGATCCAATGTTGAGCACTACACAATGGTATACACCTGTTACAACGCATTCGTTACTCCGCACTACCATTACAACGCTCCTTTTACAACGCATACCATTACAACGCATTGCGCTGGGGGGCGCTCTAGGATAGGTAATAAGTATAATTTACTATCCAACACCTTCCCTAGGGTCCACGGGGACTGGAGTTAGAATAGTAAATTATACTTACCACTATCCAGCACCTCAAAGCGCTATGCGTTGTAATGGTATGCGTTGTAATGGTCGCGTTGTAATGGTAGGTAGTTGTAACGGTATGCGTTGTAACATGGTACATCCCTACACAATGCAGTGAACCAACAGAAGTACACAACTGGCTTGGTGGTACACCCGTGTATAGTTGCTGGACAAGACGGGATGCAGGCCCATAACAAAGGAGGATGGCTCAGTGAATTAAACGCCCACCACTGAGACAAAAGATGTTTTGCAAGTCATGAGTAGGGCAGGGTAAAAGTTTAATTATGTTGGACTAATTTCGGTAATGATCTTATGATGCGAAATCACCGAAAATCATGCTATTACACCTATTTGTGTAGTTTTGAGTAATCTGGGGCAACACTTGACTACCTAAGAGCACAGGGAGAGCGCACGTAGCTGGAAGCTGCTATTGTTCCATTTCCTGCTGTAATTAGCGCTATTCTCGAAATGCAAAATGCATCCACCGGTTAATTTTGGATGCAAGGGTGCATGTCACTAAATGCTGGGTTACACTCCTTGTGTAATCTCTCATTATTTTGCAGTAATTTAGTGTAATTACGCTCCAGCAAATTACGAAAGTTCTACCAACCCCTAGTCATGAGTTTGCATCTCAGCACAACAGGTTAAACCTTCTGTCCTAAATCCATAATTCGAGTGGAAAGGTAGCAATAACAATTATGACAAATCAAAACATAAACCATAGGGGAAAACCCCTGCAACTGTGTGCTTTAAATGGAGTGATTAGCAGACAGCTTGGTATCTAGTAAACAAATGAAGAATGTTGTTCCTGGAGCAGCACAGCCTTGAACCAGGACCCCTGCCATAGTTTATTATTTATGTTGTTTGTTTAGCCCAGCACGGGAAATTAACTTTACAACGTGGCCCTAAGCACACGTGCAGTTTCACCACTTGCCATAATCAAGCATATGCCTTAAAAACGCGTGTGCAGGGCACAAGTCCTAAAAAAAGAAGTGCGGGTGCCTAACTTAGTTATTCAGTATGCAAGTGGCACCACAGCGCGTGACATCATGTAGCGTGACATTGCGGCGCATGAGGAGTGTGACATCACAGCGTGTGACATCATAGGAAGTGGCATCACAAGAAGTGACATCAGATCTTAAGCCCTCACATATATGTTTAGCAGATCTACCATGAGTACATTTAAGCACATTTCGAGTATACTTGCAAACCCTCCTGATGTAGGCAGAAAATTCACACTTTTGTAAGCTTCACATACATCAATGTTGCCTTTTGTCAGCTTAAAGCTTTCTACGCCCATAGTGCTTTAAAAGAAAAAATAGTGATATTTAAATTATTACAACGCCTCCTCAGGATCAGCATCTTTGTCAGTGGAGTCCAACTTCTTGGCAGGATGGACGACAGCCACCCTGTGAAAAAAGTGGGTGGACGGCGTTCACCTCCGTGTACCTCCAACTCGTGCCCTGCGCATGTGAGTGATTAAGGCAGTCAGCATTCTAGCTGTCTGAGCGCGATAGGCGGGGAGAGGAACCGGACGGTATGAGGCAGGAAGGACTGGGATGTGGCTTGGCAAGTTAGGCTGGGACCGGGGGAGGTGGTGGATGGTTTTAGGGCTCATGACTGGAGTTGGGGTAGTTTTTAGGGCAGGGGCCGAGTTTTAGGGCTCAAGGTTGGGGGGAAGGGGCAGTTTTCAGGGAAGGAAGGGAGTTTTTAGGGCTCAGGGCAGTGGTGCTGTGGTCGGGGTCGTTTTTTTGGGCTAGGGAGCCGGGTTTTAGGGCCCAGGGACAGGTAGTGGGGTGGGGTAGTTAATAGGGCTGGGGCGGGTAGATTATAAAGCAGGAGTGCCGAATATTAAGGCTCAGGGCGGGCCGTGGTGGGATCTTTACCACAGATATGCCTTTACCAAGCATGCCTTTACAACGAAATTCGTTCTAAAGGCATGCATGGTAAAGACGCGGTCATTGTAAAGACTGCGTGGTTTAGGCATCTGTGGTTGTGTCATACAACCGCCCAGCACAGCATGTAATTTTGCGAAAGTGACATAAATGCCAGCAGTAAACCATGCTTCCGGTACAGGCTTTCCTTTTACTACCTCCTTTGAGGTGTTGGTATCTCAATTATGGTTTGCAACAGTAATTCTGAACGCAACTCATTCATACATGCTATATGAATCGCTACTAGGAGGGGAATCCCCTTTCACACTCTTTCCAAATTGTGGTTTGGTATGAGCAGCTAAACCCATTTTGAACGTCAGAAACGCTTTTGTGACTCGCAAAATGGTTTTAATACATTCACAAATGTCATTTTGCGGTCACAAACACCGGTTGGCGAAAGCAAAACGGTTACTTACATCTCACGCCATTACCAATAGCTGTACGAGTGATTACACACAAAAGAATGTGACATGCCTTCACGTGCTGTGTACATGTATTGTGCAGAGAGCTAAGGAGAACCCCATTTATGTCAAGAGATGTTAGCCAGTAAATCCCAACTAAAACTCTACACAGCCTGACAGGAACAGAAATGACAGCGGTTCCTTATTTTAGACGGTGCATCATCGCCCTCTGCTGGACTTTTTTTTACAAGAAAGCCGAGACTGAGCATTACCAAGGACTGCAAAAGAAATACCTCGACCACACTTATGAATTAGCTTCACTTTTCTAGCTACTGACTATTTCAAACAAAATACATTCCAAAAATACATCTGTAAATCGTATTTTCACTCAATTTCTCGTGGCCAATTTTGAGATGCAACGAAAAACACTTTAATAAATCAAAGATGGTGATGTGCATTTGTTATACTGCACCTTTGAGCATCATAGATTCTGAGAAAGTGATGGGAATGCGAAAACGTGTTCAGTCACGTCCCATTACGAGGCATGAAAATAAAAAAGCCATAGAGTTGTATGTTCGCAGAAAGCAGATGTGCTGGGCCCGAGTCACAATGAATTTGCCACAAGTTAGTGTTTAGCTTACTCCTGAATTACAGGAGTACGCAAAGAGCTGTCCTGATTCACAACATCTTTGTGAAGTGAACCTGCTGCTACTGCTGCATTTGGCAGAAACTACCTCTACATTCCTCTTCCGCATCCCTGTCACTGGTTTTGTTCTTGTCAGACATCTGAGGGAATGGTTCTATGTGTTTTTGTCAATTTCTTTCTTGTACAAACTTCCTATAGCCAAGAGGGATAGTTGTAGCTTAGTGGCTCTTGGGTCTGTTCTGTGGCCACCCAAGGCGCTGTGGCAACTATGGTATTCATCAAACATAATGACTGGGACAAGGCAGAGCAGGGGTATGAGTAATGAAGATTACTGGTAAGTAATTGAGGCATTAGAGTGGACTTCATGGTTGCAGATGTATGTCACTATAGCCTTAGAGCCCGACGGAGCGGGCTTTGCCGGCCATAAAAGGCCCGCTCCAGCATTAAAGACCGAGCCAAGGCGAGGGTCTTTAACAAGGGAGTGGGCCTTTAATGGCCGGTAGAGCCCGCTACGGAGGGCTCTAAGGCTGTTAGAACATTCCGCCCCTAAAGGGAAGAATGTTCTAATTAGTAAAACATAGGCCTCACGGAACCCAGGGGGGTTGAAATCCCCTGGGCTCCGTGAGGCCTTTGTTAAACATAGGAATGTTCATGCTCTGGGCTTCTACCGGCCATTAGAAGCCCGGAGCACTCATTTGTTTTCAATGGAGGGCTCAACATTTCAATTAAATTAAGAAATAATAAAACTGGAAAATGGTTTTGATAGCCATAGTACCACACTGAGGCATCTTGTGACCGCATCCCATAGCAATTGCCAGCCTTGGTGGTGTGTCCGAAGCTGAAAGAAAGGCGTACCCTGGATCGCCTATGTAAAATCAGATATCTACTTAGGAATGAGGATATTTGGTCATAAACTAAAGTAGTGCCAATTGGCCATAGCTGTCACAAATCACACCTCAGCAGTGACTTTTTAAACAAGGGACTTTGAATCGCAGGAGTTGTAACTCCATAGTTTTAATGCTGAAATTACGATTGCAAGTGCCAGATTGGAAAACTGAATTTGATAATTGGTTGATTGAAGATTTCACACATAGGGTGGCTCTTGCTTCCTGTCTCTAGGACACCATGTCCCCAGTCCTGGATTTTTGCGTTACAAACTATTGTTATCACATTTATCAGTGCGATGGGTTTAATGGAAGCAAACCAAGACCATAACACCCAGAATGCATTAAGACAGTAAATCAAATTTGTGAGAGGAAAAAACAAGGTGTCCTGACACATTTGAGAGAGAAAGGCATTATAGACACACAGCTGTTAAGAATAAATGAATGCCAATTGTGTACTGTTATGCAGTCATGATGCAAAAAATACAAAACACAGCACCTGGAACCAATGTTCAGGGCTATAAACAGGGCCAGTGGAACTATGTGGCAGTGGAACATCAAATTATGTGGCACGATTGACTAAAGTATGTACCAAGAAAAGGCAAATTATGTAGCATAATGCAGAATTTTTTTTGATAGTATTACTTGATTATTTTGTGATTTCTACACTTGGTAATAACTATAAGGGCAAAAGTTTCACCTCATGAATATTGGTTTAACAACCAAATATGAAAATAAGAAACTGAAAGATGACAAGTTAACCTATGCGAAGGACCTTTCACTGCATGCACACGTGTCCATGTTTTAGTAACATTTGATCCGCTTGACAAAGGAACCATATATTTGTTTATTAAAATCTGCACATTATGCAGCAGATGATGGATTATGTGGCCAAAAAAGGCCTCACCAGCCCCACAGACAATTCAGGAACATGTTTGATCCCATCTTTATGGACAGCGAAGTACACTAATGCCACCGAGCTCACCTGGACAGATTACACCATCTTTTATCCACTTTGTCATCGCCAGACCCCCGACACCGCCCCTGAGCTACCTAGTGCTCCCCAGCACAGCTGGAGCAAAGGGTCAGAGAGGCAGTGGACCGACGCCCTCAACACTTTCCACCCTGACACCGCACCCAAACTAGAACTGTCAAGAATTTCACTGCCTGGATCATCAACTGCGCCAAAAGTCACCCCTATCAAGCTCAGCAAACGCAAAAGATCCACCAAAGAGGCTAGATGGTAAACCGTAGAGCAGGGAACCATGAAACTCAACTGCAAGCAACTAGAAAGAAAATGACGCATGAGCAAGGATTACACACACAGAGCCAGGGTCTGAGTGGTAAGGTGGGCACTCGGGCAATGGCAGAGGGGACGGTATCTGAGTTCCAGCTGTGCTGCTGCTTTTTTAGGCAGCCTGGGGGCCGATTTGGGTTGAGTCTGGGTTGTTCAGCTGCTGCCAGCGGCCCTGTGGGAGCCTGAGTGGCCTTTCTGGAGGCTGATGGGCATCAATTACCTCCTTTTTATCAATGGGCAGAGGTGTTGCTCCCTTTCTCTCACTGGGCTGACCCATCAATGTATGCATATTGAGCGGGGACAGGGGGCCTGAGGAGAACTGGCCTCACTTGTTTTTAGGTGTGTTTTACCAGTCTGAACTAAACTGTGCATTTTTGTTTTAATAAGTAAAGTTAACAAAACATGCCTCTGTCAGTAATCTCCTCCCCCCTTCTTTTTTATAAAACTTTGCCAAAGAGTGTTTTGTGGAAAGGCAATATGCAAATATGGGCCACTTTTTTTTAGCGTGCCTGGGCCGATTTTTAATCCCAATTCAACCCTGGATAGAGTCACCTATGTGTCAGCCCTAAAACCACTACCACCAGCTCTTGAAGGAGACAAAAAGAATGCCCTGGCAGACTGCTTTGAAGCAAGCTGCAACCACAGCAAAGAACTCTTCAACATCGTCAGAGTTCTCCAACCTCTCAGTCACCGAAAACATCACCCCTTCCCAGGAACTTTGGGACACCCTGGCAGACTTTTTTCATGACAAGATCTCCACCATCTACAAGAACTTTGAACTCCAGCCCACCCCCTCGACCTCTTTGGCCACCTCACTCCCACAGAAGCAAGCCCCGCCCAACTACTCACCACCTGGGACCAACTTACCACATAGAACACCACAGCTATTATGAACTCTGTCAATGCAGGAGCTCCAAAAGGACCCCTGTACTCACCACATTTTCAACCTCGGAGCAAGAATCTCAGAAGCAAGCTCACTACCCTCTTCGATGCCTCTATCACCACAGCCAACTGCCCCAAAGAACGGAAACATGCAGAAGTCAAACCCCACCCCTTCTCAAAAAACTGTCCGCTGACCCCAGTGAACTAAAAAAATACCGCCCTATATGTCTGCTCTCCTTCCCTGCCAAAGTTCTCGAAAAAGACATATACCGCCAACTTACAGAACAACTGGAGAACAACCATCTTCTGGACAATCCGGAATCTGCACCAACCACAGCACTGTAGCTGCCCTGACCAATGCGATTGACAACATCAGAACTCTGCTGAACTGTGAAGAAACGGCGTCCCTGAGCCTCCTTGACCCCTCGGCAATTTTCAATACCATATCCCACCACACAATGATCATAAGACTACATGGTACCTGACTCCAAGGAGATACCCTCCAGTGGATCGCCTCCTTCCTCACCGGAAGAACCCAGAGAGTCTCCCTACCACCATTCACCTCAGAATCCGAGAACATCATCTGTGGTGTTCCTCAAGGCTCGTCCCTCAGCCCCATGCTGTTCAACACCTACATAGACCTCTGGCCAACATCGTCAGAGATCATGGATTAAATAGCATATCCTAGGCAGGCAACATCCAGCTCATCCTCTAACTGTCAGAAGACCCCACCAAAACGAGAGCTAACTTCCGCAGGGGTATGATGAGCATCGCCAACTGGATGAAAATCAACTGCCTGAACTTCAATACAGATAAAAGAGAAGTGCTTATCTTCTGAAACATCACCTCCCCGTGGAATGACTCCTGGTGGCCATCAGAACTAGGACTCACAGCCACACTGACAGACCATGCCTTTAACCTCTGCATTATCCTGGACAGCACTCACCATGAAATCCCACAGCAACGCAGTCTCATCTGTCTGCTTCCTCACTCTTCGCATGCTCCGGAAAATCTTCATATGGCTACCCATCAACACCAGACAAACCGTCGCTCAAGCCCCAGTCACAAGCCACCTGGACTACGGCAATGCACTCTATGCATGGTTTGCAGTCTGCTGAAGAGACTGCAAAAACCTACAGAACTTAGCAGTCAAACTCATACTCAACCTCCCCAAACAGACCCACATCACCCCTCTCCTCAAGAACCTCCACTGGTTTCTCATACAGAAGAGATGTCAATTCAAGATGCTGATCCACACCTATAAAGCCCTGTACAACCAAGGACCAGCCTACATCAACCACCACCTGAACTTCCACATATCCTCCAGACACCTGTGCTTCACTTCACTCTCCCATGCGCACAACCACCACATCTGCCGAAGCAACAGTACAGAACGCTCCTTCTTCTACCTCGCGGCTAAATCCTGGAACGACACCCCTACACCTCCGGACCTCCATCTCGCTCCGAGAATTCCAGAAGTCACTCAAGACCTGGCTGTTCAACTGAACCCACCTGATGCAGCAAGACCCTAAGCGGCTGGATACCCTCACAGGTAATTAGCTGCACTTCATAAATCCCACTTGATTGACTGCAAAAAGCAGCAGCCACCGAATCACATCATTCCAGTGGCACCGGCTGTAAATCTGTTCATCTTATAAGTATTTACAACTGAATTTAGTGGGTTCACAGACAATGTTTTCAGTGTGACTGGGGATACAGAGGCAGAAAACATTGCAAACACTTGATAACCACGGTATGGTTCGGGCAAGGAGTTCGGATTACTCAACATTTCAAAGACATCCTATTTAAAGTCTGATTGTGCAGACTTTAGAGTGAAGGGAAATACACCATGCTGGCAATGTTTGTGTTTGGTTCATACACTCGCCATACTTGCTTTGAGTACAGGATTCCCACAAATAAAAATCTTCCAGATGTAATTCCCAACATAAGATTGTCAATGAAAGGCAAGTCCAAGACGGCAGCATGCGTGGTCTGTCCATAAAAAGTCTAAGCCTTGCAGAAACGTTGTCATCACGAAATGTGTATCATGGCTAGATTTATTGTCATGTGAACATATGCTGGTCACGATGGAATTTGCATATTTTAACTATGAAGAGTTGCATTCACTTTGAGCCCAACTCACAAAGTTATTTTCAGTGAATTAGTTTATATTGAGACTTTTGAATGTCCAAGAGTAAAACATACTCAAAGACAAACACTCCAAGCAGCAGGCCATGTGAATGGATGTTTCCTACTATCTCACCCAGGAACATATGTGGAAATCGTCTCTAAAACAACGAGTACTATTACAATTTAGTACGTTTTTATAAGCAAATAAGAAAGAATGCAGCCTGGCTCACGTGTTGATATCCTTAATTTATTTATTGTCTTATAAAGTGCAAACTCCATTTGACTGGGTTTCAAAGCACACCACAATGCATATTTAAAAAAGTCGACCAAATACTGACCGAAGTAGCACGTAAACAATTAATTTTAGCATATTTATCATATTTTCCCAACCTTTTTTTGCCAAGAAGAAATGGAGGCGCACTCACTGGCACTTGCGCATTAATTTTCCTTTTATTTAATTATTTTCAAACGGATCATCTCACAACCAACGCGTTTCGGTGATCAAGGTGTCGGAGGACACCAAAACGCGTTGGTTGTGCGATGATCCGTTTGAAAATAATTAAATAAAAGGAAAATTAATGCGCAAGTGCCAGTGAGTGCGCCTCCATTTCTTCTTGGCAAAAAAGGTTGGGAAAATATAATACGGCTGGGCTCCGCCGTGGAGGATTGCACCGCATTAGAAGCGCCAAGGCTCCGGCGCCATTGAGCCACAAACGAGAGGCGTATTTATCATATTACATCATTTGTCACAATATTTACAAGGGTAGTTGACGTCAGCAGCACAAATGGTATGTATGCACATAAAATTAAGCGAGTGATGCTTGTGAAAGAAAAAATATAACCCTGTTTTGTGACAAGTTGGTTCTAGGTGTGTGCAACAGAACCACATCCCTGAAATGTCTGGGAAGTCCGCGCGTTCCCTTATGCATGTTACACAGCATTAATACAGCGTTCGAAGGTTTTACAACACAAAAAAGCTTTATTGGTGTAAAAAACGCTTTAATTTGTCCGATTCTCTCCCCTTCTGGTCATGCCCGAGTAAGCTATTCTAGGCCTCGGCGAGCATCTTGACAGCTGTCTCTGAGACGAAGAGACAGGGGAGGGGTTCACCGCACTCTCCGTCGCACCCACAGTGTTTCTGATAAGCCCCTTGCATATGTATGTCTAAAGGGAGGCAGAGAGTGAGTGCCCAGGCAGCTTGTTGCCCTAAATGATCCCTTCTGCCAGCTGAGGCTAGCACCAGTAGGTGTCAGTGATGGGAAGCCAGTCTCTCATCTGCCTCGCATCCACGTTCAAAGAAAACACAAGGAGATGACAGACGAGTGCTGAAACTTTTCAGACACTCACCCCCAGTCACAGATCTGGGTTGAATCCATCATCATTCTTCAGCTCATTTCACCACCTCCGTTCAGACCCAGCCATATGCAAATCAGTATTGACCCTGTGCCTCATGGGAACAGTCCAGCCCGAACTGCCATGCCAGGTTTTCCCTGAACTGGAAACAAGCTCCTGGGACTGGTTTCTGGATAACACCCTTCATCAGCCCGGCTAGCTTAAATCCAGTGGCAAAGTGAGCAAGGGACCCACGTCTGGGCATACCCTGCCAATTTAGGGCGAACAAAGCAAACACAAGAAAATAATGGACAGAGTGCTGAAACTTTTCAGACACTCGCCCCAGTTAGAGATCTAGATTGAGTCTATCATCATTCTTTAGCTCACTTCGCCACCTCAGTTCAGACTCAGCTATATGCAAATCAGTGTTGACCCTGTGCCTCATTGGAAAATATCAGCCCGAACTGCCAAGGCAGGTCGCCCGTGAACCGGAAACAAGCAACCTGGGACCAGTTTCTGGGTAACACCCTTCATCAGCCAGGCTAGCTTGAACCCAATGGCAAAGTGTGCAAGGGACCCACGTCTGGGCATACCCTGCCAACTTAGGGCGAACAAAGCAAACATTAGGATATGATGGACGGAGAGCTGAAACTTTTCAGACACTCACCCCCAGCCACAGATGGCAGAGTGAGCTAAAGAACGATGATGGATTCAACCCAGATCTATGACTGGGGGTGACTGTCTGAAAAGTTTCACCGCTCCGTCCATCATCTCCTTGTGTTTGCTTTGTTCGCCCTAAGTTGGCAGGGCATGCCCAGACGTTGGTCCTTTGCTCACTTTGCCACTGGATTCAAGCTAGCCTGGCTGATGAGGGCTATTAGCTCGAAACAGGTCTCAGGATGCTTGTTTCTGGTCCAGGGAAAACATGGCTTGGCAGTTCGGGCTGGACAGATCCCATGAGGCACAAGGTCAACACTGATTTTCATATAGCTGTGTCTGAACTGGGGTGGCAGAGTGAGCTAAAGAACATTGATGGATTCAACCCAGATTTGTGACTGGGGGTGAGTGTCTGAAAAGTTTCAGCGCTCCATCCATCATCTCCTTGTGTTTGCTCACATCCACATTCAGCAAAAAGGTACTTGATTATCTTGGGTTTAGCAGAACAATAGGCCCACATCACAAGTGAAGCACCCTTAAACTACAAATGGATTACACTAGGTCACAAAGCTAAACATCACAAGTGAAGAGCCCCTGAATTACAAACACGTTGCACTAGGCGATAATGCAAAACATCACAAGTGAAGCACCCTAAACTACAAATGCCATACAGTAGTCGGCAACGCTAAACATCACAATTGAAGAGCCCCTAAACTACGAACTACTAGGTGACAACGCTAAACAGAAACTACAAATGCATAACACTAGGCTAGAAAGAAAAACAACACAAGCGAAGCCCCCTAAACTACAAACGCATTACACTAGGTGACAAGGCTAAACATCACAAGTTAAGCACCCCAGAACTACAAACGTTCTACACTAGGTGACAAAGCTGAACATTACAAGTGTAGCGCCCCTAAACTACAAAAGCATTACACTAGGCGACAAAACGAAAAAAAACTACATATGCATTACACAAGCTGACAAAGCTAAACATCACAAGTGAAGCGTAAATGCATTACACAAGCAGACAAAGCTAACCAGCACAAGTGAATCACCCTAAACTACAAACGCACTACACAAGGCAAGAAAGCTGAACATCACAAGTGAAGCGCCCTAAACTACAAACTCACTACACTAGGCGACAAAGCTAAACATCACAAGTGAAGCACCCTAAACTACAAATGCATTACACTAGGCGACAATGCTAAACAAAAATTACAAAGTCATTACACTAGGCTATAAAGAAAACATCACAAGCAAAGCCCCCTAAACTACAAATACATTACACTAGGTGGCAAGGCTCAACATCACAAGTGAAGCACCCCAGAATGACAAACGCACTATACTAGGCGACAAAGCTGAACATCACAAGTGTAGCGCCCCTAAACTACAAACGCATTACACTAGGCAACAAATCTAAACAAAAACTACAAATGCATTTCACAAACCGGCAAACATCACAAGTGAAGTGTAAATGCATTACACAAGCCGACAACGCCAAACATCACAAGTGAAGTGCCCTAAACTACAAATTAATTACACTAGGTGACAAAGCTGAACAACACAATTGAAGCGCCCTAAACTACAAACTCACTACACTAGTCGACAAAGCTGAACATCACAAGTGAAGGGCCCTTAAACTTCAAATGCATTACACTAGGCGACAAAGAAAACATCACAAGCGTAGCCCCCAAACTACAAACGCACTATACTAGGCGACAAAACTGAACATCATAAGTGTAGCGCCCCTAAACTACAAACGCATTACACTAGGCTACAAGGCTAAACATTACAAGTGAAGCGCCCCAGAACTACAAACACGTTACACTAGGTGACAAAGCTAAACATCACAAGCGAAGCCCCCCAAACGATAAATGCATTACACTAAGCAACAAATGCAAACAACAGAGAAATAGTCTAATGCCAAGAGGGTACATAGTGCAGCCAGGAGACTAGGACTTGTCAATGCTGTCATACAGTGATCTTTGCATAAACCAGCTATAAAAGACGCTGCTTCCCTGCAGTACCTCGGCATTGCTTTGCATTCTGCCCACATGTTCCATGAAATAATTACGCCTTTAACCAAGAACAGTTGTCTTCGATGCAAATGAAGTGCTGTACAATTCCCTGCAGCGATTACAGGGAGAAAGGCATTTACGGAGGAGCAGTGGAAAGCCAAGCCTCGGGGAATGGAAAAATAAGCGGAAACCGCATATAGAACCGTTGATCAATCAGTGATAATCAATAGGTATTGTGCTGTGTAGGATCCCAGAGCAGATGGTTAAGTCCCTAGGGCTGAACTAGCCACCAGGGACACACAGCAAGGCTTGGTGAAACAGACATCCTGGCATCATGTAAAATCAATAGCAGCACGGGGTTTGGTGGGGGGGGGGGGGGTGATGCATGGGCCTTTGCGCTGGCTGGATGCTGAAGAGACAAAAATGAGGAATGAGCAAAACTAAAGATAGAGAAATACCTTAATTTGTAAGTGTATCGCGAAAGCAGTGCCCGAGAAAGAGGCGGAGACCGGGGTCGTGCCCAGATGAGGTGCCTGGGAATGCAGCAGTTTTCACCAGACAGGCACATTCCTCTGTGTGTGCCTGTCTGGTTTGGTCACTATCTTCTCTTTTAATGCAAGGAGAGAAAAAGAGAGAAAAGGAGGGCCAGAGGCCGGAGTAGATGAAGTGTGACATACACATTCCAGGAGGGCCAGTTTTTAAATTCCTTGGCCTTTCACTTACAAATTATTGGTCTCAGGTGTGTTAGTCTAATTAGTTCAATGGAAGCAAATCAAGAGTCCAGCACCCAGAATGCAGTAGCCTCTTGCACGGACGTCTCAGTTGGACGCACTGGGTCCAGGATGATGGAGAGAGCTGTGCACCACAGGTGAGTGGCCGTGCACCTCTCACCGGGGTGGTGAGCCTCAGTGCTCTGGAAACTGCAGACTGGCTCGCTGGAGAGGCAGGCAGGGACTCACTCTGCTCCTTAGCACTCAATATCAGAGCCCAACATGGGTCCTTCTGCGCAGTCTCTGCCCAGGCCATGGTGCGGATCAAACAAAACACCAGCGAGTGGAGACGGGGGAGGGGCAGACGGTAAGCACACCTGTGGCCATATTACATGAAGTGCCCCAGGGGCGCAACGGGCATTTGCACCTGCTTTGCACACCCCCAGGGCACTTTGGTATTACAGAAGGGGCCGCAGATGATTGTGCGGCCCCTTCTGTAAAACCAATAGCACTGGTGCACATAAAGCGCCAGTACTATCTTCAAGGGGGCATTCCCTCATTTGCATGGGGGCATGCCCCATGCAAATGAGGGAATCACTTTGTCTCTGCACCCGCAACGTTTTACAGACATAGGCGCAGAGGCAAAGAAGCACTCAGGAGGCACACAGATAGTGCGCCACCAAAAATGCCACACTGTCAATGCGTCCCCTGAGAGCAGCCCTTTGGAGGAGAGAAAGGGGGTCCTATAGAGCCCCCAGACATCCCTTGCAGGGGGGTGCAGTTACTAACTGCATCTGCCTGCAAGGGGATCTTTATTTCTCTATCATAGTGCAGGCCGGTTGCCGCCTTCACATTGAAACATGGAGCGGCTTCAAAGCAGCCGCTCTGTATTTCACATGATTGTGCTGCCCCCACGGCAACACAAGTTCTCAGCTGCCCCGGGGCACCGCATTCTTTATAATGCGGAGCATTTTCCTTCATTGCGCCTGCAGCACCATTTTAAAAGTGTGCCTGGGACAATGAAGGAAAATATGCTGCATGTGTAATGCCAATAAACAACCAGAAAGCCAGTACTGCAACCTCTATGTCAAACAAGTTACCTACGCACAAAGAATTAAACTAAGTGTGGGACAGTGACAAAGTTCACAGATTAAATCTTTTTATTTTTGAAAAAAGTTTTTTTGAAGAGAATACGTTGGTTCAAAGTTTACCAAAAATTCTACCAAAATTCGAACACAAACAATACAAGGAACACTATTCATAAAAATGACATTTTCTTAAAACAGACATTGATACCACAACAATTATTAACAAAATTAGTGAAAAAGCACCCTGGACAGAAAGGAATAAGGCACATATAAGAATGGGACACAGGCGAGGGTGGATTAGACACGCAGCAAGCCCTTGCCCATGTTTCGTGTATGAGTGGCAATGCTCGAAACATCACTCCCAGGCATTGAGAACAGTCCTCGCATCCGTTGTTAATAGACTGCAAAGCATCACTTTGCATGAGGGATATCAATGTGCAGCAAAGGCTTCAATGATTCATTCATCCATTGACAGGAACTATGAATACACCTTGGTAAAACCAGGATATGTGATGGATCCAGCAGCTTCCTGCAGGATATTCCATTTCTTGAAATAGTTTTTCCCTAGTGGCACTCAGAAATGCCCTTCTTTAAAGCCCATTGCTAAAGTCCATGATGCTTGAACCAAGGCACGCGCTGAAGGATTCATGTTTCCCATCTGGTCAACTTTAGCGGTTTCTTACTAATCCATTAAGGATGAAAAGAGGTCAATCAAATCAGCATTGAATGTGGACTTTCCTATCTTGACAAACATCCATGCCCACCTTAGGTCCAGTTTTCTTAGTTGAGCCTGCAAGTTGTAGCTGGTTGTACGTCAATCTCTGAGTGGCAATGCTCTGGACTCCCCCATTCTCAGCACAGTCGGTCTGAAGGAGCCTCCAGACCATACTCACTGTGCTGAAAATGTAGAATTGCAGCATCTATTGTCACGAGTGGTAGCCCATAGCCACTGAAAGGTGAATTACTACAGCTCACTAAACTTTGTACGTGAAAAGTGGTCACAACGAGCAAAGGGGATAGACGTCTAAAGCTACTGCAGACATCTGCAAGAGTCATGGGATGGAAAAACATGAAGGTGGGTTCAGTCATCTGACCTACAAGGTGAAGTTGAAAGGAGGCGGAGGAAGAGGAGGGTGAAGAGGAGGGTGGGAATAGGAGGAGCTGGATGTGGAAGAAAAGAAGAGAGGTGGGGTGAAAAGGAAAAAAGGTAGAAAAGTGGAGAGAAGAAGAGAGTGATAAAAAGGAGGAGAGGGTGAGGGAAATGTGGGGGAGGCAACGAGGGTGAGGAGTGGGAGAAGGGAGGGATAGAAGAGTAAGAGGGGAAAAGATGAGTGGAGAGGGGAGCAGAAGGCTAAATAGGGGAAGCATGATTAGGAGAGGGGGGGGCGCTAGAGGGCGCACTGCGGAATGGCCGCACTGTCGTGAGGCTCCCGCTGCCCGGAGCTAATATCCGCCTAGGTATCCTGATTACCATCGCTGCGCCCTGAACTGACCCCACGGTTCGGTTTGGATATCGGCTGTCCACCCACGGTCCAACTCCTGTGCCATTCGGAGGTTGCTGGCCGAAGTTATGAGGGTCCCAAGTTTCTCCGACTCGCGCTCTGGAAGTCTGATGCCATCTTGCCCGGCGTCGCCGTTCATGCCAGTCCGGGGCTCTGCACGTGGGGTGTAGGCCTAGCTCCGCCCATCTCCGCCAGGCCCGATCGCTGGCCGGGCGAGACGCTTGGCTCTCCCTTGTTGTCGGACTTTTCTTGGCTTTCCCATCTGCCTGTCCAGATGCCATCGCCCACGGAAGTGCCACGGATTTAATACTTGGTTTCTGGGGTTTGCCACCTTGGGCTGGGAACGGCGACGGCCTTTGCTCATCGGTGGGAGTGGCGGGGCGTGCTGGCCTGCTCGTGCCCCCACGATTCGAGCTGCTTTCTGCTTGGCCGGGTCCCGTGCCCGACCTGTATCCTGACTTCCATTTGCCTCGTTCCCCTTCTGTACCACCGTCATGGGGAAGCCGGACACTAAACAGTCCAAACTGTCCTTTGACTCTGGAGGGGCCAGGCGTGGGGCGCGTTCGCTCCAGGAAGCTGGAACTTCGCGGTCCCCCCCCCCCGAATGTCGCTGAGAGTGTCCCGCACCCACCTCCACCGGACTTCGCCCAAATGATGCAGGAGATGAGGCAGGGGTTCGCCACTATAGTGGACAAAATGGACAAGATATCGTCACGCATGGATGCGGTCGTTCAGAAATTGGACGTACATGAGGAGCGCTTGACGGCGGCGGAACAGCGCATTTCGGACCACGATGACACGGCGGCCACCCATACCACCCAGCTGGCGAGAATGGACAATATTTTGCGTGTCATTGCCGCCAAGAACGAGGAGTTGGAGGCGAGGAGTAGGCGCAACAACGTACGCATTGTAGGTGTACCGGAGTCCACGAATGTGGGCAAAATGGAGACTTATGTGGAGAGGCTACTGGTGGGCGCCATTGGGGCGGAAGTTTTCTCGTCCCAGTTCATCGTCGAGAGAGCGCATCGGACGTTGGGACCTCGTCCGGCCTCTGGGGCTGCACCGCGTCCCATCATTGCGCGCCTATTGAATTATCGTGATCGAGACGCTGCTCTTCAGGCTGCCCGCACTAACAGGACTCTCTCCTTCGAAGGGGTGTCTTTCACCATGTACCCCGACTTCACACCGATGGTACAGGACCAGCGTCGGAAGTTCTTGGGGGTGAAAAGGAAGCTTCGGGACCTTCAAGTGGACTACGCCTTGCTTTATCCGGCTAAACTTCGAGTGACGCACCAGGCTAAACAACATTTTTTCACCAACCCACAGCATGCTGAGGACTTTGCGAAGCGCCTCCAGCGCGAGCGCGCTGCTGCGGATCGTGGTGACGATCGAGATCCGGAGGGTGAACATTCGGCTGCTGAGGAGGAGGTCGCCTGATTCTGGTGACTTTGGACTTTGTCTATCTTCTTCCCGGTTTTTGTAGTATTGTGGATATGTAACTTTTTGTATTGGGGCCTGCGGGCTTCCTTCTCAGTATTTGTGGCCTAGCCATTGTCCGTATTTGATTTTTTTTTGCTGATGCGTGGGTTATGTCTATATCATGATGAGTGAGTGCGTTTTGCTGTTTTTGTGGGGTTGGGATGGCACCGCGGGATGGTGTTATGGGATGTCGCGCTCTGGGCACCCACCCCCCCGCGCTGCGCCTGGGGCCGCCTGATACTCGTTGGCGCGGACACTGGCGTGGCGTGAGGGAGTGGCGTCGTGCACCTCTGGAAGGTTCCCCGGAGGGTGTGCCCCATATTTACCTTTTGTTTGGATTCTAGTCCTATGTTGGTTGACTGGATGTGTGTTGAGGGATGGGGGGGAGGGGTGTATGTGGCCTGATAGTTGGGGTGGTGTCAGGTGGGTGGATGGGGGGGGGTTGAAGCTGTCCATGTCTGTTTGCCTGGGACTTTTGGTTCGCCTTGGTAGCTGCTACTGTTGTTTGAGTGCACGGACATGTCGGGGCGCCCGCTATCCGGGCTGTTCCACTTTCCTATCTTACGGGACGGGTTCTGGGATCCGTGCTCCCGTCCATTTTGGGCCCGAGTGCGCCGGCCGCCATTTTGGGCTGCCACGTGCCGGGGCGCACTCCGCGAGCGTAGCACGTGTGCGTGATGTGGGCCGTGTGGAATGGCTTGGCGGCGCGCGGCGCGTAGGCTGTCCCGAGGGCTTGCTGCGTGGATGGGTCGGTTGGGGGGGTGTTGTTGTGTTCCTGTTTGGTTGTTTTGGAGATGACTGGGAAATGTATGGAGCGTATGTGGAGGTCTGCCCGTGCCCTGAGGCGCGGGCCTATCAATGGCTGTTGCTGGTAGTTGGATGCCCTGTATATGGTTATAGGGTCCTGCGGGGCCCTTACTTTACGTGATGTCAACTGCTGTTGTGGATCAGATCTCGATTTTGTCCTGGAATGTACGGGGCCTTAATGATGCCAGGAAGTGTCGCAGTGTGATACAGTATTTGGACAGGCATGCTATTCAAGTTGCTTTTCTCCAGGAGACGCATCTGCGCCCCGCTCCCTCCCCCACTTTCGGCGGAAGGTGGGCTGCGGCCAGGGGGTTTGCTTCATACTCTTCTTATGCTCGTGGGGTTGTTACCCTTGTTAAGAAGTCGCTTGCATTCCAGGAACTTGGATCTATGGGGGACCCTGAGGGGCGCTACGTGCTGCTGTGGGGACGGCTTGGGCAGACCACTGTACTGTTTGTTAATTGCTATGCTCCCAATGTTGACACGCCAATCTTTTTTGTCACTCTGTGGGGTCATGTTCTTGCTGTGGATGCTACTCACATTGTGTGGGGGGGTGATTTTAATCTTGCATTTCAGGCCCAGATGGACAGATCGGAGGGTAGCCCTCAGTACAATGTACAGGCAAGGGATGTGCTGCGGGGGATAGTGGAGGAGGCTGGGATGGTTGACAGCTGGAGGTTCACCCACCCTACCGCTAGGGAGGGCACCCATTACACCACACATGCTCGTTCATGGGCGAGACTGGATTATGTATTTCTCTCTAGAGGGTTGATGGCTGGCCTAAGAGGGGCCTCACATTTGGCTCGGACGTATTCAGATCACTGTCCGGTGAAGGTTGATTTGTCCGTCCCCGGGTTACACAGGCCGCGCCCGCCTTGGCGTTTGTTTCCGACTGCTTTGCTTGACCCGGTGTTCAAGGAGGAACTCGGTGCGGAGGTGGAGGCGTTCTTCCCTAGAAACAAGGGCTCTGTGGAGAGCATTGAGGTCATTTGGGAGGCATTCAAGGTTACGATCCGGGGTGTCACTATTTCTAAAAGTTGTGGAGTACTCCGTCTGATTGTTCGGACCCTCGAGAGGTTGGAGGCTGACTTGCGAGACTTGGAGCGCAGGATGCAGGTGACTTCGGACCCCGCTCTTCTGGCGCAGTTCCGCACTAAGCTCTCCGAGTACGAGGAGGAGGCTGCTCGGGAGGCTAAGCACAGGGGGAAATACTGGACGGCGAGGCGATACTGCGAAGGGGAGCGGCCCGGTAAGGTCCTCGCTGCCCTTACTAGACATCCTAGGCATGGGTCGGACGTGTTGGAATTGGTGTCTCCGGATGGCACTCGCTGTCGAGATACATCGGAGATTCAGCGCACTTTTATTGATCATTATGCACACCTTTACACGACACAGCAGACGGGTGAGACTCGATACGGTGGCTTCCTCGACGAGTTGGCGCTCTGTTGGCTATCGGATGGCCATCGGGAGTTCTTAGGCAGGCCCCTGGAGGAGGAGGAGGTCAGGAATGCCATCATGTCTCTTTCTAATGGGAAGGCCGCCGGGCTGGATGGCCTTCCTGCTGAATTTTATAAGTGTTATATTGACATTATGGCCCCTGTGCTCCGTGAGGTGTTTGAGGAGTCTCTGGAGGAGGGACGCCTTCCGGGCTCCATGCGGGAGGTCGCCATCACGTCGCTGCTCAAGCCGGGTAAGGATCCACTGGATGTGGGCTCCTACAGGCCCCTCTCATTGCTCAACTGCGATGTTAAAATTCTCGCGAAGGTCTTGGCGGTGAGATTAGCCGAACTCATGCCCGTTATCGTGTTGCCTGATCAGTCGGGATTTGTGCCCGGTCGCGCCACCTCTCACAATCTTCGCACTTTGTTCTCGCTTGTGTCGACCATCGATCCCGCTGTCCCGGTTGCCGCTGTCTTTCTTGATGCCACTAAGGCGTTTGACTCTGTCGAGTGGGGCTACCTTATTGATGTTCTTTGTCGGATGGGTTTCCCCAGGATTTTCATCTCTTGGGTTAAGCTTCTATATACTGATCCGATGGCGAGGGTAGTAGTGAATGGGGTGCTGTCCCCCTCGTTCCCTCTCACGAGAGGGACCCGACAGGGTTGCCCCCTCTCACCCCTCTTGTTTGCTATCGCTATTGAGCCGCTAGCCTGTAGGATACGTCAGTTTCATCAGCAGAGCGCCTTTAATTGTCTTCAGCGGCAGGTCGGCATTTCTTTATACGCTGATGATGTCACACTCTATGTCAAGGACCCTGAGAACAACCTTAATTCGCTCCTGCGGGAGCTGGTCGCTTTTGGTGGCGTATCCGGGGTTCATATCAACTGGCGGAAATCTCAATTTTTCCCCCTCACATCTGCGGTGGCCAGGTTTCCCCTTGACTACCCTCTGGAGTGGTGTGACTCGGAGTTGCGCTATCTTGGTATTGTTGTATCCTTGGATAGAGGAGACGCGGTTCGGCTCAATTATGGTGTGGCCATTACTAAACTGGCGGATGATGTCACCAGGTGGATGTCTTTACCCCTCTCCATGGCCGGCAGGGCGTCTCTTATCAAGATGGTGGTTCTGCCCCGCTTTCTTTATCTCTTTCAAAACCTCCCATATCATCCTGGTGCTTATTTCTTTCGTAGACTTCGTTCTGAGCTTCTGCGATTGTTCTGGGGGGGCAAGCAGCCACGGGTGGCCTGGGCTACCCTTACGTTGCCTTATGCTGATGGCGGTTTCGACGTCCCTGATTTTGAACTCTATTATCTCAGCGCTCAGGCGCACTATGCCTATCATTGGATGCGCCCCACGCCATTCATGCCCCAGATTGCTGCTGAGCATTGGGTCGCCCACCCGCTCCCACTGGAGGGGATGGTTTTGGGCAAGGTGTCAGATGTGGAAACGCCCCGCACGACGGTGACATGCACGGTGGATGCTTGGAAGCGGACGGCTCATTTGCTAGACGTTTCCTTTCTCTACTCGCCGGCCTTGCCTCTGTCTTATCATCCGGATCTGTCGCTGTTGTTGGAGACGGGGTTTCAGCGAATGTGCAAGCGGCTAGGTATTCTTACGTGGGGCGACTTGTTTCATGAAGGTGCCTTTCGTACGCAGGCTCATTTCTTCGGTTCGGCTGCTTGCTCCCCTCTAGACCTGTTCTACTTTGTCCGCCTGCGGCAGGGCATGCGTGCTCTGCTACCGGACTATCCTTCGGAGCCTGGGGTAACCCTCCCCCTCCATGTGCTGCTGGTTTCAGATGGGCGACACCTGGTGTCGAAGTTATACGGGGCTATTCGCCGACAGCGATCGGTCCCGGCCAATCGGGTGCGCGAGCAGTGGGTTGCCGAATTGGGTGCTCCTATTACAGACGAGCAGTGGAAATATTGTTGCGGGCTCACGGCCAATGTCTCTTTTAGTTGTCGCCTTAAAATTATCCATTACAAGTTTGTTCAGAGGTACTACTATACCCCGGCGAGGAAACTGCGGTTTCATTTGGCGGAGGATGACAGGTGTGCTAGGTGTCGAGCGGCAGGCGCTGACTTTTTGCATTTGGCTTGGAGTTGTGCGGGGGTTTTGGAATATTGGGCTCAGGTTCATGAGGCCCTGCAGGTTATGGCGGAGGATGGGGTGGCGTTTGACCCCTTGGTGATGTTACTTGGCTTCACTAAGGACGTACCTGCCTCTCACCGTAGATTTGTCGACGTGGCCCTGTTGTTGGCTAAGCGTAGGGTTGCTTGCTGTTGGGGTCGTGGTAGGGTGCCGCGCTTTCAGGACTGGGTGACTGACCTCATTTACTGTCAGGATCAGTATAATATCTATTCTGAATTGATGCCTGTTCGATGCAGACCAAAGGACTTTTGGAGTCCGCTCCAGGTGTACCTCCTGACCAGAGCTGCGCGGGACTCTGATTCTGAACTGGAGGACCGTGAGGGGATAGGCTGATGACAACGGGATGGGCTGGGATTTTACACGACGCCTGCTGCTCTTCCGATATCGGGGGGGGGGGGCTGACTGTCTCCTGTTCCTGCGAGCTATTGAGGGGTGGGAGTCCCCCTTCGGACAGGTATTTTTATCGGGAATTCGGATTGTACCCCTGCGCGGCACCCCTCTATCCAGTGCTCCTCATACTTGTGTCCCCTCTGGCTCACGTGTTCTCCGCTACTGTACTGTATTCATATTGCATTGTCTTATTGGCCCGCCTGTCCATGCTGGCTCATTGTATTTTAATATCTCCTGCACATTTCGCTGTTGCTCCTTGTATTGACTGATGCCTTGCCCTGTACTTCCTCGTGTCTCCATATGTAGTTCTGTTTTGTATGCTTTCTGGGCACTGACGTACCACTGTAATGGCCGAATGTGACTGTATGTTTTGAATGTACACTTCCCTTGTACCTACTTGTCTCCAAATAAAGGTTTAAAAAAAAAAAAAAAAAAAAAAAAAAGCATGATTAGGAGAGGAGAGAGGAGTGAGGTGTAGAAGAGGAAGATGGAGAAGTAGATGGAAGAGACCATGGGGAAATGGGGAAGCTGTGGGAAAAAGGTGAAGCCTTAGGAAGAGAGGGAGAGAGAAGCAGGAGGAGAGTGAAGTGGGAGGGGAGAGAAAGAGAAGAGAGAGCAAAGAAGGTGTAAATAGTAGAAGAGGAGCAAGAGCAAATAGAAAGGAACAGGAGGGAGAGGGAAAGAAGAAAAATAATGTTAGAGCGGAGAAGACTGAGGGAGGATATGAGGAGAAGAAAGGAAACAGACACAAAGAGGCAAGAGGAGGAGGAGGAGGCCGGCAAGTCCAGTCTAAGACAATGGGATTTTATCTTGATTACTCTAGATTTTGAGTCATTGCTCGTTGTTTGATTGATACACTTGCTAGTTGGAACTGGCCCTTCTTGCAGGGTCATCCCCAAACTTTTTGCTTCTTCCTCCTGACCCGTGGCTGTTGGCAATAGGACTCTGAGCACTTTACCACTGCTGATCAGTGCTAAAGTGCATACGCTCTCTGTGTAAATTGTTATTGTGATTAGATCTACATGATTGGCATATTTGTATTACCAAGAAGTCCCTAGTAAAGTGCACTGGGTGTGCCAGAGCTGGTGATGACAAATGCTACTAGTGGGCCTGCAGCACTGATTGTGCCACCCACATGAGTAGCCCTAAAATGGTGTCTCAGGCCTGCCACTGCAGTGTCTGTGTGCAGTCTAGGAACTGCCGCGTCCTCCTGGTCAGTGTCCCCACTGATCAGGCCTAACCCTTCCCTTTTCGTGCACATTAGTCACCCCTATGGAAGGCCCAAGGTACCCCCCTGGGCAGGGTGCAGTGTATGTGAAAGGTAGAGCATGTACTGGTGAAGGTGACATGCTCTGGTAGTGAAAGGCAGCCATTTTCGTTTTTCACTATTGTAAGGCTATCTTGCTCCATAGGTTAACATGGGGGATGCCGGCTACAGTGGCTACCAGCATTTCTTCCCATAGGAACAAGATAGGACATAAGAGTCTAGTATCCCTGAACTCAGAATTTAATAACACATCTTTTAGGAAAGGTTGTTTTTAAATCCTGTGTTTGAGAACAGCACTTTTAGAAAGTTGCTGTTCTCTTGTCTGACTCTTCTGTGTGCCTTGGCCTGTTTGTGTATTGACTGTCTGGTTTGAGAGTGACAGGGGCTGGGGATTCCCCCGGAGGCTGGCTGAGTCAGCCCTAGGCTGAATGACTGCATTTGCAACCTGAGTGGTGGGAGGAGTTAGCACCTGGGCCTGAATAGGGCTGTGCCTGTCTGCCACAATGCTGGCTCCACCTCCTGCTGGGAGTCTGACGACCCTGCCCCTTACTCTGAAAGGAAAGGAGAAGCCAGGAAAACAAAGTACTCAAGAAACACCCAGAACTGGTTCAGACCAGGCTCAGGGCCCACATGCACAAAGAGAACAAAGACTTTAAGAACCCCTGACAACAGAAAATTAGATCATCCTGGAATCAAGAAGGAACCTCTGCCAAGGAGAAAGCTGAATCTGAAGAAGGAAGACTGTCCTGCTGTTGCTCTGCTGGACTGACCTGTTGCTTTGCTGCCTAGGAGAGGGGAAGGACTTTACTGTTGTGCTGTGTCCCCTGTCTTGAAGGAATCTCCAAGGGCCTGATAAGAGCTGGCTCCCTGTTCTGAAGTCCCAGGAACAAAAGGACTTCACCCCAACTTCCCTGAACTCTGCTGAGAGAGTTCTGTCCTTCCTAGAGTGCTTGATCCAGTTGTGGGGCCTCTGGAAGTTGTACCTGTGCTGGGAAGCTTGAAACTAAGCCTGAGAGACTTTTGCAATTGAAAAGTATCGCATCGCTCGCTGCTGAGCGCATCCCCGACAGTGCGAGAAGTTTCCAGCCGCTACAAAGGTCGAGATCATCGCAGCGCCTGTTGCCGCTGTCAGAGCCGTCGCATCCTTCGTTTGCGGGACGCTCCTGATCGGTGCGGGAAGCCGAACATCGCTGCGAGTGTCGTCGCAGAGCCTGTCGTCGCTGGGTGAGATCGCCGCACTGCTTGCTTGTGGACCGCATCACGTCGCTGCGACTGTCGTTGCAGAAACCATCGCGTCGAGGAGCTGCGAGAGAGAAGTTCACCGCTGGTTCGCGCATCGGCGCCCAGGAGATCGTCGCAACTCCAGAGATCGCCCGATCGTGCCTTTGCGAGAACAAACTTCCTACGGAACCTACGCACCGGAATCCTTACAAGTGGCCTTCCTCCCCATACAGACCAGATTCGTCGCAACATGCCCACTGCTGCAGCAGGGCTGTCGCATCGCTTCCCCAGGGTCTCAGGAGCAACGCATCGCTTGTTTTCCACCGCACTAGCTTCTGCTTTTGGAACTTTGTCGCAACTAAAAGGTACTGTGAGTAAACGTGACGCAACTGTGAACTTTTCACGCATCTGTGGATTATTTTATCGCAACCTAAAGAACCTACCTTACAACCTTAAGAACTCTTTTGATACCATATTCTTGATCTGTGTATGTTGGATTTTTGTCGTTTCGGTCTTGTGTAGTTAAGATTAAATACCTTTATTTTTCTAAACTGTTGTGGAGTCAGTTTGTGGTGTTTTCACTGTGTTACTGTGAGTGTTGGTACGAATACTTTACACATTGCCTCCTGAATAGCCTTGACTGCTCGTGCCAAGCTACCTCGAGGGTGAGCAGGGGTTATCTCAGAGGGTTTCCTCCTTACCCTGACTAGAATCAAGGGTCCCTATTTGGACAGTGGTACCTACCTCTGCCAACTAGAGACCCCCAGTTCTAACACTGATAATACTTTATTTTTACAAGTATAGGATTTGGGAAAACATAGGTATATATTTGTGTGTGAGACTATTCTACTAGGGGAGAATATGGTACTTGTATACTAGGTTCTGATTTAGGCTTTGTTTTCACTTTATGAATGCTCATCATAAAACTGACTAACTTCAAGAATAAATAAATTTTCCTCTATTATTTTATATCTATATAGAAAATCTGGGAGTGCGAATCATCATACGTACGCCATTATCCCAGCGACTCCCAATTATATCTTAAGGGACACCTGAGGAACTGCTGTGACTGCTGCATTTATATAACACTCTTTACCCCAAGGGGGTCTCCAGCTCCAGTCACTGATCGTAAGAAAGAAAGTACTGGACCCTACGGTTTTTATACAGATACTAAGGTTGAATTTAGAAGCTCTAAAGAGAAGTCAGGAACTCATTCCATAATTTGCAGGCATGTTCAGAGAATCTACAGCCTACACGGGTAGAGTGGTTGGTGATACCGATGGAGATGCCACTGGAAGGGTGACAAATACAAAAAGAACAATTGATGGACAGAATACAGAACAATGTCATACATTCACCCCAGTACAGAGATCTGGGCCTAAATCCATCGTTTTTATGCTCACCATGCCATTCCAGTTTGGACCCATCATATGCAAATCAGTCTTGACCCTGCGCCCAATGGGAACAGTCCAGCCCGAACTGCCAAGCCAGGTCCTCACTGGACTGGAACCAAGCATCCTAGGACCGGTTCGGGCTTTCAGCCCTCATCAGCCTTGATAGCTTCACTCCAGTGGCATGGAGAGCACAGGACTAACGCCTGGGCATACCCGTCCCACTCAGCGTGACAAATGCAAAAAGAAGAATTGATGGACAGAATGCAGAACAATGTCATACATTCACCCCTTACAGAGATCTGGGCCTGAATCCATTGTTTTTTTGCTCACCATGCCCAGACATGGGTCCCTTGCTCACTGTGCCACTGGATTCAAGCTAGCCTGGCTGATGAAGGGTAATACCCAGAAACCGGCCCCAGGATGCTTGTTTCAGGTCCAGGGAGGACCTGGTTTGGCAGTTCGATCTGGACTGTTACCATGAGGCACAGGGTCAAGACTGATTTGTATATGGCTGTGTATAAACTGGGGTGGAAGGGTGAGTAAAAGAACAATGGATTTAACACAGATCTCTTGACTGGGGGTGAATGCATGATTCACTCAGCATTCCATCCATCATTTGTTTGCATAGCACTTTTCACCCACTGTGGGATGGGTATGCCCAGACGTGGGTCCCTTGCTCACTGTGCCACTGGATACAAGCTAGCCTGGATAATGAAGGGTAATACCCAGAAACCGGTCCGAGGATGCTTGTTTCCGGTCCAGGGAGGTCCTGGCTAGGCAGTTTGGTCTGGACTGTTCCCATGAGGCGCAGGGTCAAGACTGATTTGCATGTGGCTGGGTCTAAACTGGAGTGGCATGGTGAGCAAAAGAACAATGGATTTAACCCAGATCTCTTGACTGGGGGTGAATGTATGATTCATTCAGCATTCCGTTCATCATTTGTTTGCGTAGCACTGGAAGGGTAAGCATCTCAATCCAAAGAGGTTAAGGCGGATTGTAACCCTGAACTCTTGAAGTTGACAGGAAGGGGCTCTCTTGGGAAAACAATTAGGGTCTGATTACAAGTTGCACGGTACCAGCGGGGTACAATCTTCACACACAAAAATAACATTACCATGCAGTAGAATTCTGACCTCAATGTGTAATTATGAGTTAATCCCCTAGAATGGGGAATAACTGGTTTTACCAGATGTATATCCACACAGTCTTCCCCGTTCCTTGAAGATTAAGCTGCAGCAGCTTTCGGCAGGTAGTACATGAGGCCTGGGGTAGATGCTGAGCGAGTGTGGAGGGAGGGGGGGTTTAGCGGTTAGGAGAGAAAGGGGAAAAGGTGCCCTGGCAGGAGAAGTATTATATGTTCCCCCCCTTGCTGGAACAAAACCTCAATGGGAATGGGGCCAGCGGTTTGGCTGTTATCTCACCCAAAACCTCAAGTGATTTCAGCTGCCATTTTTTCTGGGCAGTAAAATCAAGTTCCATGCTCTCGCACCTGCAATATAATCCCACTTGTGGTCAGGTAGAGCAGAATTACACACAGTGCCGGCCTTAAGGCAGTGTAACCGGTGCAACTGCATCCGTGGCCATGCTCAGGTGCTCTGGGGAGTGCCAGCCATTCGCGATTTGATAGGAGGGCATGACAGAGCAGACAGAGCAGACATGACAGGCGAGACAAGAGCAGCCTGCAGAGAACCTTGTGTGCCCAGCAATCATCAGAGGATTACAATACTAGGAAGGATCTGGTGGTAAGGTATTTGCTGGAGAGATCTGCGCTTTGTCTAGTCACAGTTTTGACTTACCATAATGCAGAATAGGGAGTTGCTGCAAAGTCCAACAAGCAGATTACAGATATGTATTTTGAGAGGATAGGTCAAAGGGCTATTTTGTCACGGAGATCCTTTTGTTACCTTCGGTTCATAAGTTACAATCCTTCAAATATGGACCAGTCAAGTATTTATCGGCATCGAAGCAAACTGCAAAACACAGGTTTATATCCGTATTGTTTTTTCTCAATTTTTGTTATTCTAACATTGCTAAAAAGAGTTTATTGGATAGGAAAAACATCTTATTAGTATAGATAACCACATCTGCTGTTTTACATTTTAACCCCTTCGCAGCGGGGGGAATTCCCCCTCTGTGCTGGGGGGCGCGCACAGCGCCCCGGTGCTGATGACGAGCGCAACTTGTCATCAGCCACAGTGCTCGTGTGCTGATGACGAACTGAGCTTGTCACGGCTACGCCCGTTCCTTTAGAACGGTCGCACAGCAGGGGAATTATCCCCGCGTGTGAGCATTCTAATGGCCATAACAAGCTGAGCTCGTCATCAGCATGGGAGCGGTTAAATCCTGAGTTTGTGTTTCTCCATACCAAGCACTCTTAGCATATCAATCCTTCAAATATGGATGACATGTGACTCCTACACTATATAGCCCTAATTGCCTTGAATAACACTTCCTATACACGTATTTACATACTTGTTTGATTAATTGTCCTTGTATATTATATGTGTGATGCAAAGCGCTTCGACGTCTTACATTGGGATGAGCAGCGTTTTAAAATAAAATAAAATGTGAGAGAGGGAGTATAAGGAGTTTGGGAACACCGTTTGAGGGCCCTGGTGCTGGAACAATTTTTACAGTGGGGGAGCTGCCCATCGACATCGCCTCACTTAAGAGCCTTGATTGTATTTTCTAGGTTGCTGCTATATATTTTGTGTTATTTTTACTATAATTTGTAAAGCAATCACTTCTCTGTATATGTCTGCACTATCGTGGTCCTCCTCTTTCATCTGTATCTCAGTTAGAGTCTCGGTGTATCACTGGTTAAAATGGCAAAATATTCTAAACAAGCATTCAGAGAAAGGAATAGTAAATACAGCTCTCTCTGTTCAAAGAATTAGCAGCAATTTACCAAACAAAGCTGCCTCCATAAAGGAGTTTGAACTTGAATGCACCGGAAGTGATTCTGGACTAATAAATAAAGGCTCTCTTTGTTGTTAGTTCTCCATCTGAACTCCATTGACTGCAGCACTACCCGGTCCCACCCCCGCCCCCACCAAACTCCTACTCCCAGGGTCACTGTTTGAGGGTGTTAGTGGTAGGAATTTATGGAGAAGGGAGTCACTGCGGGGAAAGCACTGTGGCGTAGGAAAGGGGGTGCGGGTCTTCCCAAGTGTCATCTCGGAGGGAGGTGACAAAATGGCAAAAATATTTGTTTTAAAAACATATTTTTGCCATTTTGTCAAGCCGGGGGTGACGAGAAATTTTCCGCAACGGGTACCACCTGACCTTGCTACGCCACTGGGGAAGCACCAACAAAAAGTGTTGCACCGGGCGGCACCAACGCCAAAGCCTGGCCTGATTTCACACAGTAATCCTGCTCCACCAACCTTATAATCGGGCTCAGAAAGGAGAATGTTTGAAGTTTAAAGGTAATTCTTGCCTTAGCAAGAAACCAGATGCAATTCTTGTTATCTATAAAACATTGCACCTTTTCTTAAGGCCTGCAATATTAGAGATAGTGTTTGTTTTGTGCTTACTGAAGTTGTTAGAAAGGCATCACAATGGTCCTTGAGAGAGGCCCTGCCTCAGGCCAAAGAGTTTTCTATTTATTTATTTTTGTGTTCTATAGAGCGCGAGCTTGACCCGTGAGGGTATCAGAATACTTTACACGGTATAGAGTGGTAAACAAACAACACGTTTAAAGTGCAGAAGTATACAAAATCAAAAAAAGGATAGCGAGGGGCCGGGATGCTGAGAACATAGGGAAAAAGGGGATACAGGTGTATCGTTACAATCACAGTTACAGTCAGTAAAAACAAAGGTCCCACATATTCTCTGCGGGGAGAATTGGTGATCTGTGGAAGAAGTGATAGTCTTAGATTCATCTGGCACAATGTGGTGGTTGAGGGCCGGCCTTAGACAAGGAATTTACCCATGAGGAAGGTTTTGGCCTCCTTTTTGAAACGTGCTAAAGAAGGGATTCTTCTGATGGCGGGTGGGAAAGAGTTCCAAATTCTGGCCTCAAGAGGGAGCCAGTTCAGTGCCTTCATGTGTGGGGAGATGTGGTCGAACTTCCTGGTGCCTGTGAGTAGTCTGGCGGCCGCGTTGAGGCAGGCTTTTAGAGGTGCTAAGGAGATCTTGGTTAATCCTGTAAGGGTGGAACAACCATATTCCAGTCTAGAGATGACTAGTGCTTGAACTGCCATTTTTAAGTCAGGTGCATCAATGAAAGGTTTCAGCTTCCATAGGTAGCTCAGGTGGAATCTGGCTGCTTTAGCCATTGAGTTCATGTGGTCTCACATGTTCAGGTTACAGTCGAGGATTATGCCCAGGGAGTCCAAAATGGTCGGCGGGCAGTTCAGGACAGTGATGGCCTTGATCCTCATCTGAATCTCTGGATTGGCTTTTGAAGGGGAGATTAGGAGAAATTCAGTTTTCTTTGCGTTAAGTTTGAATTGGTTATTGGCTAGCCATTGGACAGTCATTTTTAGGGTCTCATTCAGTGAGAGGATCTCCTCGAGCGAAGAGATATTGGTTTATATTTGGGTATCGTCCGCATACATATGGTAGGAGATGTTGGCAGTACGAAGAACTTCGGTGAGTGGCTCTAAGTAAAGATTAAAGAGGGTGGGGGACAGGGTTGAACCTTGGGGGACTTCAACCGTGCCAGAGTGGGAGCGTATAGGTTGCCATTGATGAGGAATCTCTGAGAGCAGTTGTGGAGGAAGGACCTGAACCATTCTAGGACCACGCCATCCAGGCCCATCCTGAATTTGAGGCGTTCAAGTAGTTTTTCATGGTTGACCATATCGAAGGCGGAAGCTACATAAAGGAGGATTAGCAGGCAGGTTATGTGTTGGTCTAGGGCAGGGGTACTCATAGTACGGCCCGCGGGCGGTGGCAGCCCGGCAAGCCTTCCCTGGCGGCCCGCGGACCTTGCACATATCATACCAGTGTTTTATTTTATTTTATTTTTTGAAAGAGTGTCTGCAAACTAAGTTACAGCAGCTCGACTCGGAGACTCTGCTGCTCTGTGGGGGCCGGCCGGGCGATTCCTGCCATACTTAGAGTGGAGCTGCAGGGGCCTAAGAGGTGAACAACACAGCCTCATTAACATGCTAATGGTCTTTTAAAGACCTGTTAATGCGCTCGTGCGGCTATGTGTGTGTGTGTGTGTGTGTGCTCCAAAGCTGTCTCAGCCCGGGCTGACACAGAGGCAGGGTGAGATGGCAGAGGGAGAGGGATGGAGAGGGAAAGAAAGGGAGACAAAGGGAAGGGAAGGGAAAGGGAGACCTGGTGAGGGAGTAAGAGAGGGAAGGAGGGAAAGGGAGGGAGGAAGGGAAAGGGCGGGTGGGGGAGGGAAAGGGAGTGACAGTGAGGGAGTGAGGGAGGGAAAGGGAGACCAGGTGAGGGAGTGAGAGAGGGAAAGGGCAGGCGGGAAAGGGAGGGAGGAAGGGAGGGGAGGGAGGGAAAGGGAGTGACAGTGAGAGAGGGAAAGGGAGTGACAGAGTGAGGGAGTGAGGTAGGGAAAGAGAGACAGAGTGAGGGAGTGAGAGAGGGAAAGGTAGACAGAATGAGAGAGTGAGAGAGGGAAAGAGAGGGAGAGAAAGGAAGGGAGGGAAAGGGAGTGACAGAGTGAGGGAGTGAGAGAGGGAAAGGGAAACCGAGTGAGGGAGTGAGAGAGGGAAAGGGAGACAGAGGGAGGGAGACAGAGGGAGGGGGACAGAGTAAGGGAGAGGGAGGGAGGGAGACAGAGAGAGAAAGTGAGCGAGAGAGAGAGAGATGTGTGTAAGCCGGGTCTGGTGGCTCAGTGGACGAAGGTGTCCGCTGCAGGGATCAGTGATCAACCTCATGGTCAGTTTTTTTATTGCTCTAGCCCTGCCCCCTACCCCACTGACCCCGCCCCCACTGGTGCGGCCCTCGGACACAAACCACAGTGTAAATTTGGCCCCGAGAGAAAGTTTGTGAGTACCCATGGTCTAGGGCTTGGAGGGCATTGTCCACGATGTGGAGTCCTGGTCTGAATCCAGATTGGAAGTCATCAAGTAGGTGGAAGTTGTTGATGTGCTGACTTAGTTGCTGTTGTACACACTTCTCCAATACTTTGGCTAATAGCAGGATATTGGAGATAGGTCTGAAATTGCTGGGTCCAGTGATGTTTTTTTTCAAAATAGGGAGGACTTGCCCGGCTTTCGAAGGGTCTGGAATCGAACCCTGTTGGAGAGAGGCGTTGATTATTGCAGTCCAGCAAGAAACTGTGGATTGGGAGGCGGCAGCGAGGCAGTTGGAAGGTAGTGGGTCATTAAAGTGGTTATTTGGGTTTAAGGTAGAGAGGATTTTGGAGATGGAGTCTTCGTTATAGTATTCGAAGTCAGTCCTGCGGGCTTGGTTTTTAGGTGAGGCCAGAGGGGGTGGTGCAGAAAAAAGGGGCAGGTCAGGAAGGGGTTGAGAGTAGGTGGCAGTACTGAGTTCAATTCCTAATGCCGTGATTTTATCAGCGAAGAAAGAGGAGAATTCCTCCGACGATTTTAGCGATTTGGGGGATTCTTTCGGTGTTTTAGCCAATTTATTAGATTGGTGTTTTACTAGTTCAAAGAGCTAGCGTGGTCTATTCTTGGCGTTCCCCAATTTCGATCTGACATATTCTTTTTGGGAATTGAGGATGTGCTTGTTGTAAGCGTTTCTCGCCTGGCAGAGAAGTATTAGATGCAGAGGGGTGTTGTCTCCAGATTCTTTCAGATTGCCGTAGGGATCTCCTCTCCATGTTGAGGGAACAGGTGAACCAAGGGTTTCTGTCTTTGATTTGTGTTCTTTTTAGTTTTAGAGGGGCAAGGTCGTCCAGAATGTTTGAAATGGATGAAGAGTGATGTTCATTGAGGTCGCTGACCTTGGTTATGTGCAGGGGGTGGCAGATTTGCAGCGAGCATCTAGTTTCATAAGGATGAAGTTCTTAGTATCTCTGGTCCAGCGTTTGGGAATCACCGGTTGCGGCGTCTTTGTCTTGCGGTCCCGGTTAAAATGAAGGAGATGGAGTGGTGGTCAGACCAGTCACATGGGTCTATGGAGATAAGCTTGACTGAGGATTCCTTAGAAATGATCCAGTCAAGGATGGCCCCTTTTGAATGGGTTGGCAGAGAGAAGGCTTGAGTCAGGGCTTGGTCGGTTAGGAGGTCTTTGATGGCGTTGAAGTAGAGCTCTTTAGTGTTATTCCAGTGCAGGTTGAAATCAACCAGGAAAATCTCTGTGGCATTGGAGGAAATCTTAGTTGTGATGATTTCCAAGAAGTGATTGGTGAAAGAATCGTTAGAGCCTGGAGGGTGGTAAGAAATTTGTGCAAGTTGCAAAGGTGTAATGAATTGCTACAGATGGAGAGTGCGAGGTATTCGCATGAGTCGGTGGAGTCCGCCGAGAGTTCTGTGACAAGAAGGGAGGATCGGTAGATACAGGCAATGCCTCCTCCTTTCCTGTTAGAATGTCTGTCCAGTCTGGCGATGTTGTAATTGGGAGGGACTAATAAGTCCAGGCATTGAGAAGTGTATTCATTGCGCCAAGATTCAGTTAGTATAGATAGGTCAAGGTTTTTGTACAGGGTGAGGTCAGCAATATCAGCTGCATGCTTGACTGCTGAGCGGCAGTTGATTAAAAGACTCGATGGGGGGGTCTGGTGGAGTGTCAGGAGTCAGGATGGACAGAGATACAGGCGCAAGGTTGCTTTTTACCATACTTTTGTTATGGAGGGTATCAGGCCTGTTGGGGTTGATGGTGACCGTGCTGATGAGGTGTTCAGGACTCGTATCTAGTAGACGGGGGACGGCTTGAACAGAGTTGTGGTCTTGGAGGATGGCTAGAATTTCGTTTCCCGTGCGGTCTAGAGGATTAGAGGTGGCAGTGGTAGAGTTGTAGGAGAGTGTGAGAGCTCGGGATTCCTCCTCTGAGACGTGGCAAGGTTGTTTTCACAGGCAAAGATGTCTCAGAGGTAGCGGGAGTGGGTGCTTGGGAGGCTCGGTGTTCGGTGTCGGGGAGGTATGAGGTGGCTTGAGGTTAGCAAGGGAGAGCTCGGCAAGGTGAAGGAGGTTCATAAGGTCCAGAATGGAGCTATGAATGCTCTGGGCGAGTTTAGCTGCTCTGGAGTGCAGAGTTTCAAGATCAGTGTATTGCTGGGGGGCTAGAGGGCAGGGGGTCAAAGGTTCAGGAGCAGCCTAAGGGGCATGTAAAGGTGGAAGGGGAGGTAGATTGGTTTGAGCATACTCAAGAGTCTTTGGATGAGTACCTAGCTCACGATTTTGGTGGGTGGCTGGCGGGGAGGAGGTCGGAGGTCTAGGGGTGGCTCTGTTAGAAGTGCCGGGGGACGAGCTATAATGGTGAGGGTGATCAGTGGTGGGAGCCATTGGAAGGCTGGATTGAACTGAGTACGGGGTCATTGGAAGTGTACCAGTCTCCCAGTTGGTGGGGGGAGTTGGGAGGGAGGGGATCAAGGGTATAAGGGAGTGTCTATAATCGGGGTCAGTAGGCATGCTGGGGGGGATAGGAAGAGCTATAGGAGTGGGGTATGCGGGTGGCTGGGCACAATGGGCTGGCAGGACGGTGGATCATTGGGTAGGTGTTGCTTACCCTATTTATGTCATGCACATGGTTTCTGAGGAGGATGAAAAGGTCTGCAAATTTATTAAGATTATTGGTTGAGGCTTGGATCAGAACAATGCCATTTTTGTAGAGGGTGATGGTGAGGTCAGCTCTGGTTTAAGAGATGTAATTGTCACTTCTTTAAGATAGGTCAGGAGAACCAAAGCGGTCATGGATTTGTTCACCAGGGTTTGCGACAATTGGGCTAAGTAACTTAGAATGCTTTCTTTCAGGATACATGCTGGTAAAGTGTGCCATTGAGAATCTGTTCAAGGACGTTTCCTCAAGAAAGATGCAGCATGTTAGAGTTAAAATTTACAGGGATTGGAAAATGCGTTGATGGCCAGTGTAATTGGTAAGAGTTTCCATTAGGCAGTCATGGCAAGCCTCGATCCTATTCAGGTTTTATTTGCAAAAAAGAATGAATTAAGGCTATCACTAATCTCCTGCACTGGAGGTAGTGAGAAAAAACATGGGATGAATTAATAGCGGTCACACTAGCGGATGTTCCATCATTGTAAGTTTAATTTGCTGTCATATACATCTGCATATCTTGGTTATGTCAAAGACAATTTGTCTTTTCTCTCCAGAAATCCAACTTATTGCGCACATGCATACGCAAAACAGTTTGTCGTATCAGACCCTGTGTGCTTCTGAAAAACTTCTTCAGAGGAACAAAGTCTAATGGCTTCACAATGCTGACGGTCTTTGATAGCCAAAAATGACCTACAGAATGAGTTCTACATGGGCAGGCAGGAGAACTTGAAGACAGAGCAGCCAAAGCTCCTGTTTGGCCCAAATATCTATCTCCTTTTCGACAAGTCAAAACAAGACGGACAGGGATCACAGAGAGTGACTAACAAACCCTATAAACTGATATTGTGGGCCAATTAAATACTGACAGTAGAAAAAGAAGTTTGTTTTAGGAGGCAACAAAAACGTCATCATTGGGACTAATCCTATCATGATTAAAGTGAGTGAAGGTAACAGGAAAATACCCAAAATGTATCAAATAACATCAGCTGTACGGCCCAACCAAGTTACGAAAAGATACCTTTGTTGCGTCTCCAACTTCAAGCCGTGACATCGCGGGATACACAATCCCAACGGATAGGTCATTATCGGTAATGGGATTAGAATTAAACGGTTATGTCTTTCCCTTGAGTGATGAAACATGTTTGGGTGAAATGTGGGACCTGAAGTGTAGCACAGGCTCAGCAGAGAGCACTTTTTGCAATTTAAGCTTGAAACTGTCCTCGTGTCAGCCCCCTTGCAACAGTTCTCCTGTCCAGTTTGCCCGCAGTCTGCTATTTCCTATTGCCTGTCTTCCTGCCACCATCTGTTTGTGCCTCCTCTGTTAATTTCTTGCTGTTTTGCCTTTTCTGCTCGTTTTTCTGCCCTTTGTTTTGCCTCTTCTGCTTGTTTTTCTGCCCTTTGTTTGGCCTTATCGGCTAATTTTTCTGCCCTTTGTTTTGCCTCTTCTGCTTGTTTTTCTGCCGTCTGTTTGGCCTTATCAACCAATTTACCTGCCCTTTGTTTTGCCCTCTTCTGCTTTGTTTTGCCTTTTCTGCTCGTTTTTCTTCCCCTGTTTTGCCTTTTCGGCTTGCTTGTTTTTTTCGGCCCTCCGTTTTACCTTTTTCTGCTCCTTCTTCTCTTTTCCCGCTGTTTCCTCAGAACCTGGATTTAAATGGAGACCTTGCACCCCAGCGCCGAGATAACTCCAGTGCTATCAATTTCACACTCTACAAAGACTGATTAAATCTGTGGTTAGACAGTTCCACGTACTGGACCGAACAATAAACAGCTGGTTGCCTAGGAGGAAAGGAGAAGCACCTTACACTTGCCACATTCTTGCCAGGAGCACATGGGCTGGGGGTTGGTCAGCTGATTCTCTTCAAATCGCTGCAGGAGCATGGTGAAGGCCGACAGCAAAGTTTGTGCCAGGCCACAAACACATAGCTCCACCCTCCAGTAGTCTAGCCAGGAGAACCTGGGGTGATTATGAAGGTTATCACGAGAAATAGCAAGCGAAGGTTTGGGGAAACATATATGTTACTTCCTCTTTTGGAAGTAACACATTTGTAATTGAGGACAAAATACGTTTTTTATTCACCCATATACTATAATGTATGCACATAGTGGTACTTTTACGGCAAAAACCTAGCTGGAAAGCAATGGAGTGTCATGATTTAGAGGGAAATTACATCCCTATATTTTAGGAGCACATGCATGCTAATATTTAGGATGATTTATCAATCAATCAATCAATCAGTGACACTTGTAAAGCGCGCTACATACCCGTAGGGTCTCAAGGCGCTGGGGGGGGGGGTGCCGCTACTGCTCGAACAGCCAGGTCTTCAGCTTCTTTCTGAAGGAGAGGTGGTCTTGGGTCAGGCGCAGGTCGGACGGGAGGGAGTTCCAGGTCTTGGCGGCCAGGTAGGAGAAGGACCTTCCTCCTGTAGTCGCTCTTCAGATGCGGGGGACGGCGGCGAGGGCGTGGTTGGCTGATCGGAGGTGGCGTCTGGGAGCGTAGAAGTTGACTCGGCTGTTGAGGTAGCTCGGGCCTTGGTCGTGTAGGGCTTTGTGTGCGTGGGTGAGGAGGCGGAAGGTGATTCTCTTGTTGACGGGGAGCCAGTGAAGGTCTCTCAGATGTCCGGAGATGTGGCTGGATCGTGGGATGTCGAGGATGAGTCTGGCTGAGGCGTTTTGGATCCGCTGGAGTCTCTTCTGGAGCTTGGCGGTGGTACCGGCGTAGAGGGCGTTACCGTAGTCCAGTCGGCTGGTGACGAGGGCCTGGGTGACGGTCTTCCTGGTCTCTGTGGGGATCCACCAGAAGATCTTCCGTAGCATGCGTAGGATGTTGAAGCACGCCGAGGAGACGGTGTTGACTTGCCTGGTCATGGAGAGGGAGGAGTCCAGGATGAAGCCCAGGTTTCGTGCATGGTCTGTCGGTTTGGGTGCGGTGCCCAGGGCGGGAGGCCACCAGGAGTCGTCCCAGGCGGAGGGTGAGGAGCCCAGGATGAGGACCTCCGTCTTGTCCGACTTCAGTTTCAGATGGCTGGTCGTCATCCACTCAGCTACCTCTTTCATCCCTTCGTGCAGGTTGGCTCTGGCTGCGGTGGGGTCGTTGGTCAGGGAGAGGATCAGCTGGGTGTCGTCGGCGTAGGAGATTATGCTGAGGTGGTGTTTGCGTACGATGGCCGCGAGGGGGCTCATGTAGACGTTGAAGAGGGTGGGGCTCAGGGATGATCCTTGGGGGACGCCGCAGATGACTTCGGAGGCCTCTGACTTGTACGGTGGTAGGCGGACTCTCTGTGTTCTTCCGTCGAGGAAGGAGATGATCCATTCCAGCGCCTTGTCCTGGATTCCGATGTTGCTGAGGCGCCGTACTAGGGTGCGGTGGCAGACCGTGTCGAAAGCCGCGGAGAGGTCTAGGAGGATGAGGGCCGCTGTTTCTCCATTGTCCATCAGGGCTCGGATGTCATCGGTGGCGGCGATGAGGGCGGTCTCGGTGCTGTGTTTGGCTCGGAAGCCGGACTGTGAGGGGTCGAGGGATCCGTTCGTCTCGAGGAAGGCGGCCATCTGCTTGTTGACGGTCTTCTCGATGACTTTGGCTGGAAACGGGAGAAGCGAGATGGGGCGGTAATTCTTGAGGTCGGTGGGGTCCGCTGTTGGTTTCTTGAGTAGAGCGCTGAGTTCGGCGTGTTTCCAGCTCTCAGGGAAGATGGCGGTGTCGAAGGAGGTGTTGATGATGTCTTGCAGGTGGGGTGCGATGACAGCGTCGGCCCTGTTGAAGACGTGGTGAGGGCAGGGGTCGGTCGGTGATCCGGAGTGGATGGAGTTCATCGTGCGGATGGTGTCTTCGGTGCTGATCGGGGTCCAGGCGTGGAGGGTGGTGGTGGGGGGGGTGGTTGGTCGGTCATGGTGTGCGTTGGTTGGTTGTTGAAACTGCTGTGTATGTCCGTGATCTTGTTGTGGAAGTATGAGGCGAGGGAGTTGCAGAGGTCTTGCGATGGGGTGATGTCGTTGTTTCCTGCGCTGGGGTTGGAAAGCTCTTTCACGATGTTGAAGAGTTCCTTGCAGTTGTGTGCGTTGTCCAACCGGTCCTTGAATGCTGTTTTCTTGGCGGCGCGGATCAGCTGGTGGTGTTTCCGGGTGGCAAGTTTGTAGGAGATCCTGTTGTCCGGTGTCGGTTCCCTTTTCCAGACTTTCTCGAGGGCTCGGCAGTTCTTCTTGGAGCTCTTGAGTTCGTCGGTGAACCATGGGGCCTTCTTGCTGCCGGGTCTGCTAGGCGGGGTCCTCAGCGGGGCGAGTTCATCCGCGCAGTTGCTGATCCACTTCGTGAGGTTGTCGGCGGCCTGGCTGGGGTTCGCTGAGCTGGCAGGAGGGTGCTGGCTCAGGGAGGTGGCGAGCTGGTCTGCTGTGATCTTGTTCCAGCTTCTGCGGGCGGTTTGTTGCTGGTGATGGTGGGACGTCGTTCTCTTGAAGGTGAAGTGGACGCAGCTGTGGTCCGTCCATTGAAGCTCTGTGGCGTGGCTGAAGTCGATGTCTGTGCTGGATGAAAAGACGGCGTCGAGTGTGTGTCCGGCGAGGTGGGTGGGGGTGGACACCAGTTGCTTGAGTCCCAGGTTGGCGAGGTTGTCGAGCAGGGTGCTGGTGTTGTGGTCGTTGTTGTTCTCCAGATGGAAGTTGAGGTCTCCCAGGAGGATGTAGTCGGCGGAGGGGAGGGCATGCGGGCTGATAAAGTCGGCGATGTCCTCGCTGAATTGCGTGCGTGGTCCAGGGGGTCGGTAGATCAGGGTGCCTCTGAGGGTGGTGTTCGGGTTGGTGTGGATCTGGAAATGTAAGTGTTCGGCGCTGGTCAGGGTGTTGTCGGTGCTGGTCGTGAGACGGATGGTGCTCCTGTGGATGATGGCGATGCCTCCTCCCATCTGGTTGGCGTTGCGGTCCCTCCGGACGATCTTGTAGCCCTCTGGGATGGCGATGGCGATGTCGGGAGCTGACGAGGCGTTCATCCAGGTCTCCGTGAGGAAGGCAACGTCTGGAGCTGTGGTGTCGAGGAGGTTCCAGAGTTCGATGGCGTGTCTGTGGACGGAGCGGGTGTTGATCAGGATGCACTTGAGGTGGGTGCTGCTGGTGTTCGGCTTGGCGGGTGCTGGTGGGAGGCAGGTCCGGATGCAGGTGAACTTGCAGGCGTGGCAGCTGAAGGGTCCGTGGGTGCGTCTTGGAGTGGCTTGGTGGCATTCTGAGAGTCGGCCGGTGTTGAGAGCGAGGAGGGTGGCGGCAGAGTACGTCAGGCGGGTAGGTCGGGGTCTTCGAGGTCGAGGTCCAGGGGTCCTGGCGCTGGGCGCGGTCCGGTCGCGGACGGGCGCAGACGGGCTTACCTTTGGCGCGCCTTCGGCGCACAATCGGCGCGCCCGCTGCGCGTTACCGCTGCGCGTTCGCACGGTCGCCATTTAAGGCGAAGTGCGCGGGTGGGCGGGGCAGCTGGGAGGCGGGAGCGGGGAGGGTTACAGAAGACAAAAGGGGCGGGGACAAGCGGCGGTGGCGGGAAGGGAGGGCGGGGGGCGACGAGGTAGGCGGACAACAAGGAAGGAGAGCAAACACGAAGAATACAATAAAACAGGCACAAAATAAGCGTTAAAACAGGGGAAAAAGAAGGTTAAACTAAGCAAGCACAATATACCGTCAAAACAAGGCAAAAGACACTCGCAGCGGCGGCAGCCGGCAAACGAGGCAGCAGCGAGGCAGAGGGCAGGCAGGGGGCACACACAGCAGCTGGTGGCCGTGCGGCGCGGGGGTGTCCCACAAGTGGGTCACACTCACCTGCGTCGCACGGTCGCCATTTAAGGCCAAGTGCGCGGGTGGGCGGGGCAGCTGGGAGGCGGGAGCGGGGAGGGTTACAGAAGACAAAAGGGGGAGGGACAAGCGGCGGTGGCGGGAAGGGAGGGCGGGGGGCGACGAGGTAGGCGGACAACAAGGAAGGAGAGCAAACACGGAGAATACAATAAAACAGGCACAAAATAAGCGTTAAAACAGGGGAAAAAGAAGGTTAAACTAAGCAAGCACAATATACCGTCAAAACAAGGCAAAAGACACTCGCAGCGGCGGCAGCCGGCAAACGAGGCAGCAGCGAGGCAGAGGGCAGGCAGGGGGCACACACAGCAGCTGGTGGCCGTGCGGCGCGGGGGTGTCCCACAAGTGGGTCACCACTTATATTTATTGATGATATTTTGAGTGCGAATACTTGGCTCATGTGCCTGTTCAAACCAATTCATCTGTGTTATTTTTGGGGCCAACTGGATTTTGTTTTTGGGATAACTGTTCATGGATATTTCTTCACGAAATAGGTGCTAAAAACGAAAGATTAAAGATATGCATCTAGTTTTTAATTTTCAATTGCATGCTGATATAATTAGCCCATAATGTTCAAACATTTCTGGCAGATTTCATGATGTGTAGTCCAGGGCAACTATATTGTAAAATGTGTGCCAACTGCTTTCTGAAATGGCGCCACTGTGCTAATATTCAGGGTAGATTATATCACGGTGGATTCATTGGCATGCTGCTCTACTATTTCAGTATGAATTAGGTGTTGATATTTTGGGCGCAAGATATGCAGAGATTTGGAACATTATTACAGTTTAACATTTCAGTACATTTTGTATCCTTATTTAAAATATAACTATCTGGTCTTTGTGCAAATACATGGCCAATCAACTGGTGTTTTGTGGGAGAATCTTAACTTTCAATTGTGGGCATGTCCTTGCAAATATACTTGGAACTATGTTTGTTTGGGGTAATTGCTTTATTGATGTCGGGTAATTACTGTACCAAAATAGGGCAACTATTTTGCTGATCAGGCAATGGTGACTATTCTGCGTGTAATGATTTTGTGGTTCCTAATAATGGACGAACACTTCCATGCCAACCATATACTTATCATTTGGGAGCAGTTAAAAGCCGTTTCTGGAATTGGCGTAACCTCTGCTATTTTTATCCACTCACCCAAAAAATGCCTAAATTACCTAAAGTTGCTTTTAAAAATAGATGTTCACCGCGACTGGTAAAGTGTTAGCAATGGAAGTCAATTCACCAAAATACCAGGGGTAGCGGAAGTGACATCACACAACCCTTTGACCTTCACTTTCACTGACACACACGATTACACACATCACACATTCACACTCTCTCTCACGTAAACACACTCTCACCCACAAGCATGTGCGCAGTATACATTTAAAATGTGCATTTTTTTTTACTCACCACATCTGCAAGAGAAGGTCATATTCCAGCTAATTGTACTCTATTTTAATTATAGTAATAGTGAAAAATGTAATATGGTTCACTTTTAGTGTCAGAAAATAAAGGAGTCAAGCCCCAACCTAATCCATAAGGACAAGTTGACTGTTTCTGGCAATTATATTGCCACCTCTGCGGTCAGGGGTCGCAAAGGCAGTGCCAGGGGTTGCAAGGGGCATGCCAGGGGTCTCAGTTACTACCCCTGGTGACCCCGAAGTGATGTCCATGAAGTTAGCAAGAATCAATTATAAGGCTTTAAAAGCTTACTCGCCTCTAATTTAGGAAAGATCTGAAGACGCTAAAGACCACTACACCCCAATGCATCAACAGTCCAAAAACAAGCTACCTCTCCTTTCACTCTTGGGTTTTATGCTGGACATTAACCATGTGCAACACTCCACTGCTTTTTAGCTAGGTTTGCGCTATAGAACTACCACATACATACATATATGTATTGATCTTTTGAGTCATGCATCGAACCAAAAATTAGAGGTGTGTAAAGTTTTTATTACACAAGTGAGTTCTCACAAAGATCCCAATTATTGGAAACCCAAAGTTCACAGAGTTTCCCACTTTTTCTGCAAGGTATTCACATGCCAACTGGCAATATTTTCTCACAAGTGTTAGTTGGAGCCAAAAATGCAAGGTCGCTTTCATTTCTTTTTTTGCGTATTTATATAGCGAGATCCTGGTCCAAGGGCCTTTACAAGAACACCAGAATAAGATGCATATATTTTTAGGCAAGGGGAGATTGAGTGATTTGCCCAGAATTACAGAATGTTGAGACGAGGTTGGGAATCGAGCCTGGTTCCCCAGTTTTATGGTCAACAACCCTTGACAGCGAAGCAACATCTCCAGCATTAACTTTAAAACCCTTCAACCGTTTTCCTCCAACTTTGCAACTGGATGTAGTTGGTGATCAAAACAACTTGCAAGGTATGCAGATGTCCAAATTTTAACAGAACAAACACACGCAGAAAACTTTGCGATCTATGTGTAGCAATTAAAGTATGTGCAAGAATTACAGGAAGTTTGCGGGAAGCAAAGAGGTGAAATTTCTCACACCATATCAAAAATCAGTTTTAATTATAGCTGATAGTTCACCACTCATGCAAGGCTGTACAGACATTTTCTCCTCTGTAGTTTGTGGGTAGGTGCCCTAGTCTGCTGTAACTATATTCGACCTACAATATGTCGGGCATGCTAGCAATGTATGTATTCCATTTTATTCAGAAAAAAAGTAATACACTTTTTAAAACAATTGCGTGATCTGGGAGACTCTCAAACCTTAGTTTACGACTGTTTTTAACATCATAGAGTAGTTTGCTAGAAAATAAGGCGTTTTATAAAGTAGAAAAATGTTACATACATTACAGTGGAAAATACCCACTGCTTCTTCTTTCAAAGTATCTTTTGACCAAATCCTGGTTAAAGGGAATATATTTACTAATTGTAGTGAAAAAATACAAATTTAACCACAGATAAAGGAAATATCTTTTGAAGTGAAAGAAACCCATCGACTATTTAGAAACATGTCAATAACCATAGTTGGGCAATACATTTCTTAAATATTTGCTTTAAATACATGTTTTGCCAACCTCATTTATTATTTGAAAAGTTTTATAAAACGAGAACATGACCCTTACGAATATCAGAGCACGGTAAAAGTGGCAAAAGCAAGAATAAAACAACACAATGGAAGAAAAAAATGAGGTAGTTAAATAATCACACGGTCAAACAAATGGGGGGCACAATCAAGGTCAAGGGGCACAGGAGTCAGCCAGACTGGAAGGACCAGTACAGTTTCAGAAGGTCCGTTGAATGAGATAACAAGTGAACAGAAAAGCATAAAATTCACACAAACGGTATAAAAGAAGTATCAAATCCGTAGAGAGGAGGCTAGGGAAGGTGACCAGGTTAAAGCTGTAAATGTTCACTCAAGATTAGCAATTTAACATGTTTCTTGAAAGATGCAGTAGATGGGATGGATCGGATTTCGGGAGGAAGAGCGTTGCAAATTCTGGAGCAAGACCAGTGAAAGCACGATTGTAAGTTCTTTTCTTTTTTGAATTTGGGAAAGTTCCTTTTCTCATGGAAAGTTCTAGGCCACTCATTGTAAGCCTTCCAAGGTCAGTTTTCCCTCACGAAGTTCGTAACATATTCCTCCTCTGCATAAGGAAGACTGGACCTTGAGTTTTTGCTCCCCTAGGTGAAAGAACCAGAGTACACCCAATCACACCTTCCCAGAATGCCTGCACAAATCTAGCTGACGATCAGCAATTTATTAGGGATGAGCGATAAATTCTGCTCTGCTGGCAGAGCTGGTGGAGTTTTGGTCACTCCCCGCTACGCTTGTAACGCAAAGTTCTGCCCAAACTCCGCCAAGCGATGCGTGGCAGATTTTTTTCTTGCACACGTCTTGCCAACAGTGAGTTGGCAGGCGAGAATTGGTATCCCCTAGCGTTCAGGGGCTAAGTGGGCACCCGGAAAGATTTTATCCAGTGCGGCTAGTCGCAGGCGGTCACGACCGCTCGCAGTGAGAAAACTGTTGGTGGAGTAGAAAATCTACTCGAGCGGCAACAAAATCAACTTGAGAAGCAGCGCCCTCTGGAGCACCGCTTGGTGCTGCTTGCGCAGATCTTTCAACGTGAATTATTATTATTATTATTATTATTGCATTTATTGAGCGCACAGCTACCCGGAGGTTTCCCGGCGCTTGCCTTGGGAACCCGTCCTGGCTTTTCCCTGTGAGATAGCCTCTACAGGGCATCCCCAAGGTGAAAGCCAGGCATCCCGCCGCAGGGGGGCCGTTGTGGAGATTAAGCAAGCTTAATGCCCAGAGTTGCAGAGTGAGAACCCATGATTAGAGCAGGCACCGAAGCGAGAATTATCGAGTCCATGGACATTTGAGCTCAAGACCCTGCCGCGTCGGGAATTGAACCCTGGTCCCGGGTCTGACCTCAGCTTCCGGGTCTGCCTGCTCTACACCGTGAGCCACACTTCTCCACATCAAGCTCCTGACGCTAAAAGTTGACTTTTCATATAACTCTGCAGGAATCCGCAGAGTGAAACTCCGAGAGTTTCGCCCACCCCTACAATTTATTTAACATTTGTAATGCAGACATCATAGCTCTACTAATGTCTGCAGCCATATCATCCCTGTCGGTAGACCTTCGAGGAATTTATGAAAAAAAAGATAATGTATGAAGACATTGATAAGCAGAGCTCTCTTGATTTTGTTATCATTTATAATTTAAACTCATCAACTAGATTTCAGGGACACATACAAAACGTGCAGGTGGTATGAGAAGTGTGATTATGTCATGTTTTTATAAGCACTTCGAAGGAGCCTCCTCGCTGACTCAGCACTGTAAGAAAAAAATACATCAGACGCGCAGTATCACTCTTTAGTGTGGAAAGAACAATTAAATGCAATTTCCGCCTAACCGTAACCCAATTAATCTCTTTCATATATAACAAATAACTGAGCTTAGAACTCAAGATGAAAACATTTTTGAATGAACCAAGTTATCCTGGTTGCAGAGTGCCACCTGGCCTCTCCTATACCCTGTAGCCATGTTACACTCTGAGGGCTGAGTGCGGTCCGAGGAGATAAATAAACAGGCAGATGATCGTTCAAGGCCATTGCCGACAGGCATACCGTACATGAGTGAGTGTTAGTCTTTTAAAGAGTGGTCCCCGGCCATGTGTCACTGTTACCGGCAGGCCGTTACCCCGACACTGGCAACAAAGTCAGCGCAACCCTGCCCAGCCTGTCTGCACCCTGCCTGTGTTCACCGAAAATCACAATGGCAGAGTCCGCGCACTGTGCTGCTCGAGACTAAGGAGCTCAGAGGCACCAGTCATCTGCCACGAGACTTGGCCACGCGGTCGGGTGCTGTGTACATGGTGGGTGAGTGCGGCTGCCTGCTGAATGTTCCTGGCCCACGCCTTGGGTCCCTTGTGCCTGAAGGTGCTCGTCTGAGTCAGAGGACCCAATCTTACCTGCCACAACGCAGCTGCTTGACACAGGAGAAGAAGTTCTGCGTTTCCTCATGCCGCACTGCTCCACGACTGCCACCAGAGGCCCTTCCCCTCCTCGTGTCCTACCAGCCTGCATGGCCTAACTACAGTGGCGTAACACAAGCCCCCGCAGACCCCGCCTTGCGGGGGGGCCTCGCCCTCCTGGGGGTCCCGGCCGGGCCCCTCCTCACGTCACTCAGCAGTACAATACAATACGCTGTAGGCTGAGGCAGTGCGCTGGCCTCGGCAGGCAGGGGCCCCTGCGAGTATTTGAGATGGTGCGGGCGGGGCGCGCCCCCCCCCCCCCCCCCCCCGAGAGGCTGGCTGGGAATCTTTTAAATGGTGGTGCGGCCGGGCCCCGGCCGGGGCCACCCTGAGTCTAGTGTTCAAATTGGTGCGTGCGGGGCCCCGGCCGGGCCCGAGTCATCGATGGCCTGGGGGGCCGGGGCCCCGGCAGGGGCCCGAGAGCAAGTCCGAAATGGTGCGGGGGGCCCCCGGCCGTGGCCCCCGTCACCCTGTGAGTGAGTGTCTTTAGGACTGGACTGGCGGAAAGTGAAAGAATGAAAGGCCTGTCCCGTGGCCCACCGCCATTTCATAGAATCGGGCGGGCTTAGACTAAGATAACAAAAAGTCACTTTTTGTTATTTTAGTCTAAGCCCGCCTGATTCCATGAAATGGCGGTGGGCCGCGGGACAGGCCTTTCATTCTTTCACTTTCTGTTTCGCACTTCCGCCGCCGCGTATGCGCGTGGGCACTAGGGCTGGCTGCTGCTGAGCGGTTGTGAGCAATGCCAGGCAGCCCCAGGGCACGCACAACACCTCATGCGCCAGCGCCGGGTCAATAAGCAGTAAGCACTCTGGTGTGGCGTGTACGTGGCATCAGGGGCGCGGCGGCGCGCATAGCCATAATTTAAGAAGAAGTGAACTTCCCATCTCTTCGATTCCTAATCCTTCTAAGACAAAGAAAGCAGCCAGGCCCGCCCACGCTCAGCCTGTCAGATTTCCGAATCCATTCCGAAATCCGAAGACCGAAGTAAGTAGTTTTACTATGACCCGGTCCCGGCTTCAAGGAGGTGCATGGATTGCGAACTGCAGGCCTTGGTTTTGAACATTGTTTTTTCCTCAGTCTAGTTATTCATGGTTACCGGGCCACGGTGTTAACGAGAAAGAAAGAAACACCCATCGATAACCAGGCCTGATAAATTTGCACGTTACCTTTTGCCTTTTGCAGGTGGGGATCAATATTCGACCTGCCGAGAGCAGCTTTTTTTTACTGTCACTATAACCTGCAGGAACGATAACATATGTTTACACAATTACTGCATACGGGTATTGCTCTGCGCAGCTGTAATTGTGCAGTCGTTTTCCTCGTGTCTCCTGCTATTCTCAAATGAAAGCAGTTTAAAACAACAAGGTCCTCAATTATCCTTTTTTAAACGAATATTATTATCCCTGCTGGTTGAACTTGTGCCTTATGTTTTAATGCTTTTGTAACGCACAGATGTTAAAACATTTACAGTATACGTGACGTCAAATGCATTACACAGCTAATTTTGAGTAACAGTTTGTATTTGCATAACAACGCTTTGCTGCTTTTATCCATAGCTGTGTGTAAGTGAATGTGTCTCATCTTCTTGTTCATATCAAAGTTAAAATATAACCTAAAACGTTTACCTGGTGTGAAATGCATTGCACAGCTGTTTTTTTTTGGCCTGGGTGTGTATTTCGGTTTCCTTTCCTGCTGCCTATCGGTTAACAGTTACCTACTTTCTGATCGATATTAAAGCCTATTGTAATGAAAGATGATGCGTGGTCAGGGTCTTGTAGGTACACAAGTATGTTTATTCATAAGTACAAGAAGATGTTCAGTTCCAATTAATGCCCAAGTAATTGCTAAGTAAACGCCTCAGTATTTGCCAAGTAATCGCCCCACCAGGAGCAGCCTCCTGGCTGCTCAGCCCATCAAAAGAGACAGCACACATACTTAAAATCCACAACTCCAGAAAACAAAAGACAACTATAAATGACCAGCAAAATAAGATTGTCTCATGCTCAAATGAACTGTCAAAAAACAAGGAATGTTGTGAATACAGGAAGATTCGCGACGTCTTCCACGAAAACACAACATTTCTACCAACGTCACAACAAACATACAACTGTAACATGATCCCATCCTCGTCGCCAGTATTGTAATGAAAGATGATGCGTGGTCAGGGTCTTGTAGGTACACAAGTATGTTTATTCATAAGTACAAGAAGATGTTCAGTTCCAATTAATGCCCAAGTAATTGCTAAGTAAACGCCTCAGTATTTGCCAAGTAATCGCCCCACCAGGAGCAGCCTCCTGGCTGCTCAGCCCATCCAGACCAACTGACTCTCACCACCTCAAACACACACCAACATTCCGCATGACCTCATCAGACGCTGAGCAGCAAAGCAGAGGGACACCATGGGGAGAGTGCAACTAGCAGAGTAAGACTACAACAAAGCCAAATATGTATCCCTTAAAAAAAGCATTATTTCTTTTGTCTAAAGCGACACCCAATCTTTTTATTTCGGCTATGGTAAATGCATCCCGAGTGTTGCACATCTCTTCTCTTTGTGACGTACTTATGTAATGTAAGATTATTTCAAATCATAGTATTCACATCGTGGTTTGAAAATTAATTTCATATATTCATCCTTTGACGTTTCATTGTCTTTGCCGGCAGTTTTATTTCATTGGAACACCAGATTGGAATTACAACGGCAGTTTTTGCATTGGTTTCCTGAGAATGCCTGCTCATGAATAACGACACATTAGTATTTAAAATGAGTCCGCACACTGTTTACTGTGACATTCCTAGGTATTGTTTGTTAATTATTTACAATACATAGCAAAAGTGCACGTATTGGCAATTGTACCTAGCATAGAGAGTCTGCGTCTTTGGGTGGTCAGATCGGCTCACACTTTGGTCCTGGTGTGCAGAACACACGCTCCACTCCACTTTATTCCCCTTTACATACTGAAAACTCTGATTTGGGTGTCACGACTTTATCTGATACTATATGTATCAGGTGTGTGTGTTCTGTTTTAATTTTTTTTGAGGCAGAGATAGTGAGAAAGTATAGTTGTTTTTGTAATAGACCGGAGAGAAAATCCAAAAAGAAATAAAAACTATGCCTCTAAGCACCTGTGTCGCTCTTTATTCAATGGGAATGCCTCGGGCATTTCATTGTTTGGGTTGAACATCTGTGACATTATAGAAGTGGGCCAGTCCTATTCAAGTCAGTGTTGACCCGGGGTTTTGCAGAGCTATACTGCGGTTGGCGTGGAGTGACAACGGAGTGAGATATGAATATGATGTTCTTGTTCTGGCATTTACAAGTGTTTGTCATGGTTGCATCTGCTTTATGAAGAATGCATTTTTTAACAAATATTATCGCTGTACCAGGAGGGTTTGTTACACGTATGAATGCATATCTGTTTGTCCTACATGGAACCAAACTGTTGAGTGAATTTCCATTGTTGGACAAGGGTGTAAGTACTTGTGCGCAGCTGTTTGTGAGACATATTGCTGGAACTCGTGAATCTCCCATGTCATTCAGCTGCACAAAACCTCATCCACAGAGAACGATCCTTCTAAAACTCTTGGATTGTAGAAAATGGCAAGGCAAGCCTTAACAGGCTGAATCTGATCAGCTTATGTTGTTGTTCATACCAGTGCTACTATAAGCCACCTCGCTGGACCTCTTTTTTATTGATCTCCTAAGGACAGATTTATGAGCCAAGCTTGTGGCTAAATGTTTTTAAAAAGACTGCTCAAGCAGTTGCATTATTGTACTGAACTGTCCTACCCGCTAAACAGACAAATGATTCTTACAAAGTTGTAAACTAGAAGAAGCTATTTTTCCAGGAACCTAGAGTGAGGCCTTAAGCCAAAAGAAAGCTGGAGCCATTTTGTTTCTGCAGTAGGCAAGGGAAGGAGTTATGGGGAGTATTATCCTGAAACTGGCTGGGACACACCAGAATGTTTTTTTTAACGTGGATGGATGCACATATGACTTCTCTTTAGGTCTGGGGTGACAGTGTAGGTGTCGCCTGATCTGGTTTTATCAGTAGAAATTAAACTCTTAGAAGCACTAGTGAGAGAGCCCAAATGTTGATATCATTGAGTACAAATTATAGCTCAGCTGAAAGAGTGCATGTATTGCACTTTCTGCCTTGTGCGACAACCTGTGCTCAGTACAAGGGTGCGTTGTTACGTAGACAAACCTTTGATCAACGCTATAGGTCTGATCTGTTTATTTGTGAAAATTTTGCCTATTCATACTTTGTCAGTTACTTATGATGAGGCATATTATTAGACATTTGCGTTTGCACTTCTGTAGCTTGCATTGAACTATCAGACTGGTCTGGAACATCCTTATCCTGCTATGTTTTTACAGAAGTGCTGGTTTCAACCAACAACACCCCCTCAGTTACATAATCTGCTTTTGACAGGATTGTTGCAAATGCCATAGCGTGTATGTTGAGAGTGTTTCCCACTTTCTCACTAGAACTTACAGAAAGACAATATAGAGGCATTTCATTTAAATGTTGGAGGTTTCAAAGCAAAATATGCTAGATTTCTGGGTGGTAGGGCAAAGTGGTACATGGTGGGCCGCGCCGCCGGGGAGGCATGATGGCCCGCGCCACGTGGGGGGGCCCCCTCCATGTGCTTTGCAGGGGGGCCCCCTCAAGTTTCGTTACGCCACTGCCTAACTACCATCCGCCTGCCACCTTCACCCTGACTATGTGCCCCTTCCTATAGTGGACTCTGAGGCCGCCTGCTTCTCCCTGGGCCCCATCACACGCCTGCTCTAGTTGACAGAGGCCCAAGGAGAGCTACGTGGACCATGGTATCGCTAAGGAGCCTAGAGAGGAAAGGCTCAGCTTGATAAACTGCAAACAAATATAGATAGGTCAAAAGAAAATAAAAGGAGGGGAAATTAAGGGGGAATGAGATAAAAATAAAGTAAGAGGCCAGTCAAGGTGAAGGAAACACTGGTGCATGCAATCACATGAGCAGCACAGTGAAGAGGGCACACAGTCAACAAAGTAAGACGAGTTCAGGTCACATGCGCCCACACAGCAAAAGCACAAAGGCAAACACTAGCTGAAAATCAGCCACACGCAGACAAGGACCGCACAAATCTGACAAATTCGTCAAAGTGTAAGAGAGCCATAGGCAGCAAGTAGCAGCCGTGTTAACTGTCTGATCTGGCCATAGTGGAGCCAAGATGGTGCCTATTAATAAGGTGTTTGCAGCATTACTTCCGCGCCACGCGGGAGAAAGAAGACGCAGTCATGAGGTCACTACCAATGCACTTCAGAGGTGCAGAATTCTATGAGTTGTTCGAAACCCTACTAAACACAGGCAATGATGATGATTTCGACATGGCAGTAGCTGCACTGAACAGGCACTCCTACCCTCAGCTCAATCCAGACTACGAGCGCTTCAAACTGCGCCAAGTCAAGTAAACAGACACCAAATCAGTTGACACGTTCTATGCCTGGTTAAGAAACTTGCAAGCATTTGTGTGAACATTAACCAACAAGAAGAGATACGAGCGCAAATCATACAAGGTTGCAAATCGCGGTGCTACAGCAGTTGATCTTAAGGCAGCCAGGCTTCGCACTGGATAACATATTAGACTTGGCCCATATACCCGAAATGTCTAACAGCCGCACTAATGAGATAGAAATGGCCCTGTGCAAAGGTGCGACCACCACCAGCTACCTGAAAGACAAAAGAATTGACGCAATCCAGAAAGGCCAAGTGCCTACTCAGCAGGGAAGCAACCCCAAACAACCAGGTGTCAGCTGTGGCAACTGCAGTATGGAACATAAGGGCCCAGGCATGGAGAGGACAGACTTGCTCTAAGTGCAGCAAGGCCAACCACTTCGCGAAAGTGTACCGGAGTTGGAGGCACAATGCAGGATACCCAAGGAGAACTATTACAACCCTTCGCCAGCTATCCCTTGATTAAGCTGCCGACACCAAGAAGACCAATGTTGATGGAGCAGGTGCCTTCAGGATGATGAAGAAGACAACGTCTTTGTGCTGAGAGAGAAGACAACAAGACAAGACCACCTCCAATATGTACAGTGGAGCTAGGAGGCATCCCTCTGGAAGCCCTCATCGTCACGGGGGCATCTGAAAATGTGATAGACTCAGAGCAATTTAAGAAGTTATTCCTCGTCTGGCGCTGTCACCCAGTCAGGACAGCATCAACACCTATGGAGAGACAGAGCTGCTACCCCTCAGAGGGACGCTAGAGGTGGACATAGCAAGCGACGACCGCTCGACCAGAGCAAAGTTACATATCACGGAGGGAGGCAAAGGCACGCTGCTGAGCTGTCATAGCCCTCAAACTAGTGTTCTTCATGAAGCAAGCGCATGAATCCCATGCCAACACCATGCTCACTGAAATTTCTCAACCGTTCTTAGGAAAAGTAAAAGGGAAACAAATCAAGTTACGCATTGACTACTCATTCCAACCCACAGCATTACGACACCAAAGAGTCCCTTTTTAACTCAAACCACAGGTGGAACATGAACTAAAAGCTTTGAAGAAACAAGGAGTCATTGAGAAAGTGGATGGCCCTACATTCTGGGTATCCTCGCTAGAAAGTGCACCTAAGCCAAACAACCAGGAGCAATACGGCTGTGCGTAGAATGAGGCTCCCAAACCAGGCTGTTCGGTGAGAACACCACATTACGCCGACCGTGGATGATATCATAGCGGACCTGAACGGGGCAAAATGATTCTCGTAGCTAGACCTCAACTCGGGTACCACCAGCTGGTGCTCACCCCAGAAAGTTGCTATATCATCACCTGTTCTACACACTTGGGCCTCCGATGATAACAAAGACTAAGCTTCAGCATTTCATCCACAGCAGAGGTGTTTCAGAATATCTTCAGAGAAACTCTCTCCGGGCTAATGGGAGTGATCAACCTTAATGATGACATTGTGGTCTTCTCCGAGAGCCTCGGGGAGCATCACACAAGACTAAAAGCCATCCTGCAACAACTGGCGGACTGTGGCCTGACGCTACATATTCTCACGAGAGGGACTCAAAGTCGATCCCAAAAAGGCAGATGCCAGACAGAATGCGAATGTGACCCAGAATGCAACAGAAGTGCAGAGTTCCTGGGGACGGAAAAATACTGTGGAAGATTCACAGCAAATCTCGCCATGATGTTTGAGTCGCTGGGAGCCATCACACAAACAGGTGCTCCGTGGGAGTAGAACACCAATGCACATTCAGCATTTCGTTCCATAAAAGGAGCCCTCCTCGACAAGGCCACCATGGCATACTTCCACCCACAGTGAAACATGGAGTTGGCATTTGACACCAGCCCCAGGGAACTTGGAACAGTGCTTCTGCGAGATAAAATGGACAAAGAATGGGTACCTGTGGCGTACACCAGCATAGCACTCTCTGATATGGAATCCTGTTACGCTCAGATGGAGCAGGAAGCCCTGGCCATAAGATGTGCATGCCGCCATTTCCACTTTGATCTATATGGTCAACAATTCAGAGTGCTCACCGTTCATAAACCCCTCTTGCTGCTTTTCGCTGGAACCACCTGCCTCGCTACCTTAAGGATCAAAAGATGGGCCATACAGATGCAGCCTTATTCATTTGAAGTTGTCTATTGACCAGGGGCCAAAAACCCTGCCAACTACTTGTCAAGGAACACCTCCACGCGCAAAAGAAGTCAAAAGACAGAAGATGACAGTACAAAATAAGCTTATGAAAAAATACGGTCTTTGAGAAATGGCTAGTGGCGAAGGAATCAGACAAACATCTTATCACAGAACTTTACAAAATGCTCAAACCTCCCGCCCCTTCAGGCAAGACGGCAGGTCAAAAGAGGTGGGAGGCAGAACTGGGGTGGGCCCCATCACCCAAAGAATGGAGCTCGGTGTACTACAGAGCCTCTCACACCATTCGAAATACTGCAGGCAGGGAGGCGGCGACGAAGTTAGCTATATACTGGCACCTCACTCCATCCCGGCTCAATAAAAGTAACCCCGCACGTAGCGCGCTATGCTGGAGGGGCTGCGGGGAAAGGGGAAAGAGGCACCTTAACTCACCTCCTCTGGGAATGCCGAGAAGTCCAGGAATATTGGAAGACAGTCCTGGATGACATTGATTCTACATTTGACAATGAAATCCCTAGATTCCCAGCTTATACCATCTTAGGTCTACCCAACGCACTCACCTTCCCCCTAAAACCTCCCAGAGGCCGCCAGATGGGGATTGCTATGCAGGCTGCTACACAACATGTTCTGTCCCTCTGGGGCTCCAACACCAGGCCCACTCATACGGGGTGGCTGCATAAAATATCGTTCACTTTGGGAATGGAACGTATTCACGCCATGCTCACACACTCCACGGCTGCTTACCAGAAAGTATGGCTTCCATTACTGTCTCTGCTATCCAAAGAATTTAACGAGGTCACGTGCCCTAGATACCTCCGCATATTGCGACTCACAGCGAACACACATGACCCCCCGAGCTCATCTGGGTGATTGCATCCTCTACTATATGACCACAGCTATGTTAGTTTCACGGGTCTGGCACACTGGGTGGGGTGGGAAAAGGGAGGGGGACGGGGGATTGGGTGGGACTTTTGGTTATGTTTTTTACCTATGCAATTTCATTACCTCATTACAAGAGACATTTGCAAGCCAGGCACTACACCATTGTTATGTCGATTACCACCGGCCATCTATCTGCTTTACAGAATTTATGTACCTATTTGCTTTGGTGGCTTCTCCTGTCTGATCTGCCTCCTTCATACTGTAATATCTACTGTTACTTTTGAAACCAATAAAACAAATTTAAAACAAAAAAGACAGAAGATGAGGAGGAGACCGAAGAGTTTCTGCAGATGATCGTACAAGTGAGGTATTTGCGAGTCAAGACAGTTTGCTGCTGCAAGGCCGGCAGAAATGCATTCCCCGGGAGTCTGTGGGCCCTGGTAGTCAGCCTGGCACACCAAGGGCACCAAGGGATCGCACAGCAAAGTATGGTTCCTATGGATGGACATGCTGGTGGACGAGAAAGTGCAGAGCTGTAACTCTTGGGCCATCACCAGCAGAGACCCGCCACCAGCCCAAGGGCTAACTGAAGAGCCCAGCCTCGCACCATGGTCCAAGACAAGCATACTGTTTCGGAATTTCCTGGTGGTGGAGCTGGCGCATTCCACAGTATTTTCTTATGTGAAGCCTATTCTGTAGAAGTCATTTGCGCTGCTCGACGTGCTGGAAGAGATCAAGTCTGACAAAGGCCACCATTCCAGGAACAGAAGTTCCCGGAATACCTGTCACCGCTCACCATTCACCACCTAAAAATAACCCCCCAATGGCCCCAAGCTAACAAGGAGGTTGAGAGGTTCATGCTAACCCTGAACTGGGCCCTAAGGATAGAAGTAGATAAGGCCGAAGATACAGAGTGTTGCTTAAACAAGTTTATGTTGGTCTACCGGCAGACCCCGCATAACACCACCAACTGCGCCCCCGCCAATTTGATGTTCTGTGACATTGAAGCCACTCAACTCAAGAGAAAAGCCATCAATGATAAGGCCAGCATACAGCGCCGAGCGCAGAGTCCTGCTCTGCAGTTCGGGACCCCAGTTATAGTGAAAGACCGACACCTTGGACAAAAGTTTAGGATCCCCTATGAGCCGGAAGTCTGGAGAATCAAGAAGATCAATGTCACCATGGTCACTGTTCAGCGAGGATGCCGGGCGGCAGTGCGGAATAGATCATGGTTCAAGAGGGCTGCTGTAGCCTCAGATAGGGCAGATGAAGACTTGGAGAACATTGGATAAGGAGACGCTGGCTCCTCCATCTCTACTAGAATTCATAGTCCTCCAATAGGTGCTGACAATGGAGAGGGCTCTGCCGCAAATTTACCATCAGCCTGTGCCGGCGAAAGGCAGCCGACATCCCTGGCTGGGGAAATCAGTGACAGCAGTCTTTTGAGCAGAGGAGAAGAATGCACTACGAAGAAGCAGAGGTATGGTCTCTGGCCTAACCCAACTCCAAGCCTGAGACTTTGTGTCCCTTACTTGCTGTTTGAACATTTAAATCATTAACTTCCACCCAGCCCAGAGGCGCAACTAGAGCCAAATTTCGGGGGGAGGTGGTTGGTAAACATTTGGGGGGGGGGGCTAATTCTTCCAGCAATAGGCAGAGTGGAGATGCAGGGGCTCTGAGAAGCTGAAAAAACAACAAAGCCTTGTTAAAAAGTGAATGGTCTTTTAAAGACCTGTGAAGTACTCGGTGCGGCTGGTGGCTCAAAAACTGTGTGTGTGTGTCCGGGAAGCTGTCTCAGGCCAGGCTGACACACACGATGGAGGGGGATGAAGCCATTTGAGCCCTATGGGCGTTGCGCGCCGGACGCGGCCCATACTACACTGTATCCACTTTACACTACGAGGGCCGGGAGCTGGCGGATCGCTAGATGCCACTTAGCATACCGCGTGTGAGTTAGTGTTAGTCCTTTAAACAGTGGTCCCTGGCCACGTGTCACTGTTACCAGTAGGCCGTGAACCCTATACTAGTGTATTTAAAAGGTATACTTTTCATTGTCCATCAGTAACTTAAACGTGCTGTTTGTACAGTTTTTAATATGAGATATGCCTATGGATCAAAGCCATATATGCTTCTTAATAACAATCTTTTACTTTTATATTTTCTTCTAAAACAGACACCCTTCTCCTACCTCGCCGCCAAGACATGGAACTCCCTCCCCACCCACCTCCGCCTGACCCAGGACCACCTCGCCTTCAGGAAGCAACTCAAGACCTGGTTGTTCGAGCAGTAGCAGATCCCACTCCCCCAGCGCCTTGAGACCCTCTGGGTAAGTAGTGCGCTATATAAATGCGATGATTGATTGATTGATTGACCCTGATAATAAAAAAAAGCAAGCTGGTTTTAACTGGTTTTCATCAATGAAAGCATTTCGCTGCCCCTTTTTCATGCCGCCCAAAAAATTCTGCATCTTTATTGGGCCGGCTCCGTTTTACCAGATATATCGAGAACTCGCTACTCACCACAAACTGCACCGCATCCTCGGACTTGTGCTTTGCAGATTTGAAGGCGGGAAGCCTGGTCACGACCAAAATGTGATACTCCACGTGCCCAGACATCATCTTGCCCCGGAACTCTTGGTATTCAGGCACTGACACGTCGATCCCGGTGTGGGCATTCTGAATGTGCCTAAGATTAAGACATTACAACCAAGTCAATTTTAAGTTCATTCCTAGGTTAAAGATTTTTAAAAAACATAATTTTTTTAGAGGACACTTGAAGACCATGATAGAAAAGTAGTATTTCTGTTTCGATACTTCATCTAAGCATGCCTTCACGTTTCTTAACTTTTTGGAAACACTGCCATCTTCTGGAAAAAAATGAAACTCTTTTAAAGAGCTCAAATGCTCTTAGCTCTTTGAAAGAGTTGATTCAAACTCGTTTCCGTATACAGTCAGACTAAAGCAGAAAATATGCTCAGGCACAGCTTTAAAAGGAAAAAAAATAAGTGTAGGTACTCGCCAAATTGAGATGTGGACTAGGGAGTGTGGCTTGGGGGCGGGGCTGCATAGCTGCCAAGGTTTCAGATTGCTATGTGTGACATTTTCATTTTTTCAGTGTAAATATGAGTGACATTTCACCGACTATGAGTGACAATTCCTTGTGCGCAAAATCATGCAATGAAAATGAGGGGAACATATAAATATCAGAAAGGACACCTATTTGAGCAATGGGATGGTCTTTTGGATCATGTGTTCAGCCACACGTAGTTAATCTAAAACGGTGTGGACCAGACTGGTGACCAAAAACTCTAAAAAATGATAAAACAGGCAATTGACTTTCTCCATCTATGCATGAAGGATCTGGAAAACCATTCCTGTATCCATTAGGACTGCCTCAACACTGCTCCAACTGAGTAAAGAGTTGTAGAAGAGCATGACAGCACAATGTAGTAATATTACATGCCTCTCAGTCCTCACAGAACCCAGGTACCTCTCCCATCACTCGCTGACTGTACTTGTGCCTTTGACCCTGTACAGCACACCACTTGTCTTGGTTTGTGCTATTAAAATAGCATATACTTAGAATAATCTCCCTTCACTGACATAGAACTTCACAGTACACTACATGCACAGGTACAAGTATGCAAACATGTTTCTTAGTCATTTATGGTGACTACTAACTAGAATGTTAGCAGAGAAGCAATGTTAAATACAATAATCAAATAAAACAATCTTTTTATTTTAAAAGTAGCACTACAAATCTGGATAACAATGTTAAAGTTATTTTAAAATAGTAGTGTATTACCAATGCACGCTTAAACAAATGAAAAATGTTTATTTGCTATTATTCTTGTACCCCAACTCGGTTCCAACAGTGCGCCTGCCTGGAAGCCCTCGCTGCCTGTGCACTTACTTAGTTCCAGCATTTCCTAGAGGCCCTGGCTGCCTGTGCAACGGCTCGGGTGTAAATGTCCGAAAATCCACCTCTGCTCTGTAGACAGAAGACGACTGATATGGTGAAAGGCTTCAGAGCAGCCCTGCCTGCAATTGTGTCTGAAATTAAAGGATCAGCTCTTGCAGTGCGTGCGCTCGGCTCAGCGCTGTGTGTGTGACAATTTACAACACATACACACACACACACACTACAAGTCTGAGTGGCAGCAGGCTGCCTGGCCAATAAGTACTTAAAATACTAATACACTTTACTTAAGTGCTGCTTTCAGAGGTGGAGGTCGGAGCCCGGTGAAATTAAAACCTAAGGTGTCACGAGACAGAGAGGGGCCCGCTCCCCTGCGGCCTGCAGATTATTGTTTTATGCAAGCATTCTCAGATCATTATGATCTTGCAGATAAACCAGTCGGAAGGGTGGGAGCCGCCCTGCCTGCAACTGTGTCTGACAAGACCACAACTTCACACATCATACAATGTACGTCAGTGGCAGCATTGAACAGGCGGGTGCCAGTGGCCATTACTTACTTTACCTCTCTATCTCGTCACGTCACTGCAGGCGGCGGCGGTGGTGAACCGCAGGGGGGTCTCCAGACTCTCCCACTGCAATATGGATTATGGATGATTACAATGCCTGGTGCGCAGGCGGCCCATGCTGATAGTCAGTCAGTGACAGGCGTGGGGCGCCTCGGTAATAATTACATATGCATTTTTATGCACACCACAGGCTGGGGCAGCAGCAGCTCGACTCTCAGTCTCTCTCAAGTCCCCCGCCACTTTCTAACGACTTCCTGTGCTCTGGAGGAAGACGGACGTGAGGTCCCAACATCCGATAATCCCACCCACGGCGACAGGCAGCCAACCTCAGCTCTGTTGAGCTGAGGGCAGGCAGTGTTCAGTGATTGATTGACAGCCGCGTCGCGGCCCGGGGCGCGCCGGGACCGCAAATTAAATCAGCGGCAGATTGCAACATTGTAGCACCTCACTGACTCTCAGAGGAGAGACAGATTTAACTGTTTAACCATCTGACTGAGCCAGCTGCTGTAGTGAGTCTGCAGCATCGGGGAGCAGCAGTCAGCACACAAGTGATGCACGAGTTTCACAGAGTAGCATTATGCGTGACAATGCATTTCAGTGCGGTGATGCGTAACACCGCACTGAAATGCGTTAGTGTCACACCCAATGCGTGATACTTGGCAGGACTGGGGCTGACGGGGCTAAAGGCAGTGCTATAGAAGCCGTGATTGATCCCAGAATGTCTGCTTTCTCTTGGTGCAATTCGGCATCTAGGAAACTATGGGCCAGATGTAGGTGGCTAAATACCGGTCGGTAACGCCAAAATTTGTTAAATTTTTGCGTTACCGACCGGTATTTACCCATGTGCGATGTATGTGACTTTAAACCTACATGCGAAATAAGGAATCGCTAAATAGCGATTCCTTATTTTGCTCTTGAATTTAAGGGATCGGAAATACCAATTCCACTAAAAACAGTGCACCTCAGCCTTAAGGAATTGCTATTTACCACCAACTCCAAGTTGGTGGTAAGTAGCAATTTCCTTACAAAAAGCACTTTTTTGCTTTTTTTATGTGCCATGTGGCACACATCCATGACCTTAGGGCATGTATGTGCGCCACATGTGCACACATGCACATTTCAGGGGTGCAACAGGGTGTCCTGTGGACACCCTGGCACCCTTGAAATACCTCCCACTATTAACGATTCGGTAATACCGAAACGCTAATAGTAAATCTTTTTCCATTCATTCCCATGGGCCTCCTAGCCCATAGGAATGAATGGCTAGGTATTTCTTAATAACGAATCGGAATTACCGATTCGTTATTAAGGAATGTTAAGGAATCACTAATATTTTTGCGATTCCTACCTACATTCCATTTAGCGAGTCCTTAATAGCGATTCGGTAATAATCGCTATTAAGGACTCGCTAAATGGAAGTTACCAGGTACGAGGGCGGGGAGAAATGTAAAAATACCAGCAGTGGTTGACATGAAGCTTGGCTTTTGATATGAAGTTTGGAAATTCATATGAAGACCTGAAACTGGGCATTTGATAGAAGATATGAGACTTTTGATATGGGAAGTTATCAGGTAACTTCCATTTAGCGAGTCCTTAATAGCGATTATTACTGAATCGCTATTAAGGACTCGCAAAATGGAATGTAGGTAGGAATCGCTAAAATATCAGCGATTCCTTAACATTCCTTAATAACGAATCGGTAATTCAGATTTGTTATTGAGGAATACCTAGCCATTCATTCTTATGGGCTAGGAGGCCCATAGGAATAAATGGACAAAGATTCACTATTAGCTTTTCGGTATTACCAAATCGTTAATAGTGTGAGGTATTTCAAGGGTGCCAGGGTGTCCAAAGGACACTCTGTTGCACCCCTCAAATGTGCATGTGTGCACATGTGGCGCACATTCATGCCCAAAGGGCATGGATGTGTGCCACATGGCACATAAAAAAAGGAAAAAAGTGTTTTTTGTAAGGAAATCGCTACTTACCACCAACTTGGAGTTGGTGGTAAATGGCGATTCCTTAAGGCTGCGGTGCACTGTTTTTAGTGCTACCTACATTGCATTTAAGGAATTGGTATTTCCGATTCCTTAAATTCAAGAGCAAAATAAGGAATCGCTATTTAGTGATTCCTTATTTTGCATGTAGGTTTAAAGTCACATACATCCCACATGGCTAAATACCGGTTGGTAACGCAGAAATGTAACAAATTTTGGCATTACCGACCGGTATTTAGCCACCTACATCTGGCCCATAGTTTCCTAGATGCTGAATTGCACCAAGAGAAAGCAGAAATTCTGGGATCAATCCCTGCTTCCCCACTTGACCAAGCTGTGTGATCCCAGACAAATATTTCATCTCACCAAGCCTCCATTTTCTTCGTCTGCCACATATTCCAGATGTGTGCTGTACAATCAAATCTTGTGCTAGATTTAATACACTATAATGTTCCTTCATTCATGATAGAAAATAGGCCATATATAATGTACACATGAAATTTGGATTGCTTCCTAGTTCACTAATGGCATTGTTGTCACGGTGGGAGCACAAACTACTCTCAAGTGCTGGTAAATAAGCTTATGCACCAAGGTGAAATGCTTCCACAGGATAAAAAATATACTTTTCTTCAACTGTAATGTTTTCAAGGCTCCACTTATGCACAGGCTTTTAAGGCCAAGCCAGACTTCGTGGTTCGGCTCTGACTAGGCTCTCCTTGTTAATTTGTTGGTTCTCCCGCCTCTACCCTTCCCAACGCCCCTGCATGTTACTCAAGAGAAAACAGCCTCTAAACAAAATACAATAGTTTTGAAACACTGCGGAGAAAGCAGATCTGCACTGGAGAGAAAATGCCTAGCACTTGCTACACGCTAATCCTTTCACATGCGCTTTATTGGCAGAGTGTGGAAATGCAGGGCTTGTCTGGCTTGCAACTATACATCTGGTGCTGGACACTGCAGACAACACTCACTCATACAAGACATGCACAGTGACATAGAAGCACTTTTGCGCGCAGACAGGGCATCCGGGACATGTGTTTTAGAAACGCTTACGTTCGCTGACATCCATATTATTAACCTTGATTCCCACCTACTCTACTTCTGTATCACTATCACCACCTTCGTCCTCAGTCCGGCTCCGAACGAGTGCTGCCCTACTCTGCCAGCAGAATGCCTTTTCCTAGATTTCACGCCGAGTCACGAGACATGGCTGTCACACACATACTGTGCTTTTGATTCCAAGGAGCAAGAGTTGACCTGTGCCAATTATCACAGTGGGACTCGGGCCCCCAAACTCCCTGCCAGCTCTGAATAAATGCATATTGGCCTCTGCTCAATAGGCACCTTGAAAGGAAAGATTAGCCCTCGAGTATCAGAGTGCTTCCCCAAAATGGGCCGATTTGCCAGGTCTCTCACGCCTCTTTTTGTACATTCCAAATTTCAGAGGTTGACTTGCTGGTACTCAAGCACAGAAACTAAGTACCGGTGAGCACTGGTCCATTTAAAGCACTGCTCAGGCACAAAAATAAGTGCCCAACATTTATGAACTGGGTAGTAAAAAAAAAAGTGGCCCACATCTGTTTACCTCACCAGCCTACACACAGCCACAAACTTAGCCGAGACACTGATGTGTCAAACATGCTCATCTGGGCAGAATGCCCTCTAGGCCAGTCCAACCCTGTTGCCTTCCACTTGCAAACACCACGCCTCTGGTGTTTAAACCAGCTTTTTCAGTGTAGAAGCACAAAGATTGCATAGTTTTTCTTGAAAGAGGGTTAAAGGTAGGAATTCTTATTGAACTGGAATCGTCAACTTAACATGTTTTAAGGGGACAACAACAGTTCTTAATTGCTGGAGGTTGCAGATGGTGGGCACCAGGATGTATTTTCCATCATTAGACCACAGTCAGGGAGAGAAAATTAGATAAGGGAGAAATGCAAAGACACAGATAGGAACACAGTGCCCAGTGAGAGAAAATAGAGATGAAAACAATCCTAAAAGATTAAGCTTAAAAGAGAGGAAGTGCAACATAGGAGAAGAAAGAGGCGTAAGGAGAAATCAGGAATAGGCAGGCTTGATATTCGCGAAGCCTAGAATTCAGACGTGCCCGGAGCAGGCTCCTAAGAAAAACATTGGGCCCCTGCAATGAAGTTTTTTTTAACACAAATTAAGGATTGGTGGCCAGTACTCTCTTATTCCACCTTGAATGAATGAAAGGCTGCGTCAAGCAGAACAATCGCTTCAGGCCTCACTACATGTTTTTCTTTTAACCAAACTCTACCATCGGTAAATAAAAACACGGTTCAAAGGTGTGTTATTTCCATTCAACCTTGCAACATTAAAATTTGTGTAGCTTTTCAATCCCCAACGGCACAGCACCCAGAAAAATGTGCTGCATGGCTAAACACAGGGCACAAGTCCTACAAAAAGGAGTGGGGGCACTGACCAAGTAAGACAATATGCAAATGACCTCATGATGTGACGTAGCGCTATAAAAAACAATAAAAGTGTTTTTTTTTAAATTATTTGTGTAAATACTGGGACTGACTAACCCATCTGATAGCCTTACAGTGTCCGCATTTATATACAGGGACAGAACAAAGGCAAAAGCATGCCTCTCTTAAGTATCTGTGAAGAGAAGGCAAGCTGTTTATGTTCACGTTTAGGGGGATTTATTAAGCGCTCGTTCACCGAAAGATCTCTTGGCGCTATCGTAGATAGGATAACCGTCCTGAAATATACTCTAACAGTAGGCTTGGGTGAACAGCCAAGTTTTCAGTTTTTCCTGAAACCGATGTAATCAGACGTTAGTGTCCAATATCAATCGGTAGAGAATTCCAGAGTTTTGGGCCAAGTACAGAGAAACGAGAACCACCCATTCCCTTATGCTAAAATCTAGGGATAGTCAGCATATTCATTGAGGCTGATCTGAGACTCCGTTTGGGAAGGTACAGTGAAATCTTTGTGGAGATAAATTTAGGGCCCGTCTCGTGGAGTGCGTTAAAAACCACGCAGCCTGTCTTAAACATAGACGGCTGGGTCACAGGAAGCCAGTGCCAGCTGCTTCCATAGTGGCTTGGTATGACAGTGTCTCGGTTGCTGGAAAACTAATCTGGCCGCCTGATTCTGAATCCGCTGCAATCAATGGGTTTGATTGACAGGGAGACCCAAATAGATAGCATTGGCGTAATCCAGCCTGGACATAATCAAGGCCAGCATGATCACCATGCTTGCTTCGCTAGTAAAAAAATTTTATGTTTATGTTTATGTTTTTGAGATTTTTATTGCGCAGAAATACCCGAGGGTGTCTCGGCGAATATCAGACTGCCTGGGACAGAGAACTACCAGATGAATCATTGATTGAATAACCAGGTTTTCAAGAGTTTACGGAAGATGATGAGTGTGGGACTGGGTTTGATGGACAGATGAAGTGAGTTCCACAGCCTGGGGGTTGCTACTAGAAAGCGTCGGTCTTCCCAGCTAGTGGTTCTGGTACGTGGGACCGAGAGGAGATGGGTGCAAGCCGAGCGAAGGGGTCTCTGAGGAGCGTAGATCCGAAAGGCATCCTTGAGGAACCTAGGTCCTAGAGTCATGGATGGCCTTATAGGCAATACAGAGTGCCTTAAACTTTATCCTGCTCTTGACTCTTAGCCAGTGCAGGTGGCGAATGGCCAGAGAGGTGGGACGACGACTGGGAATGCCAAGCAGCATTCTAGCCGCTGCATTTTGCACCGATTGCAGTTTGGTTAGGATCTGTTCTTGTGTACCGAGGAAGAGGGCGTTGCCATAATCAATTTTAGAGAAAACAAGAGTGGTGATCAAGGTTTTCCCTGCCCCTGGAGGGAGATATGGTAGCTGCTTTTTGATCTTCCTTAGTGTATAGAAAGATGATGAAACCACCGAGTTCACATGGTGTTTGAACAACAGCTTCTCATCGAACATGATGCAGAGGTTTCTGACCTTGGCAACCGGAGTGGGGGGTAGACCCATTTCACTGGGCCACCAGATGGAAGACCATTCCGGTGAAAGGTTGCCAAGGGTCATCATTTCGGTCTTGTCCGAATTTAACTTCAAGCAATTGCTTGACATCCAAGAACTAATGGTCAGCATCCCCTCCTGAAATCTTGCGGCCACAGCTGGTCCATCCTTGTGCACTGCCAACACCAGTTGGGTGTCGCTTGCATAGGTGGTTAAGCGGAGTCCATGTGCTTTAATAACTTTCGCCAGATCCGCCACATATATGTTAAATAATGTGGGGCTTAGCAAGGAGCCCTGGGGCACCCCACACAGGAGGGTGAAGCTGGGCGAGTAAAAAGTGCCCAGTTTCACCGCCTGAGTACGGTTAGCCAGAAATGAAGCGATGAGGTCCCTGGCAAGATGGGTCACCCCCAGGTATGTGACACGGTCGATCAAGATGGAATGATCGACCGTGTCAAAGGCAGCGAACAGGTCCAGGAGTATAAGGACCGCTGCCCCACCCTGGTCCATTATAGTCCTGATCTCGTCCGAGGCCTTTATCAAAGCCGTCTCTGTACCGTGGCCCTTCCTGAAGCCGAACTGGGTATCATCTAGAAGTTGATGGCAATCAATGAAACCCGAAAGCTGTTTGTTCATAATAGCTTCAAATATTTTGTCCGGAAATGGAAGGCAGGCGATAGGTCTATAATTAGCAGAGTCCGTGGGGTCCAGGGAAGGCTTTTTTAACAAGGGCTTGATGACCGCTTTTTTCCAGATTTCAGGATATATGCCTGTCTGGAGGATGGAGTTGCATAGGTCGGTGAGTGGAGAAGTGATGACCTCAGTAAGAGCACTCAGTATAGAAGGGGGACAGGGATCTAGTGGGGACCCTGCTTTAATTCAAATGATTAGCTTGCTAATCTGGTCAGTCGTGACCGTGTGAAAGTTAGCAAAGGTGGGAGTGAGTGGAGAGGGACAAGGGAGAGGGCTGGTGCGGTCCGAGCGTATAGGGGGGGAGAAAGATGAATAGATATTTGTGACCTTGGTAGAAAAAAGAGTTGCCACAGCGTTACACAGGTTCAATAGGTGGCCCTGTTGGAGGATTGGAGAGGGAGTCGACTACTTGGAAAAGTTTTCTGGAAGAGTTCTGGGCGCACTCAATTTGGGCAAGAAAGAAAGCGCTTTTGTGCTTAATGATAGCTTTCTTATATAACGCTAACGCATCTTTATAAGTTTGCTTATCCAAGGGACTGTAGTGCTTGCGCCAGCGCCTTTCTAAATTCCGGCAATACTGCCTTTGCAGCCGAAGGTCCTCTGAAAACCATTGAGCAGATGGTGTTGCCCGGTTGGAAATAATGGTTTTAGCTGGGGCTACTTGATTAATGGCATCCAGAATCCATTGCTGGTATCTACTGGACAGTAGCACAGGGTGCGGTGATGCCTCATAGGAGGATCTAGCCAAAATATTAGACAAAAGAGGATAGTCCAAGTTTTTCCAGGCTCTAGTACCGATGGGAGTACGAGAAGTGGATTGCGGAGGGTTGGGGTTATGAGCCAGGATAGTAAAAGTAACTGTGGCATGGTCTGACCATACAACGGGGAGAATTGTAGACAGAGAGATGTTCGGGTTATTGGTGAACAAGCCATCAAGTGTATGGCCTGCTTGATGAGTGGGAGCTTCCACCAACTGCTGTAATCCTACTGCTAGTAAGTCAGAGATCAGTTGGGAGGTGTCTTTGTCCCCTACGACTTCTAAATGAAAAAGTCCCCCAAAATGGTAAAGTCAGAATGGGCCACAGAGTTCCGTAAGTTCAACAAGAGTCGACAGGAAGCGAATATGCGGGCCTGGGGGGCGGTAAATAAGAATTCCCTTAAATACCTGATTATGATTCAGTGTAATGGAGAAAGTGCAGGCTTCGCAATTCAGATGCTGAATAGGTTCGATTTTGGATTGCAACGTCCCTTTATGAATAATGGCTAGACCACCGCCTCTCCCAGTGATTCTATCCTGTCTTACCACACAAAAACCCTCTGGTGTGGCTGAGCAGAAATCTGGGCCGGAGGCAGCATCTCCCCAAGACTCGGTTATGAACAGGATATCCAACTCCTGATTTATAATGAATTCCCTAATTTCCATGCTATGTTTCGGGAGGAAACGGGCGTTGATAAGCGCTGAACGAAAATAGCACTTAGGAGTGGGGCGGTAATAAGAGCAGAAGGAGTAGGGCAGGGGAGGGTATAATTACAACCGGGACATGGGGCAGGGGTAGACACGAGGCAGCTGGGGGGTGGCAAGTTCCGGCAACGCGAGTTAGTGAAGGGTACATTTAGTTCCCGCAACTGAGAAGAATAACAGATGGAGGTATTGCGGGTATCAGTAAGCCCAGGGCCAGGGGGGTGGCCCTGGTCCTGGTACAGGCCCGGACGGACCCAGACGGGCTTGCCTCTGGCGCGCCTCGACGAGAAGAGGGATCCATTTTATCATGTCTGGGCCCGAAATCGGCCAAACACTAGAGCGCTGTCCTGGTCCTCAACAAAGATGGCGGCCGCTGAAAGAGCCTAGAGGGATCGAGGGCGGAGGTCTGGAGAAGCCCTAAATCGGCTCCCTGAGGCCCCGGAGGTCCCTTCAATAATCTCCCGCAGGTAAGGCAATGCGGCGTGCAAGGGGGGCAGAAACAAATGACAAAGTGCTTAAAATAAGAGAGGGCCTAAAATTGGAAATGTGCAAAGTACAAGTCGGTTAAAAACAGTGCTAGTAAATAATCAGCAAATTTAAAATTATTTTTGTCCCTAAACTCCCGGCTTCCGCCTCAGGAGTCTAATTCGTAGTTTCCTAGATGATAAACGCACGAGGAAGTGACCAGACTGATCTGTTCATGCAAGGATAAGTTGGCATTGATTTTGATCCCCAGACTTTTGACAGATTAATCAGGGATAGGTGGGGTGGCCAATGCAGCTGGCCAGTGTCCGGGCGTCCAATGATGGAGTCTGTTATTAGAAATGACTATCTCTGTTTTGCCAGAGTATAATTTAAGATGGTTGTAACTCCTCTAGACTTTAATAAAAAGCATGGTATTTTGGAAAAAGGCCTTAGATTCCTCTGTCTCGTCGATCGGGAATATCAACTGCATATCATCTGCATAGTTATATACCTTCACTCCCCTGCTTTGGAGGGAATGAAGCAGGGGGCAGATATAAATGTTCAACAGGTGGGGGGAAAGGGATGAGCCTTGAGGTACACCACAGGTGGTATTGACCCTGGCTGAATTAAAGGGTGCCAGCCTAACAGGCTGGGTGCAGTCACTTAGGAATGGAATCATCCAATCGAGGGCAGTGCCCTGCTGTGTGCCTTTGTTTCCCTCTGTGGCATTTACATTTAAATATAAGGTTCCAGGTGGCACCCAGTCAGCATATACAAACAGAAGGAGGCAGGATGACCCCTTAACTTCGGCGAATCAGGAGGTGAAAAAAGGCTCCCTCACTGCCTGCACATTGCTGCTGAACCTATCCTAGAGTCTGAAAATTACACCGGGACAAGTTCAGCATATTTCTGTAGGGTTCAACATCTTGGCACCCTGTGAAAAGAGTAGAGGGGCGCTGTTCACCTGCGTGTACCCCCGACTCGAGCCCTGGCTAAACACTCATAAGGTACCACAGGTGAGGCCTATTTGCTACGCCAATGCTTGTTACTTCTGGTTCCAGCACTCAATGGGAAGGCATGTGTTTGCTTGCTCTCTCCCTGGTGAGCGGTTTCCTCCCTCGAATACCGACCCATGCTCTGCCAGTTGCTCTCTCTTTCCTTCAATCCATTGAAATCTAGGCCTTTCTCACTAAAAACAGATACTTATATCTACGAGTAATGAAAAGCAGATTGAGGGGAACTGTAAAAAAAAAAAAAAAAGGATGTCTCGTGAGCCAAACCACAGCCCTGTTCCTCTACCTTCTGTGTTCAGTATCCAGAGGGGTTGCGGCTGAGGGGTAGGTACACTTCTCCACTTACTCTGTGTACATTTCTGATTAATCCAGTTCCTGGAAATAATGTGGCATGAAAACACCAAACTTACATCCCACTGAACCAGGAGGGCGATTATTTTGATCACAATGTCCTGTAATTTAAAATGTCAAGACAATATTCTTCAGTAAAGCAAAAGTTTTATTCCAACGGTTTTTACATGTCATGTTTAAACATGCAATGGCACAGCCAATCAGTCTCGGCAATTGGAGTGCCTAATTACTGAGACCCCGAAAGGGGCGCAGCGGCTGGGAATCAACCAATTAGCATGCAGGCTGCGGACAAAGGCCAGCAAATAGGTTACAAAAAATTTGAGAATTTTGCCTGCCGCAACAGATGAGTGCTGTTTTTATTTTTCAGTTGGGAAGCGTAAGTAGAGGGAGTATCAACTACAAGGGAAGAGAAGGAATGCAAGCACAGAGGAATTACAAATACAGGAAAGGTGAAGTATGAAGGGGGAAGAAATCACATTAGCACAGGGCAGATACACCATGGTTACAGAAAATGCATGTATGTCCATGTAAAAACATAAAAGATAGACAGATGATAGATTGATAGATAAAAGGTAGATAGAAGATAGATATATAGGCAGGTAGATAAAAGATATATCAAAGATAGACAGATAAATATATAGAAATATAGATAGGTAAATGATAGATAGATGAAAGATAGATAAGAGCTAGATAGAAAAGATAGATATAGAATATAGATAGACTTAGAAGATAGATAGATAAAAGATAGATAGATAGAAGATAGCTACGTATAGATAAAAGATAGATAGACAGAGAGATAAAAAATAGATAGATAGATAGATAGATAGAGACAATAGATAAAAGTTAGATGGATATAAAGAAGATAGATAGATAGATAGATAGATAGATAGATAGATAGATAGATAGATAGATAGATCGATACAGACAAGAGATAAAAGTTAGATGGATATAAAGAAGATAGATAGATAGATAGATAGATAGATAGATAGATAGATAGATAGATAGATAGAACAAATAGTGAGGTCAAAGAAGGGTAAAAGAAATAGTGAAGTAAAGGAGAGAGCAAAGAAAGGCGACAAAGTGAAAGCGAAGCAAACGCTTATGGAACAAAAGCAGGAGGAGAACGAAAGAACAGCGGGGAAGGATGTCAGGTACTCGGCGAGGGAAGGCTAGCTGTTGATAAAATCCATCTCCCTCTCAAATCCAAAATTAATTGTGCCTTCAGGCAGGCCCAGGCGGGGAGCTGCGCAAACGACCGGGTCCCTGTCTTTTTCCGCAGGGCCTTATACACTCTATATTGCTGCTAATACGGGCGGATGGGGACCTCACTCTATTAAACTGGAGAAGCAATGTTTTAAAAAAATGAAAGAGGAACTGGAGATGCAAATCAATGTTGGCTTGGAAAAAAACAGACCCCGAGAAAATAAATAAAAAAATTTAAAAACATGCTGTTTGGGTGGCTTCAGAGGGGCGGGGAATCACATGTATCTGTGTGTTGTAGAAAGATCTCAGGATACTTCTAGTTAGTTACATGTATGTTTATTGTCAAGTTATGGGTTCTTTATCGCAGGCCTAATTTTCTTTTTCAAAGGCCCGGTTTTAGTTCTGGACTTTTGTCTCCATTCTGGGCTCTCCGTCCTAGTTCTGGAAACTTTGCCCCCACTTGGTACTAGTTCTGAGACCTTTCTCCCCTCTCGGTTCTGGGACCTGTGTTCCCTCCTGATGTTGGTTCTGGGACATTTGTCCATTGACGGTTCTGGTTCCGGGACCTTTGTCCCCTCCCTGTTCCAGGACCTTTGTCCCCTCCTGGTTCTGGGACCTTTGTCCCCTCCTGGTTCTAGGACATTTATCCATTGCCGGTTCTGGGACCTGTGTCCCCTCTGGTTCTGGGACCTTTGTCCCCTCATGGTTCTGGGACCTTTGTCCCCTCCTGGTTCTGGGTCATTTGTCCATTGCCGGTTCTGGGACATTTGTCCCCTCAGGTTCTGGGACCTTTGTCCCTGTTGTGAGCTGCCAGTTTCGTTTTTTTTCTTGTGTTTGTATCTTTTTTTAAAACTTTTGTGATAGTAACACTTCTGTGGCTATATCATCGCTGTCCTGGTAATTGGCTCACTCTGGACTCCGGTTTCTAGAATCACTGTCCCGGTTCATGGCTCACTTCAGACTCTAGCTCCTGTTCTGGATTCTCTGTCCACTTTTCTACCTTTCTGTCGCCATTCTGGTTTGTGGGAGCTAAGACTCGTCAATATTCCAGAAAATCATCAGTTCATTATTAGCACTATCGATTTAAGAAATAATGTAGTTGGCAGACGACGGCATGAAAAAAAAACTGTTAAAAAATTAGCTACACAAATCTCTGACTGACAGTCGATCCCCGCGCGGCAATTCCGCCGCAGCGCTGAAGGGAGGGAGGGGGGACCGAGCGGCGCTCGCATGCTCGTGATGGAGCCGCTCCGTCACGAGCCGCGGTTGCGCTGTGCTCATGACGGAGCGGTTCCGTCATGGCCCCGCCCGCTCAATAAAACGCGCCGCGCAGGCGCAAAATCAGCGCCGCGCAGGCGCGGCGGCAGGGCCATGACAGAACCGCTCCGTCATGAGCACAGCGCAACCGCGGCTCATGACGGAGCGGCTCCGTCATGAGCTTAGAAGGGGTTAAATAATAACGCAGCGGTGCTGCGATGCGGCAAGAAAACGACCCCTAAGATGGGCACTTCACTCTGCATCGAGACGCAGCACCATGGCAACGCTACTTCATGACAACATTCGCAGCATGCAGGAGTGGCGCAAGGAAGCATGTGACGCTGTTACCTGGCAACGGTTCAAATATCTCCCCACAGACATTCCTCACTGTCACAGCTGAAAAAATGCCTGTCACTTTAAAAAATGAACTGCAGGCAGACGCCCTCGAGCTCACGAAGGAGAACGAAAAGCATCAAAGTCACTGATTTAAAAGTAACCTCCCGGGGCTCGACTTTCACCCCCGATCAACACTTCACAACGGGATGTGAACCAGGGTACGAACTTTGCCCCAGATCACACATTTAAGGTGCGATCAACTCATATAACGGTGTCAATTATCACTACTAAACACCGGGGTCTGATCCGATCTTTGCACTCGCTCGGCACCTTCAAGTCATAATAAAACCAGCAGTTGTCTCACGGTTGGAGCAAGTGATGTATGAAGGACTTGCATCTTCTTTTCTTTGTTTCGTTTTTTTTTTGTTTCCTGTAGTTTCTTTTTGTTTCTTCTTGTTTCATTTGCACATGTTACTGGCAGCAGATGAGTGGACCGCCGTGGGTTCTTAGTGCGAGGTGCTGCTTAAAGCTGTGATGGTTTCTTCTCTGGTCTGGTCAACCAAATTGTCCGCCAAATTGTTGTAGAAGATCTCAGGACACTTTTAGTTAGTTACATGTAGGTTTATTGTAGACACAGCTGAGTGCACACCTTGCCAGCTGACTAGAACATCAACTGACAAGAGTAGCACACCTTAGTACAAGTTAGAACACTGACAGGTATTCTGGAAGGCTGAGGAGGTAAGAACACAAAGAAAGTGCTACTGACCACTGTCAGCCATATCACATGAATAACTAATATACAACACTGTGTTGCTGAGCGCAATATTTACAGTGGAACAGTGAAATTCACGGTTCTCTCCCTATCAAAATGATTTAAAAAAAACATATATACACCTACCTGCTATCCTACCCACAACGTATGATTGGTCCATCCATGCTGCATAGAGGTAGATTATAGTACCCGCAGCCCGCACAGTGCTGCTTGTTACTTCCGCCTAGTGTTTATTTAAAGATGTTTACAACACAAGCCAACACACAGCCACAAAACCACCAAAACCAGCCCACACACTGATGTGTCAGACTGGCACTGCCAGATTGCCCTCTAGGCCAGTCCAACCCTGTGGCCTTTCACTTCCGAAAAACATGCCACTGGTTAAGCGCAAAGATTGTTTTTCTGGAAAGGGGTTGATGGAGCGAGCTTTAGAAAATATTTTATTCTAGCTCGTGATGTCATACTTTCATAACTTGAAATAATATATTAATGAGTGTTTGCATGATTTGTTTAATTAACTCAACCTAGATTAAGTTTGCACCATACATGTACACACGGGAAACTAATTACATGTGCTCTTGTTGCATTTGCAAGTCTGTTTTTGTAACACATGATTAATATTGTCTTGTTTGTTATGTCTGTCCTATTGTCTTTGTCACTATTAATATGCGGCTGATCATTCATGGCATGTGCTTTTTATATGTGCTTACATGTTTGTCCTATGTTGTGTTTGTCTGTCTGTGTATCATTTAATCATCTTTTTACTCTTTCAGAAACATAAAGCTGGATTACATGAAGAATGGTAGTTATTTTATGTGTTGCTTTATTTGTTTGCTTTTGCTAAATGTCTTTTATTAGTGGGTTAATTAATAATTAGCAAGGGCTGGGTGGTACAGAAGGGTTTGTTTTACCTGAATTAATTATTCTTTTGTATTTGTTTAAATAATAGTTTTCTGAAAAAGTGACGCAAGCTGAAAGTGGCGCAGTGACGCAAGTTAAAAGTGGCGTAGTGACGCAATCAGAAGTGGCGCAGAAAAGGCCTGCTGTTGTTGAAAGCCACATGAGAAAACCATATTTTGAAGTGGATGATAAACTTTTATTCTGAAATCACTTGAAAATGAACTGCTAAAGACAACTCTGTGGAGTGGGTTTGGATGTGTCACGGAACGCTCAGAACGGACAGGCTCAAGGTTGAAAGGAAGAGACGTGACAGATTTTGTATTGCTTGAAAATCTTTTGCTACAAAATGTAGCAGACTAAGGAACTGTCGCCAGGATTCTGTGTATGAACAATGGCTCTGTGTAAAGCCTGATCTCGTGGTGGAAGATGTCACAGTTTACTGTGGGGTGAGGTGATTCAGCCAATGGAGAGCCAGAATTCAGCTAATGGAATGTGAAAAATAGTTAGCTCAGCTTAATTTAGGGTATAAGAATAGGCTTTAGCTGCAGATTTTTTGGCTTACGCTTCTTGATTCCAGAGGGACGTTCTGCTGTCCGATGATGATTACACGTAAGGAAAGTAACCTTTTAAGACTTTGTTTTCAGGCGATGAGGGTAGAGACAGAGAGTTAGTTAGGTTTTGGAAATGTTCTTTTTCACTTATTTCTGTTAATGAATAATATTTTCTTGAATTAAGCTCTCTTTATAAATGCTGAATAAAACTTTCTTATGACTTTTTCTAATGCTTGCTTAATAAAGTTCCAAACCTAAGTTTTCTTAAATATGTTTTAATAAACTTTTAAAATGACAAGCTGGTCTTGTTTATTGAAAAGAGTTCAATTTCAACATATAAGATCCATTCGCCTCATGATTCAGCTGCTCTGTTATTTTTATGGGCCTGGTATTGATTGGTAAGTTTGGTGGTAGATAGTGACATCATTTATAAAGTATTTTAGTTGCAGCGCTGGATCAATTTGGTAGCTTCAGACGGTTATATGTTGTTTTTGACATGCATGTTATATATATGTTGGTATAGTCATAGGATCAATGTTTAACATATGTTGAGTTTTTGAGTTTTTGATTTTGTCAGATTGTTATATGTAGTATGTAATCTTTAAGGGTTTTTCCAGCAGTGTGAAAAATTCCTGGTTGCCATGGCAAGAGTAGTGTGACTAGAAGAGTTACACAGTGCATTTGTCTGTTTCAAAATTGTGGTATAGAATATATCACGTGTTGTGGACGTACAACACAAGTTTAGGGACCTTAGATGTGCATGGTTGAATGTATAGTGAGGATTGCCTATGAAATTGTAGCATTAAGCAGAGGGACCTGGTGAGCCTGTTTTAAAACTTTCTGTGAAAAGAGTAGTAGGATTTATCCAAGCTTGAGAGAAGGGTGAGATAGCGTTGTCTATTCTTATCAACGCTTGACGTTTTCTGTGGTTGGTTCAAGTCCTGCCAAGAATTCGTGTGTGTAGGAGTAGGGTTTTCTTGTTTGAAAGTGTGTGAATGTTTTGGTAACTTGAAGGGTAGGGTAAGAATTCCTCTATTGGTAATTGAGACTATTCTGTGAGAATAGCGTTGTCTATTCCACGCTGAGAATACTTATAATGAATGTATATAAAACTATTTCTTTGTTTAGAGAAGCAGACAAATGGTTTCCTTTATGTAGTTATTAATTGCGTTCAAAAAGTAATAGGAAAGCGTTTTTGGAGCCTTCAGGGTAAAGAATGCGCTATTTTAAAATATTGTAAAGCGCTTTGAAGCCTTTAGGTAAAGTCTGCGCTGTTTAAATGCATTGTAAGGTGTTCTGCGCGATTTAAATGTATAAAAAGTGTTCAGCGTAGCTGATCTGTACAAAAAGGTGATCTGTGCTATTTGAAAGCATTCCAAAGTACTTTGCGCTATTTAAATAAATAAATTGTTCTCTGTGGTTAAAACAATATTAAAAGCCTCCCGATCGAAAATTCTGAAGGGAGGGGCTGTTTTGGGAGTGGAAGCGTGTGAGGAGAACCTTGGAGCCGCAGCTGCTGCATACGTCAGAGCCTGCCGCGCTCTGATTGGTTGATGTCCCTGGAGCAAAGCAGTGCTGTCATTGGCTGAGGTGCGATAAATATTTTAAACTGGTTCCTGGCTTTTGCAGATGGAAGCTAATTATTTGCATATCGCGTGTATTGAGTGTTATATTGTTGGAGCGCTATAACAGTAGCAGTGACAAAAGCTACAGCCGTGTTGTAATTGGCTGAGCTTAAAAGGACAGCGCGCTGATTCGCTGGAGCGCTGTACTGTGATTGGCTTGGGCACGAAATTGGTATTCTGTATTCCGTGTCCCACTTGGTACATAATGAGCAGTGGATTAACTGTGTTGGTTTTCGTTGAATTGCGCTGTCTGTTCTATGTGCGGGGCATTTTGTGAAGGAGGGGGGCTGGAGCGAGTGAGAGCTGTCAGCGCGTCAGCCGCCGCGCTGTTATTGGTTAAACGCTCCGTCGCGTCATATACAGAGCGGCGCTCTGATTGGGCGAGGCTCCGTGTGTTGGTCCGTGTCATGGAGGAGCCGCGCTCTGATTGGGCGAGGCTCTCTTAGCCGCGGTCTGATTGGGCAAGGTTTCGGAGCGTGTTGTCAAAGACACGTTGTCCGTAATATTTGCAATGTCCCCGTTTAAAATGTATTGTTTGTAATAGTCCCAGCGTATGTGTTGGCCTTAGGCGTTGCGCGCATTTAGAGGAGGAGCGCGTGGGGAGAGAGACTGCGGTGGTAGGAGTGCGCGTCATTGAAGGAGACGCCCTTTGTCCCGACGCGTCATAATAGGGTCGCGCACCCATTGGCTGGTGACGCGCATCCCTGGTTTAGGTCTCCGTCGTGTTATTAAGGAGCCGCGATTATAACTAAGTGCTGCAGTGTGTCACAGGAAGAGCTGTGACCTGGTCAAAGAGAAGAGTCCTAATTAGTTAAAGACGCCGCAGCGTCATAAGGGAGCTGCATCCGGATTGGTTGAGATTCGAGTGGGCATTGTGGTTGGCTGTAGCATTGTGGCAGCCGCGCTGATTGGCTCAGACATTTGTTGGGCTGTAATTGGCTGATGCACATTGTTTACTTCTGCTCTAGCGCTAGCCCTCGTGTCTTATCTTTGCCAGCGCAGACTGTCATTGACGTGTATTGAGAAGCAGAGTCACAGGCATTTGTTCATGTCAGCTTGTTTATGCCTGGTATCTGCATTTGTTGACCAGTCCTCATGGTTTCCTATCAGTGTGGGAACAGTGTTGTCAAATGCCCTACCAGTGAAGTGCATGTAATAAATAAAAACGATCTCACACTCCATAGTTTTTTTCAATAAAGCAAATGTTTTGAATAGCAGTTTTACTAGAGGGGTAAAAGCTTACAATTATTTTACTGCTTTAGTGATAGTCTGTTAAGGTACACACTTGTAGCGTGCTCTTCACAAAAGACACCCTTAGGAGATGGTAAATTCTTTTAAGCTCAGTGTGTTTTCCAAGCAAGTTTTGGTTCTGTGCATCGCTGTTCCTTGTCTATAGCGCGAGAACGGAGGGTTGTGCAGAAAAATTAAATAAATAAATATTTCTAAGCATTTTGCTAGTTACTGTATTAATTACTAGTGTAATTATTGTGTCCCACAAAGCTGCATATGACTTATAGATAGCAGCATAAAAATAGACGAAGTGCATTAGGAAGGTTGCGCTGTGTTCAAAGTGGCCACGCAGAAATATTCTTTTTTTAAAAATACCCAATTTTGTCCCTGATCTTGATTTATTAGTTAGATTACTTACTGCCATTAGTGATTTTTGTGTGTTAGTTAGCTAGTGTTGCAAGGTTAATAAGGTAAACACATTTTTAAAATTGAGATTAATTATTAATAAAGGTAAGTATATTAAAACATGGATCAAAATTATCAAAAGAAGAAGAAAACGTTTTTCTGCCATCAGAAAATGAAAAATGTATTTAAAAGGGTTGTTGCTACATGTGAGAGCAAATTAATGAATAAACAGGTGAGTAATGAAGTAACTGGTAAGCATAATAAAAATACAGATGCTAAAGATGCAGTTTTAAACAATACATATTCTGAAAGAATATCACCTCCCCCAAAAGAAATCATTTTTAATGGAAATTCGATTCCCAAATTAGCGAATGTAAATAATAAGCCTGTCAGAGTAGAATTAATTGATCATTGTAAAAATGATGTTGTAAATACAGATCAGGACAGAAATTCAAGCAAACCCCCAGAGCAGATTAATGTGTCGCCAAGAGTCCCAGTTCAAATTAATAGAGTCCCAGTCCATACCTCTTCTCAAGGTGTCACAACAGGTAGGTATGATGAGATGACTAGTACTTATGAAATTAATATTCCTGATCATGTAAGTTCTACAAATGATTTAATGGAGCAGTTAACGTCAGACATGGAAGCAGTGACAGTTCCTGTGACAATTGAACCTGTTCCCCCAGTGCTTAGAAAAGATGAAACTAGTCCCACAGCTTTAACGGTCACATTGAATTGTGAAATTCAAAAGTTTGCTGAAAAACTTTATTCTAATGTAACTAAAAATGAGTTAGTAATGATTCCAACTCAGCAAGAGAGAGTGATGACTTTAGTTTCACCTAGTGAAAACTGTGATATTAACCTGATTGACCTGACACAGCCTGGTGAGTACAAATTACTGCATAATATATTCAGTACAGACAGATTAAAAAGATTACAGGATGATGAGGACATGGAAGGCTTGAACAGTACAGGTAGGATTGCCTCTGTCCATATAAAAGATTTAATTTGGGCTTTGAGAAAAAGGGGTAGTCTGAAAAAATGGAAGACAAAACGGAGAAAGAAAAAGAAGAAGGAAAAAGCGACTTTAGCTTTTGTAGGAGAGTGTAAAAATCCACAGGTGCAGAATGAGATAAATCAGCAGCAACAGTTACTGAATCAACAGCTACAAATACAGCGACAGGTGGTGATTCAGCAGAATGAGATACCTTCGCCGCCATTTCTAAATTATGTTAATGAGCAGAAATACGATACAGATACAGGATTCAGTGGAGACAAGGAAAACAGACCAGATCCAGTTAAAATTGCAAACAAGCAGGGAAACTCATTTCCTAATGTTCCACAGTACAAGATGAAACCAGAAACAATTCCTGTTATTGAAACATTCGTTAGGCAGGGTGTCCTAAAAGAGATTGAGTACAGTCTTTATAACTCACCAGATGAAATGTGCAAAATAGTACAGGACCTGAGAAAGGTTAACGAGATAGTTATACCTTGTTGTCCTATTGTGCCCAACGCAGCAGAGATCTTTTATCAGATACCACATGAGGCTGAGTGGTATTGGGTTCCAATGCACCCAGAGAGTCAAATAAGTTTTGCTTTCAGGTTCCAAGAGAAAATTCTCAGTCAGGTAACTATTGAGAAAATTAAAATGATTGAGGCAATGGAATGCCCAAAGACACAAAAACAGGTAAGAATGTTCCTAGGCATGGTTGGTTACTGTTGCCAATGGATTAGTGGTTTCTCAGTAATTATGAGGCCATTGCAAAGACTGACAAAAGCAGATATAAAAGACCCAATTGTCCTGACAGAAATTAAACTTGAAGCCATTGAACAATTTAAAAAGAGTTTGAGTGAAGCTCCTGTTCAGGGCATGCCAGATTTCAATAAAGAAATTGAGCTTCTTGACAAAACAGCAGGGATAAAATGTGCTGAAAATGGAGAGAAAAATAATTATGTCTCAAAAGGCAACGAGCACACAGGTACTATTGTTAAGTTTTGTGCTCAGGAGTGGGTTGCAATCAAAGGGGAAAAATTCAATGAACATGTTTCATGCATCCTCACACTAATCTTTGCAATTCAGACATGGCAAGAATTAAAACAATTACAAGATGAGGCACATGTTGAGGAGAAAAGCACATTGCTCAAAGAAGGTTGCAGACAGCGAGAGGAAGATGAAAGGGTTTACAAAGATGGCGGACCGGTTATGTCCAATTGCATGATTGCTGACATGGCACAGATGTACCATGGTCCAGGTCATTTAGCAAGAGACACAATGATTCAACTGTTCAGGGAAACATGTCTGACATGTCAGAAAAACACATGCCAGAAAAACAATGCAGATCAAAAGACAATTGAGAATTTGGGAACCATAGGCCGGGAGGGTGGTTCATTTGCAAAAATTCAAATAGATTTCTTTGAAATGCCCCAACATAACAAACTGAGATATGTCCTGGTCATCATTTGTTTACTTTCAAAATGGTTAGAAGCTTTTCCAACAAGAAAGAATGATATAGTTTCTGTATTCCATCACTTGGGAACAGATATGGAAAAGGAGCAGGCTCATGATCTATTGCCAAAAGACTTGGTCAGAACAAAGGTTCATCGGAGGAGAAACTGTCTAGTGCCCAGGCGGCAGAAAGCAAGTCAGGTGACAACAGATACTGGGTGGATGCATATCAGTAATACCCTTTGTGTACCTGCAACTGATAACACTGATGAAGTTAGTGAAAACACTATAACTGATTCAGACTCAGAACAAGAACAGGAAAATCCAGATCTTGAAGATCGACAAGGTGGTCGACATCTGGATGATGATGTCAATGTGAATGAAACATTGAATGAAGAAGATCTAGAGATTGTGATTCTAGATTCAGAAAATGATGAAAATCTGCTATAAAAAGAATCTCAAGAAAAAGAAAGGGATTTAGAAGAAGAAAATTCTGAGCAAGTAGATAATCTAGTCCAGGAGAGTATTGAAAAGCAGAAGAGTAGCTCTGAATGCGGGAACAAGAATCCAGAAACTGGGAAGCTAAAGGTGATCCCTGAAGAAGAGGAAGAATTACCAAGTACCAGCTGTAAGGATGATGTTCCTAATGGAGTGAAGCTGCCGAGTAAAGAAGTTCCTTGGTACAGATTTAAAGTCTCAGAAACAAATACAGATGGGAGTGATGAAGAGTCTGAAATAAGAAAATTCAGAAAAAGGGCTTGGAAAGCTGTATGTAATGAAGTTAAGCCTGTGAAGAAACTCTTGAGAAAAGGTGATGTCTGGCCTAAAGATTTAAAATTCAAATATGAAGTGTTAAGTCAGAAGAGTGATTCAGACAAAAAAGAGCAAGCTGGAGAAAACATTGAAATGATTACCAAGAAAAGCAAAAGACCATTGAGACCAAATGTAAAATACAAGTCTCAAGAATGGGCCTACTTAACTATCCCTCCAATAGTTGAGGAGCGCAGTAGCAGTCAAAATGGTGACAATGACTAGGTTTAATTTTCTTTAAGTTGAGGTTTATTTTTTTTTAGCATAAGGCTGAAGTAATTATGTTAGGGTGACACAAGGTCGAAGAAATTGTGTTAGCTGGAAACACTTTTATGTAAGACGCAAGGTCGAAGAAAACATGTTTTAGAATTTTGAAAAAAAAAAAAAAGAGGGGGTATATACTATGTACTAATTTTTCAAAAAATTTCAAAAATTTACTTTTTGTTTTTTGTTTTGTTTTATACTACTCAGATTGATATTTGTTTTGTTGGTGCAATTCAAATGTAGTTATGCAATTTAAAACTTAGTTACCTAAATTCATTGGGGGTTGGGGATTCAAAGGTGGAAAGGATCCAACTTAGCTGAATAAAGAAAGGGTAAAGGATATAGAATTAGTGAGATGAGAGACTCAATACTCATTATGAGAGTTGCAGAAATATAGATGAAATTAGAGTTTAAGTACTAATCCTGAGTAAGCCTGAAACATGTTCAATAGATAACATTTTTAATTAAAATTTTTGGGTGTTGTTTGGTGATTTTGAAATCACCAGATGAGGGAGTTGATGGAGCGAGCTTTAGAAAATATTTTATTCTAGCTCGTGACGTCATACTTTCATAACTTGAAATAATATATTAATGAGTGTTTGCATGATTTGTTTAATTAACTCAACCTAGATTAAGTTTGCACCACACATGTACACGCGGGAAACTAATTACATGTGCTCTTGTTGCATTTGCAAGTCTGTTTTTGTAACACATGATTAATATTGTCTTGTTTGTTATGTCTGTCCTATTGTCTTTGTCACTATTAATATGCGGCTGATCATTCATGGCATGTGCTTTTTATATGTGCTTACATGTTTGTCCTATGTTGTGTTTGTCTGTCTGTGTATCATTTAATCATCTTTTTACTCTTTCAGAAACATAAAGCTGGATTACATGAAGAATGGTAGTTATTTTATGTGTTGCTTTATTTGTTTGCTTTTGCTAAATGTCTTTTATTAGTGGGTTAATTAATAATTAGCAAGGGCTGGGTGGTACAGAAGGGTTTGTTTTACCTGAATTAATTATTCTTTTGTGTTTGTTTAAATAATAGTTTTCTGAAAAAGTGACGCAAGCTGAAAGTGGCGCAGTGACGCAAGTTAAAAGTGGCGTAGTGACGCAATCAGAAGTGGCGCAGAAAAGGCCTGCTGTTGTTGAAAGCCACATGAGAAAACCATATTTTGAAGTGGATGATAAACTTTTATTCTGAAATCACTTGAAAATGAACTGCTAAAGACAACTCTGTGGAGTGGGTTTGGATGTGCCACGGAAAGCTCAGAACGGACAGGCTCAAGGTTGAAAGGAAGAGACGTGACAGATTTTGTATTGCTTGAACATCTTTTGCTACAAAATGTAGCAGACTAAGGAACTGTCGCCAGGATTCTGTGTATGAACAATGGCTCTGTGTAAAGCCTGATCTCGTGGTGGAAGATGTCACAGTTTACTGTGGCGTGAGGTGATTCAGCCAATGGAGAGCCAGAATTCAGCTAATGGAATGTGAAAAATAGTTAGCTCAGCTTAATTTAGGGTATAAGAATAGGCTTTAGCTGCAGATTTTTTGGCTTACGCTTCTTGATTCCAGAGGGACGTTCTGCTGTTCGATGATGATTACACGTAAGGAAAGTAACCTTTTAAGACTTTGTTTTCAGGCGATGAGGGTAGAGACAGAGAGTTAGTTAGGTTTTGGAAATGCTCTTTTTCACTTATTTCTGTTAATGAATAATATTTTCTTGAATTAAGCTCTCTTTATAAATGCTGAATAAAACTTTCTTATGACTTTTTCTAATGCTTGCTTAGTAAAGTTCCAAACCTAAGTTTTCTTAAATATGTTTTAATAAACTTTTAAAATGACAAGCTGGTCTTGTTTATTGAAAAGAGTTCAATTTCAACATATAAGATCCATTCGCCTCATGATTCAGCTGCTCTGTTATTTTTATGGGCCTGTTATTGATTGGTAAGTTTGGTGGTAGATAGTGACATAATTTATAAAGTATTTTAGTTGCAGCGCTGGATCAGGGTTAAGACAAGAATTGTTATAGAACAAGAATCATCAATTTGAGAAGATTTTGGGTGGTACAGTCCTTCATTGTCAGTGGTTGCAAAGGAGGTGGGCAATCAATCACCGGACAACTTGGCAGCCTGACAGCTCACACTCGCAGCACACTAAAGAATGTGAACCTTTATGCGACCAGAGGAAGGCGCGTGCAGATTGCGCCAAACCGTATGATGAAAACAAAAACGCCAAACTTTCTGCGGAAAGCGAAAACAGAACAACTCCACTCACTGTCATAATAAGAAGTAATGTGAATGAATGAATCCAATCCAGAGAAGAAAACTCCATAAAGAAGTCAGCCAGGAGTGTGCACGACGGTCTGATACTTTTAAAGCGTTTCCCTTTTTTCTGCTCTAGTCAGGGTGAGTAGGACGAGGAAGGAGCAGCTCTGAGATAAGAAACAACTGTCAGTGGAATTTGTGTGTGGAAAGGGAAGTCTTTAAGAGAAAAGCCCAAGGCAAGCCAACTCAGCCTCACATGAACCCATGAAACAGAAAGCAGCAGTTTACAAAATAAAGCAGCGAGTGAAACCTAATATTACTTACTTATCAGCGCCCATGCATTGGTCTAATTTTACTCATGCACCGCCGCTTAGCACAGGACCCACGCCTCATGTTTTACTTTGGAGAATTCAAGCATCCATCAAATTCTCTGTGGAATATGGCACAACAAAATATGACCGGGATGCCCGCCACCCCCTCCCAACACCAATTCCGAATGGGAGGAGACAGACACAGGTTTGAACTTTTGGAAGGCGGGGGGGAGTTACCCCCCCGGCCGTATTTATTAAAATATGAAACATAATTTGTAACATTAAATAAAAGTTTCATGAATTATGTACAATTTTACTTTTATTACATTTTGATGAAGACATGTTCTTTGGCTAACCTTAACAGATCTCTAATACAAAGGTTTCCTAGCCGAGTCTAGCATCCTGAAAATGCATACATTCTAAATTAAAATTGTACATCCTAGCATTAAGGGCCAACGGCAAGGTCTTAACCGGTGTCAGATCCCTACTACCAAAATCTCGCCCTCACGGTGTGAGTGGCGCATGCGCAGAGGACTTTACCCTCATTGCCAACTGCAACTTCCCTTGTCGTGGGGGCCCCCTTTCACTCGACGCCATCTTAAAGGTCGTCCGAGTTCCCGTGTGAGGTATCTGTAGGAAGGACAGCGTGGACTCCCCCCCATCCCCACACTCTCTTCCGCCGGAGCGGATATCCGGCCCCCGGGAAATTCGTAGGAGGGGCATCTAGCCGCCTCCCCCCTGGGAGGGGCCTATGGCCGTCTCCCCTAGGCGACCCATCTTTAGTGGGTGCCACCTCCCCGTGGAAGGGGCCAATGGCCGCCTCCCCCCGGGCGCTCCCATCCATTGTGGGTGGCGCCCCCCTCTAGGGACCTTGAAATTACTGCTCACCGATCATGACCTTACCGCCCGACCAAAAAATAAATACGACAGTTGTTTTATCTACTAAGGGAAGAAAAAATTCTGACATAGCCTTGACAAGTCATCAACTTTCACCTTTCTACAAAGAAAATGTCCTAAAAGCAGAAGCAACATCATTATATGAATCACTCCCTTACTTTTCTACAAAGGAAAAAAGGCCTATACACATTTTTAATCCAAGGCATATATAATTACTGAAGATGAGACTGCATCACTTTAATACGATCAGATATCATCCACAACTTTATTCAGACAAACATTGCATTAGGGGCTGGTGGGTGGGTCAAAATTGCCGCTTGTTCCGTCGAGGGCTCACGAGCAATCGAGTGGTGCAGCCTTCAGAGCACAGGAACAAGAGGACGCTTCTTCGGATTCCCGCTCTATTTATCCATCTGCGGGAGGGCGGGGACCCTCCTCAAGTACGCCCACTGGGCGCGGTCTTCCATGCGGGTGTCTAGGACAACCCCTCCTGGGCGGGAAAAGGCGCGCCCCGGCTACGCCACTTTGGGCATACCAGCCGAGCCACGCCTCCCGCCCAAAATGGTTTCCCGGGGGAATCGGGGCACCCGTCCATACGTTCGAGGGGACCGAGTGGTCGCCCCTTTCCATATGGCCGGGATGCCCGCCACCCCCTCCCAACACCAATTCCCAATGGGAGGAGACAGACACAGGTTTGAACTTTTGGAAGGCGGGGGGGAGTTACCCCCCGGCCGTATTTATTAAAATATGAAACAAAATTTAAAACATTAAATAAAAGTTTCATGAATTATGTACAATTTTACTTTTATTACATTTTGATGAAGACATGTTCTTTGGCTAACCTTAACAGATCTCTAATACAAAGGTTTCCTAGCCGAGTCTAGCATCCTGAAAATGCATACATTCTACATTAAAATTGTACATCCTAGCATTAAGGGCCAACGGCAAGGTCTTAACCGGTGTCAGATCCCTACTACCAAAATCCCGCCCTCACGGTGTGAGTGGCGCATGCGCAGAGGACTTTACCCTCATTGCCAACTGCAACTTCCCTTGTCTTGGGGGCCCCCTTTCACTCGACGCCATCTTAAAGGTCGCCCGAGTTCCCGTGTGAGGTATCTGTAGGAAGGACAGCGTGGACTCCCCCCCATCCCCACACTCTCTTCCGCCGGAGCGGATATCCGGCCCCCGGGAAATTCGTAGGAGGGGCATCTAGCCGCCTCCCCCCTGGGCGGGGCCTATGGCCGTCTCCCCCTAGGCGACCCATCTTTAGTGGGTGCCGCCTCCCCGTGGAAGGGGCCAATGGCCGCCTCCCCCCGGGCGCTCCCATCCATTGTGGGTGGCGCCCCCCTCTAGGGACCTTGAAATTACTGCTCACCGATCATGACCTTACCGCCACAGGCCGGATAGTTGACCGACTATCCGGACCCCCCACTCCTCCTATAGGTCATGCTTTCTCAAACCCCTTAACCATGCTATGAAGTCTCCTATGAGTAAATCATTCCCCTCCCTGGACAGGTGAACCCCATCATTCAGATACATGTGATCACCCCGAATACACCCGTGAGGAATGCTATGCAACTGCGCGGAGCGAAACAATTTCCCAATTTTATTGTTAACCCTCTTCACCGAGTGGTTCAACGCTGGCACTGAAAGACCCCCCCGCCAAATCTTCCTGGGGATCATGTGGGACCAGGCAATCGTGCACCCCGGGAGTTTCTTAGCCAACCAGCTAACTGCATCCAGGATGCGTTCTAATAACACTCGCCTTCCCAGCTTCACTAAGTCATTGCCCCCCAGGTGTACTATGACTACAGATGGCGGTGACCTTTGCCGCCCTAAAAGACCCTCAAAAAATGATTGAAATTGGTCAAAACAGAGGCCGCCCTTCCCATGGAAGGTCACTCTGTACCCGTATTCCCCAGATGCGTGAATCGCGTCACCTGCCTTGAATACGTCCCCGGCGCGCCTCACATAGGAGTGGCCCACGACCCATACCACTCTCTCTCCAGTCGGTGATCCTCGACCGCTGGTCTCCTGATGTTGGGTCGACTTCCAATTCCGCCCCGCGTGACAGGCTTGCGAAACTGTAATTCAAACAAAAGACAAGAAGCGTGAGTGCATGTCAATTGACTTTTACAACATGTGCAATCGCACATACCTTTTGAAGCAGTTCGAGGACCACCGGCCCAGCTGTTTCACTTCCTCGGCACTCTGAACCCGGGCCGTAGCTTCAGTAGCAGCCCCTATCCTAAATGAATGGGTCCCAAAATCGCACGGGTCCATGCCCGCGGCAGCGATTGTCAGTGCCAGCACCCTCTGAAACTGAAATCTCGTCAGTGGGGTGCCATCATTGTGCCTAAGCAGGCTCCCCCCCCATGTAGCCGTCCTCTGTGTCAAGTATTCCTCTAAACACTTTATCGGACAGGCGGGGGACCCTCGTGCGCGCTGTACGACAACACTATCTCCCATAGCTTCCTGGTCTGTCTTGGACCTGGCTATTGAGATTACCATCGAATCACCCCTTATTTGTACGTGATCCCTGCACAAGCCTCCCTCCATATCCTTCTTGTTCCTTGCCACGAGTTCGCTTACCCGCATAGCCCCATGGAATGCCAAGGCGAAAGCTGCCCGGAACAGAACTGCTTCGAAAGGGGAGGAGCACGTCTCATCCAGCTTTGCTAAAAGCAGAGACAATCTGTCTAAGCCAATCGGGCGCCTCGTATCCTGCTTGCGACCCTCGAGGCGTTGCCAGATGCGGAGTGCCTTCCTAACCAAAAAGGAACCCGTCGGGTCACTTATGCCTTGCAGCTGTGCCATGAACGAAATGGCCGCCCTATGTCTATTGGCCGTTGCCGCTGATCGGCCTTCTCTGTGCAGTGCTACCAAGAACCCCAGGAAGGATTCCTCCTGACCCCAGCTCTGTCTCCCTGTCGGACCCAAAAATGTGCAGTAGGAACGAAACGCTCCTTCGTAAGCCTTCCTTGTCCTGGGCGCTAAGCTGGCTGCCACTAGGTCCGCTGTGGGTAGATAGCCCCTGAAAGCCTGCATGTGTGAACGAGAGAGTGCATCAGCTGCATTGTTCAGTACACCTGGCACATGTTTTGCCCTGAACTGTACTTTCAATTTCATGCAACGTAAAACAATTTCTTTTAACAATCTCAAGATCCACTTGCAGCGGGTTGCCTGCTGATTAATGCACTCAACCACAGTCATATTGTCAGACCAAAACACCACCGAGCGGTCCCTAAAGTCGTCTGGCCATGCCATCAGAGCAACCCAAATGGGAAAAAGCTCCAAGAACCCAATGTTACCTGTCAGACCGCTGGAGTGCCACCACGTCGGCCATACTTGCGCGACCATCGGTTATCAAAGATGGCGCCAAATCCCACGCTCCCAGCTGAATCGGTCCACAAACCTAGTTCATCCGATGATGCTGGTGGTTTGTTCCACACAACTCGACCGTTGAAGTCTGCCAGAAATGCCAACCAAATGCGCATATCCTGGCGAACCTCTGCCGACAGTGTTGTACAGTGGTGTCCCTCCTTAAGGCCAACCATAGCTTGCGCAATAGAACGTGAGAAGGGGCGGGCCATCGGTATCACTCTTAAGGCAAAATTAAGCTGACCCACTGTTTGCTGTAACTGGTGCAGGGTCACTTTCTCCTTGCCCAGGCATTGCGCCAAGGAAGCCCTAAACTTGGCCACCTTTTCCATTGGTAAACGGAAACATCCTTCCACAGAATCGAGCTCAATTCCCAGAAACTCCAGTGAAGTAGATGGTCCAACCGTCTTACCTGGTGCCAATGGGACTCCGAACTTCCGTGGGTGTACCGAGAGCAACCTGAATGCCGATTCGATGTCCGATTTCGTTATCAGCGCTCCGGGCCCAGATGATTTAATATGGCAACGGCATCGTCGAACGATGCGTACCGAACCGAACAAATATCCGGGTCAATGGCATCGTTCACCGAAGAACCCCTTGGGGCAGATAAGTTGTGAATGAGTCTAAACTCCCCTGGGTCTTTCTTTGGAACCACTCCTAGCGGTGAACACACGAAATCCGCCACCGGCGGGCATTGAAAAGGCCCCGCCACCCGCCCCAGGCTGACTTCTTTGGAGATTTTCTTTGCTGCTACGCTTGGGTTATGTTGGACAGATAACTGATTTCTACAAAAGGAGTCCCCCCGAAAATCCCCCGCCGGGATGTTGAAGCCATATAGGAATCCATTCCTCAAAACCCCGGCGGATACATGATCAGGGTATTTGTTCAGCCAAGGAGTCAGAGCCATGATATCTACAGGTGTAGGCAATCGGTTCCCAAGCATCACCTCACTCTGGCTTAGACCCCCCTTTTCCTCCCGTTCCGCTGTTCTTTGATCTACAGCTACTCTCCGGGTGTGAGGAGTTCCCACAGCCCGCACACGCATGCCTGAACCTACATGTTCCCTGGGGCCTGTTACAGTTGCCTCTATTGAAGCCCCAACAAACCCCCCGCTTGCCGCCATTTCCGCCGGTCTTGGGCTGAAAGTCCCCAGCGGCGCTTGCTCGAAAGGGCAACGCAGGCTTTTGGCGAACTAACCCCGGCCCGCTCCCGCCCGGCGAGGACATACCCGCCGCACCAGGCAAGAGCTGCTTGTGCCATGACACCGAGTCGAGGCAATCCCAGGTCAAAGTTGCATCAAACTCTTTCGCTTTTCGGAATTTCATGTCATATCCTTTCCACTCGTCCCCCCCATACATGGTATAAAAATCCATAATCCTATTCTGATAACAGGAAAACTCGGTCATCACTTCCGGCTTTCGTTCACCCATGACTGCCGTAAATATCGAAAAGGCCTTTACCCAGTTCGCAACGGTCTCATCGACCCTAAATTCTGCCATCTTGGCCCGCCATACACTGGGGTGCCATAAATCTTTCTGGGATTTTGCATATTCCATCTCGAGATGGTCAGTCAACAATGAAAACATATTCACATATTTTTCCCCCCATATCATTTCTTTTGTGGCCGCAGGGATGTGCTGGGCCACCCTTTCGCGCCTTGAAGGTAATGAACCTTCCAGTGCCATTGGCAATGGTTGCTTACCGGGTTCAATCGTCGTGTCTGCTGCCCTTTCCCGGCTAACCGTAGGTACTCCTGGCACCACCTGTGGGGGAACAAAAGGAACATTCGCCGTCCCAGCTTCTCTCGACTGCCGTAACTGCTCGATTATAAGCCTAGCCTCCTCGGCCGGGTCCCCCGCGGCCACTGCCCCCCCCCCCCGCTTTCTTCTTGAGCCAAGGTAACACTGCAGCTAACTGGATGGCCAGTTCCGGGGGCATCTCCTCCTCATTAACAGGGGTAATTACAACCGGGATTGGTAGGCCTATATCTGGGTTTGGTACCGGGGTGCCTGCTGGTGCGATGGGGGCGACTGGGGGCACCTCAGGAACCGGATCCTGCCCGGAAACCGCCCTCTTCTTAATACGCTTCCCCCTACCCTCAGGGACGACTCCCGGCAAGGCCGGGCCTATTACCTTCTTAGGACGGCCTGAGGGGTTGTTCTGGGCCGCTAACTGCTTTTTGACTTCGGCCAGACCTCGACCGATCAAATCAACTTTACCGAGTTTTCGGTCCATAATCGCCATTCGGTTCGACAAGGTGCGCAGTACCTTCTCCAGCGCGGAGCTCTTTCCCGCTTTTTTGCCGGCCATAGCTTCGATTATCCCGCTCTAGTCGATCAACGAGGTCCCAAATCCTTCGTCCTCTGGATAACTGAAAGAGAAACAACAAGATTACAAGGTCTCAAAATTGCCGCTTGTTCCGTCGAGGGCTCACGAGCAATCGAGTGGTGCAGCCTTCAGAGCACAGGAACAAGAGGACGCTTCTTCGGATTCCCGCTCTATTTATCTGTCTGTGGGAGGGCGGGGACCCTCCTCAAGTACGCCCACTGGGCGCGGTCTTCCATGCGGGTGTCTAGGACAACCCCTCCTGGGCGGGAAAAGGCGCGCCTCTGCTACGGCACTTTGGGCATACCAGCCGAGCCACGCCTCCCGCCCAAAATGGTTTCCCGGGGGGATCGGGGCACCCGTCCATACGTTCGGGGGGACCGAGTGGTCGCCCCTTTCCATAATTGCTTGTAGAAGAGATCCACTCCTTTCATCCTAAACAAAAACCATATCTGAGGATAGAAAGGCAGAGGAAAAACTCAAGAATCAGAGTAGAGGAAGGTGTGCGCGCACAGCTGATCTCTGCTTATAGCTCTGATTAATGGCCCCAATGGCCCCTCCTGCATGGTTTACAGACCCGGCAACAAGTTGTGCCTGGGAGCGGCCCACAGCATTGCAGTGGCATGTCTGGACTGGCATCGCGCGCCAGACACCCTCAGAAAACAACATACAAATGTGATAAAAAAAGAACAATATTTACAGGCCTGTTTACGGAGGAAGCATGGAGCAAGTATTAAGCTCCTGTATCATTAGTGATCCGGATGCTGCATTCCTCAGTCTATAACGTGAGCTCTAGCTGAACATGCACCCTCCGAATAACAGGCAAAAAGTAACACGAGCAGGAACAAAGAAGAAAACAGTCCCACAAAATCAACACATAAACAACCAAAGCATAAAGATACAGTGCTTGGAAAATTCTCTGTGGGAGGAAACAAAACACAAAAAGGAGGGGCAAAGAAGAATAATTCGGCGATGAGTTGAGAGGCAAGATGACGGATGCGAGGACGTCCGTATGAGGAGCAGCGCTAGTGGTCTCACCACTATCTACATTTCTTACCTGCTATGGCCTGTTAGCAACTTTGTTTCTTTGGCGAAACTATCCACATACGCCTGAGTCGGGGATGCGGAGAGATTTACATCGGAGCCTCTACCGCTCGCTTCTGGCGGTTTGGCGCTGGCGACCCGCGAGGAGAGGAGGAGCGTTCGGCTTCCGTGAGCTCCCTGTCCGAAGCCCCACCTGTAGCGCCTCCAACTCGACTAGCCAATTTCAGATCACGGCGGCGGCAGATTGCAGTGCTCTACCCGCTCTGCGCAGCATGCCGAAACAACTAAAACCGAAGACCCGCGCCGCGACAGCTACGACAGTTCAGGACACGGCCCACACTCGAGCATCTGTCGCACCATCAGCGGCTCAGAGTACTCAAAAAGACAAAGCCGATGGCAATGCAATTCAGAGCAAAATACCACCTGGAGGAGGGTCAGAATTATCTGTTACAAACACGAACGCTCCAGCCCGGGACCAAACAGATATTTCACCGGTGCATTCCGGGATTAGTAGTGCCAGTACAGTTACAACTCCGAAAATTCACGTCATGTTCAGGAAAGTAAACTACCAAAAAAGGAAAAGGGGAGCAAGAGGTAGATTCTGAACAGCCTGTAAAGCTTGAACAACTCTCAATTCAACGAACTAACCTGGCTAATAACGACTCTTTAACCCTTACAACTGGCCTGGTTGACATTGCACAGCAGATACAGCACCTACATGCGGAGACGGTTTTACCTCCCGACATCATTCTCCAAGACACATTGGAGATTATTGAGGCGGCTAATCTGCGTGCAGAAGTGGAATCAACTGACTCGGCAGGACAATTCTATTCGATGTCGGATTTATCAAATGAGCTGGAAGCCGGCATTTGTAACGAGGATGGAGCAGAAGGAGGCGGTGAGTGGGGGGACGATGTGAGTGGGAAGAGTACGTATAGCTCCCCCCAAGATTCTGACATTGACAATGATAAATCCCCGGAGAGACCTGACTGGGGTGACGAGGAACACACAGTTCTTACAATCCAAGGTACCTCCACTGAGCTGTCCCCTACCCCTGTGGTATTAACACCTGAGACCTCTGCGACATCTGAAATAACATTAAATACTCTATATCAAGTTATGCTTCAGCACAGTGAAGAGACCAGAACTGAGAACTTACGCACCCAAGGCACAGTTCGTCGCCTCCAAAATAATCTTCGACGAGTTGGTAAAACCTGTAGTGAGGTATCCGCTAGAGTGGTGGAAGCAGAAGCTCGGATCTCAGCAATTGAGGACTCAATGACTCATCAGAACAAACAGATGTCATCACTAGAGGGGCTGAAAGAAGAGATTAATTGGAAGCTTGTTGATCTTGAAAATAGATCACGCAGGAATAACCTGCGAATTCTAGGTATTCCTGAAGCTAGCGAGGGGGGAGATGTCAGAAAATTCGTAGTAGATCTTGTTACTGAAGCCTTCCCAGAGCTTACCCAATGGAAGTGGGATATAGAACTTCAAAGGGCGCATATATTTCCCCTTTAAAAACATGCTAGAAGTGATTCTAATATCAAACCCAGGGCTATTCTTATCTGTCTAAATAACTTTTTGGCAAGAGAAGCCCTCTATGACCTAGCTAGACCAGATAGAAAGTGCAGGGGGAAGGGCCAGGAGTTCTTTGTCCGTCCCGACTATTGCCATTCTATTGTACAACTTAGATGGCAATTGCAACAGCTGATTCCAACATTCCAAGCAAAGGGAGCACAGGCCTATCTCCTTAATCCTGCTAAATTGAAGGTTATCTTCAAGGAGAAAACAAATTTCTTAACTTCAGAGGGGGCAGCTAAAGAGTTACTTGCATCGATATGATTTAACTTAGTCCTCCTTCATGGAATTTCTAGCAGTAATGATTGCCATAGATAGTGTTATTATTCATTTGTTAAGATCATCCACGTCTATATCTCTTTTTTTCTAGTTTATTTTGCATATTAGCTCACTTTTCTTAGACGATGGAGGGCATACATACTTTGATGTTTTTCTGTAGATTAGTGGTGAGTTCCACAAGTTGCATCTCACATTTTCATCAAGATGAGGGACTTTTTAGTCCCTTTGCCTTTCTTTGGGTGGGGGTGGGGGTGGAGGAGGGGTGGGGCTAAGAGGGAGGGAATGGGAGGGGAAGGGTGCGAGACTGATCAGGTGAAGAGCAAATCTCTCAAAATTAAAGTAGAGATTACAATGTTTGATGTGGTAGTTTTTTTGAAAATGAAATTTAATTATAAACCTCGATTTGCTGATATGTGTTATTGGAAATGTCAAGAAGGAATTCTGTGTACTATTTTTTCTTGTTTTAATGGTCTGGGTATCTATGTTGGGGAGTATCCTATCGAAAGGAAATGCTGGGGAAATTAAGGATTTGCTCATGGAATCTGTGTGGGTTAAAATAACAAAAGGAAGAGGGGGATTTGTGCACAGATGATACAGGCTATGCGAATAGACTGCTATGCATACAAGAATCGCACTTGACCTGGAATGATCGGCACTGCTTTAGTGATCTAGGCATGCATCTATTGGCCTGTACACGTCAAGGAACCACTACAAAAGGGGTAGCCATACTTATGAGAAGAGGCTTGGGTTCTCTTAAGCGCAGTAAGGTCAATCCATGTGGCAGATGGTTTATCCTGGAAATTAACATTTATAATAAAATCTATACCATCTGCTCAATATATGCTCCCAATATAGACGATCCTGAAATTCTGAATTTCTTAAGTTTAGAATTAGCTCAATGGTCATCCCCATTGATATTCTGCGGCGACTTTAATATCCATTTATATAGGGGCCTGGATCTCTATGGCAGTGCCGACTATACGGGCTTAAAGAAAAAGACCTACAAAGCCTTAAAAGGTTTAATAGAAGAATATGGTCTGTCTGATGTAGCATTTGTTAAGAATCCTATATCACCTGACTATACTTTTTTTCTGCTCCTCATCAGAAGATGGTGAGGTTAGATTATTTTTTTATTGAAGCCTCCCTCATTGATAATACTATATTTGAGATATTTCCCCGAGTAATATCGGATCATAACCCAATCATGATAGAGCTAAAAACCTATCCTAGCATCAATGTAAAGCAGTGGTCATTTGATCGAAAACTGTTGGCGGATTCAAAATACATAGAACATATGGGCAAGTGGATTATGGAATTCTTTGAATTTAACAGGGGAAGTGCCCCTTCTAGAATTGTATGGGACACATTTAAAGCGGGTGTGAGAGGAGAGACTCTTTCATATTCAATCAATAAACAAAAAATTATTCGTGATAAAATGGACCGTCTACACAAAATAGTTAGTGATTGGGAACAGAAACTGACAAACGCTATAAAGAATAATCAGAATACCGAACCCATTAAATCTTCATTCGCTATTCATAAAGCAAAACTTTATGAAGCGTTTGCAGCTAAATTGGCAGAAGAATCTGCAGTTATGAGAGCACAGATATTCGAGATGGGAGAACAATCTGGCAACATTTTGGCAAAAAGGATGAGACAAAAGGCGGCATCAACTTTTATTGGCTCAATCAAAGATGAGCTTGGTCTGATACACACTAAACCAGATGAAATTTTAGAGGTTTTTCAGCAATTTTACCTCAAGTTATATGCTCAAGATTCTTTAGACTATACTAGTGAACTATTTTTAAATTTCATTCAAAATGACAATGTGCCCAAACTTTCTTTTGATAAGATCCAGTTTTTAGAACATGACATTACCTGGGAAGAGATAAATTCTACGCTTCTATCTCTTGCCAGTGGTAAAGCCATGGGACCAGACGGGATTCCATTAGAATTCTATCGGATGTTTAGAAATGTGATAAAACAAGACTTGCTAACAACATTCTTGATAGCACAGAAAGGAGATACCCCTCCATCTTGGGCCGAATCGACCATCATGGCATTTATAAAAAAGGATAAACCTCCCTTAGATCCGACCTCCTACAGGCCGATATCGTTTATAAACGCCGATAGTAAAGTCTTTTCTAAAATTTTTGCAACTCGGCTATCTACGGTAATCTCAACCATAATATCTCGTTGGCAACATGGGTTTATACCCAAAAGGGATACCACTTATCATGTTCGTAGAGTAATCACCCTGCTTGATTGGGCAGAAGGTACAAACACATCAGTGGGGGTTACTCTTTTAGATGCCGAAAAGGCGTTTGATCGAGTGGCCTGGCCCTATTTATGGGATTTACTAGCATTTAAAGGGCTCGGACCAGGTATGATAAGAGCACTGAAAGCTCTGTATAATACTCCTATATTATCTATTAAAATTGGAATAAATAAGTCAACCATTTTTCCTATTTGCCGGGGTACCAGGCAGGGGTGCCCTGCTTCTCCTCTGCTCTTTGCAATCTACATTGACGCTTTTTTAAATAAATTACATCATGAATATGATATCACACCTGTAGTAGCAGCAGACATACATTATAGGGCACTAGCATACGCTGACGATGTGGTTGTCCTTACCACAGATATAGCTAAAGCAATCCCAAAAATAGAAGATCTGGCTAATCAATTTGGTGCCTTCTCGGGCTATAAATTAAATATGGCTAAGACGCAAATTGTATTTACCGGCCAAAACCCCTCATTACTTAGTAATATAGTTCCCGTTGCAACATATCTGGGTATTAAGATCACCTCACCAGTCTCACAAATTCCCGAAATAAATATTTTACCTATGATAAAGAAATCTAATATTCTAATTGAGCGCATTAATCACCTACATCTTTCTTTATATGGCAGAAATAATGTTATGAAGATGATGATTCTCCCTAAATTTTTATATCTATTTCGTTGTATTCCTTTAGAATTTTCTATGCCTATTTTCAAACAGTTGGAGAAAATGACAGGAAGATTTCTTTGGGGGTACAAGCGACATCGAAGAGCCTATCAAAAAATGATAATCCCAAAAGATAGGGGGGGCTGGGGCATACCATATTTCTTTTATTACTACTTATCATCAGTATTGCAGTTCAGCTCTCCCTTAATAATTAGTGAAAAGGCTCCGATCTTAGATTCCCATTCTCCATCTATTTACGAATTGGATCTAGGGATAGAGGCTAAGGGCTGCTTACTAAAATTTGTTGAGCCCAGTTACTACAAAAAAACTAAATTTAAAATTGTAAAAGCTGCTTTTAGGGCTTGGAAATTCATTAAACGAATTTTCGACATCCCCAGAATTACGAGATATACTCCCTTGGCCTCCTCTAATATCTTCCCATTCGTAGGTATAGACAGTACTATGAGAAGATGGCGTAACTTTGGTATTACCCAGTTCAGTGACCTCTTACAGGATAATAAACTTTTATCATTTACCGAACTCCAAACAAAATATAAACTCACGAATGTTGATTATTTTAAATATTTACAGTGGCATAGCTATTTTAATACACTATCAGAGCAAGAAAGAACATCGTTACAACAAATTTCCTTGATTGACTCTTTGTATCAAAGAAGGAAAATCAGCTATTTTTAAAATCAGTTGTTGTCTAAACATCCAGATGATATACTGTTTAGGCAAAATTTATGGGTTGAGAAATTGGGATCAAACTCAATTAAGATGGAGGAATCTATCCATTTGGCTAATTCTATTTTGCTTTCAGGAAGGAGTAGAACTCAACATTACATGGTGTTATATGATCTTTATTATACACCAGCTAAAATCTCAAAATGGGGCTCCTCAGTTGGCACGGCTTGTAATAGATGTGGCCTACATGCAGCTGACTCTGTACACATGTTTTTTTCATGCCCACATTTAAGTAGAACTCTATCAGAAATTCAACATTTTCTTTCTTTGATACTTGAAATCCCTGTAATACTAATATAGGAAGAATGGGGCCCCTGCCTAATAGGATGAACCCTGGCAAGGAAACAGCATATGGGGTAAGGGGGGAGCAACTGTGCACCGGGTTATGTGCCTGTTTAGAAAAGGGAGAGAAAACTAACAAACTAATGACTAGAGACACTTTTTGATTGTGCTAATCTATTATGATATTTTATTTTTATGACATCTTTTTTTATGGAAATTATTTTTCTTAGTTCATTGTAATTATAATTTACTACATATAAAAATGACAATACATGTACACACAGTGAGATAATAAACAATTGAATCAAAAGGAATGCACTTCTGTATTTTTTATAATAATTGATTCAGTTGCTCCCCCCTTACCCCAAATCCCTGTAATACTCACAATCGAGCTTGTTATGATAGGAATCTCTGCTATATCTATGATAGACGATCATAAAAAGCTGTTATTTATCTCTGTTGGGATCTTTCGCTCTTGTGTGACGCAGGATTGGATCAGCCCAGATTCACCCTCATTTTCTTCCTGGCAAGGGCGCCTGTTGGCAAGATAGATTATGGAACGAGCTATATATACTACGAAAGGACGTAAATGAAGGACAATGGGAACTAAAATTTGGGAACCGGTAGAGCGATGGATGGAGGGAGAAACCGGATTAGTAGTCTAGTTAACTAATTTTATGAGTTAACACTGTTGTGTATTTAATGTACAATCTCTGCTGTATATATGAAGTATTCTCTACTGCTTTTGCTTAATTCTTATGTTGCTTTTTTGTCGTTTATAGTATATGCTTGTAACCTGATCAACTCGCAATAAAACAATAACATAAATTTTTTTTTTTTTAAAAGCAAAGAAGAATAATTCACCACTAGCAAGTAAGCATTTGTAAAGGACAATAGAAGGAACAAATAAAAGCCAATGGGCAGGCTGTAATCCCACAAAGTATAAACAACATTTCTCGAAGAGACAGTGCAAGTGCTGTCTAGCCGAGACCTAAAAATTACGTTAATTCTGATCCTCTGACTTCGTCTCTCACTTGACCAGACATGAGACACCGGCATCAGCTAGGCTCAAAGTAAATGCATCTTTACTTCTGAAGTCTTCACAATTATACTAGTGCTTATAATTAAAATCCCCTTACAAGAAAAAAATATGTAAGTGAGAAACCTGAAAATAATGCCCACATCAAATTTAGGCAAATGCCCCAATCACACTCCAAAACAGAAAATAAAGATCGACGCTCATTTACACAAAACATTTAACACTCAAAATGTAAATATAAATGTAAATGTAAAACAGTTTTTGTAAAGAGCATTCTATCGCTCCAAGGAGCATCTTGGCGCTGACCCAGCTATGTTTGCACATCTCACACGAGGGGTCGAAACCGACGACAACAGCCACTAATAACAATTAGAAGAAAATACTTTTTTTTCTTTCTTTTCTTGCCATGCATATATAAAATATTTCTTTTGAATACTTGGCAAAGTTAAATTAAAATGACATTAAAATCCCGAGTTCTAAGATGAGCTCATGGGCGGCTGCCTGGCCTCTCTCTTAACATTGCAAGTTAAGGAGCTGGCAGTGAACACATGCATGCGCCTGGGAACTGCCTCTCTTCGAAACTAGTTGTAAAATAAAGCTTGATTCTGTGTCCACTGGCGCATGTTGAGTCCAGTGGCTGCACACTGCGGCTGTGATCTGTGTTTTGGCGATAAGTCCCTCTTTCGGTGGTGGAGGGAGGTGCATTAGGAGTTGAGGCATGTCACTTCTGAACTGTCAGTCTTTACTGTTAGAGTGAAAATGCCCTAAACCAGCAGGGTTTTAGCTGTAAAATGTATGATGCAGCAATACGACTCATATTATCCTGATACGGTTAATAACAACCTCCAGTTGCAAGATAGGGATGTGCACTCTATACTCCCAATGCATAGTATCCATTCAAACCTAGCCAAAACTACAGAATTGAAAAACGGAATGTGCCATTTTGAGGCACATGCATGTTTGTGGAATCTGATCATTTGTAAACATGCCCCCATGAAATGCATTTTAATAACTGTTAGTCCAAGTGAGATTCATCGGGGTCAGTCACACAGAAAGACGGAGGAAAGCAACCAAGAACAATTCAATGTGAAGTAAACAGATACATTTATTTTTTAAATATTATTTTAAATATTTAAATACGGGTGTTCGTTCAATTCGGATTTATTCTAGAGTAATCTTTGTATATTTATTTGACAAATGCAACCTATGGCAGATTTGCAAAGATTTTCTGCAGGTGAGCCTCAACTATAAATGTCATGGCCTAGTAGTTTCACGAAACAAGATTTAAGTTGTATCCCTGTTACAGCTAGAAATTGGACAGGATACGCTTACCACAGTTATTCACAATTTGCTCAATCATCCTGGATTGATTACACATTCTACAAACGCCCACACAGAAGTAACAATTTGCTTGATTTGAGCTCTTAAACAGTGGCTAACCACTAGATTGACTGGGCAGTGTCAATGTCACGACCTTTAAGGTACAAAAGACAGCAAACGAACATAGAAATATCACACGGAAGAACGATGTATTGAAAAGTCGCTGGGATAAGATTAACCCAGACAATCGGGGGGAAATTCTGACAGAGACAGCAAATTCACAATTAGAAACACCAGGGTCAGTTGAAGAAGCATACTCACAATGGGAATCTTGGATCACACACTCACTAGATAAAGTAGCACCTAAGACCATTCACAAACATAGAACTAGATCTAGAGCAGAAGGATGGTTTAACTCCCAACTATTGGAACAAAAAAAGAGTGTAAAAAGATCTAAAGAGAGTGGAGATAGTGTTATGATCCCAAACTCAAAACAAAGTATAAAGTGGCCATTAGGAAGTATCATGACAACATCAAAATGATCCAAGCCAAATTTTGTAAGGAGAAAATTAGGGGGGCACTGAACTTCTCAAGAGAACTGTTTTCAAGAATTAAGACCTTGACCAATCCATCTACTGACAGTAGCCCATCTGAATCATCAGAGGACAGGTGTAACACCCTAGCTTCATACTTCCTCTCGAAGTTGATGGATATTTACAGTGGCTTTAGAACAGACAAAGACCACCTAACAGAGAAGGAGGAAGAACATGTAGGGGTATCCTTACAACAGGTCGTCACTAACTTTCCAAACATGGAACAAAAGGACCTAGAATCCCTACTAGACATAGTGAAGTCGGCCTCACCCTTAGATCCAGCACCCCCCCATATCTTCAAAACAGTAGCACCGATTGTGGCACCCACCCTAATAAAGATTATGAATCAATCTCTAGACACTGGCATAGTTCCAATGGTGTGGAAACATGCTGTGATAAAACCATTACTAAAAAAAGCCAATGCGAACCAATTACTCCCAGAAAACTACCGCCCTGTCTCCTTAATGCCATATGCTGGCAAGTTACTGGAAAAACATGTCAATAAGAGCTTGACAGAATTCCTGGAGACCAACCACTGTCTCCATCACTCACAGATGGGGTTCAGGACACAACATAGCACTGAATCTGCCCTGTTGGTAGTGGTGGAGGAGTTAAAACAGTCACTAGATAAAGGAAAACCTGTGGCATTGCTCTTACTAGATTTGAGCTCAGCCTTCGATACGGTGAATCACCGTTTATTGTGTAGAAGGCCTTTAGATAAGGGAATAAAAGGCGAGGCACTTCAGTGGCTAACCTCATTACTGGTCGGACGCTCATTCCGAGTACAGGAAAATAATACCTGCTCCAAAACTATGTCACATAAGTGTGGAGTTCCACAGGGCTCATCCCTGAGTCCAACACTTTTTATTGTGTATGTGGAGCCACTCGCCAAAATGTGACTGGAATTCGATATCTCCATGACCTTGTATGCTGATGATACGCAGCTGATCATCTCCCTGGATCCCAAAAACTGCAGGGATGGTGAGAAACTGTCTTCATGTAAAAGTAAAGGAATGGATGACAGCAAGCTGCCTAAAGTTAAATGGTGAAAAAACTGAGCTGCTATTTATCAGAAACAAGGCAATAACTAGACCGATAATAAACTGGCCTGCATGTTTGGTTAAACCACCCACCCCACCTGATACAGAGAAAAATTTGGGGTTCTGGCTAGAAACAAACCTCTCCATGACTTCACAAGCAATAAAGTCACAGCAATTTGCTATGGGCTTCTTAGAATTCTACGAAAAATTCTAGACAGAATACCCACTCAACTAAGGAAGACAGTGATCCACTCGCTGGTCACCTAGCGACTGGATTAAGGAAATTCACTCTTCCTAGGGGCACCCAAATATGTCATCCAGAAGCTGCAGATAACCCATTATCCATTGCCATTGTCCTTTCACCACACCAATCGATGAAGGGTCTTCTAGTTTATCGGCCGCCAGGGTCCACGGGCTCTTTTTTTGAAGAGTTCCAGTCGGTGACCTCTTCCCTGTTACTCACGTCGGAGCATTGTATTGTTGCCGGGGACTTTAATGTCCACATGGACGTGGAAACGGATGCCGACGCGATTAAAATGTTGGATGTCACAGCCCCTCTGGGCCTGGTTCCCTATCATGTTGGACCGACCCATGAGAAGGGACATACTTTAGATTTGACCTTCTCTACGACCCCCATAGAGATGCTGGCTCCTATCCAGGTGCTTTGGTCTGATAACAGGCTGGTGAAATTTTATTTCTCGGAAGTTAGGAAGCCTTCCGGTGCCCCCCGGCAGACTTCCGTGGGATTCAGGGCACTTCACCGGGTCACTCCGGAACTGCTGGCACAGTCTTGCGCGGACCATCCCTGTGCTTTAACGGGGGACTTAGAGGAGGATGTGGAGCGATTGCAGGCCTGGCTCTCAGAGAGACTTAATGATCTTGCTCCTCTGAGACCCCTCCGCAAACCCGAAAAAGGTGCATCTGCCCCTTGGTTTACGGAAGCATTGGCGGCTTCACGTCGGCAATGCAAGGTAGCGGAAAGAGCATGGCGCGTGAAATACGACGCAACGGCGAAACTCGCCTACAGGTCTTTGGCGAAAGCTTATCATCGGAACATCCTCTCGGAGAAGAAGGCTTATTTCGAGAGAAAAATTGAAGCTGCCTCCAATTCCTGTAAGGAGCTTTTCGCCATTGTGCGGGAGTTTACTACTTCACGCGCGGCACCAACTCAGACTCCCCCTCCTGCGCCTTGGGTCAGGGCGATTGCGGACTTTTTCACCTCTAAGATCCAACGGATCCAGGACTCCTTCCCTGTGCTGGAGCCTGAGATGCCCGGTCGGGCGGAGAATGCCGCTGTTACCCTGCCTAACGCAGGTGTGGCCCTGGCAGCCTTTCCTCCTCTCTCGATGACCGCTTAATTTGACCTGATGGCTGGGCTTAAATCAGGTTCCCCTCGGGATGCCTGCCCCGCAAAATTTCTGGCTAAAATGGCAGCTGTCATTAATCCACTCGTGAACCCCCTGCTGAACTGTTCTCTTGCACAGGGTGTGGTTCCCCAGTCCTGGAAGCAGGCAATGATTATTCCCCTGCTTAAAAAGCCTGGTCTGGATGTGGAGGTGTTGGCGAATTATAGACCCATCTCGCTCCTGCCGGCTTTTGCGAAGGTCATTGAAAAGCATGTGCATAAGGTGCTTGCCGATTACTTGGAGTCCCACGACCTACTGCACCCCACCCAGTCGGGTTTCCGCGCCAATCTTAGCACCGAAACAGCTCTCCTGGAAGTCTCGGAGGCGATAAAGGAGGTGCTGGATTCGGGTGGGAGAGCGATGCTGGTGATGTTAGATCTGTCGGCGGCCTTTGACACCGTCCCCCATGAGGGTCTTCTTGCAAGACTCTCAGAGATTGGTCTCCGGGGGACGGTGCTCCAGTGGTTTCGATCATTTCTGGCAGGCCGTCGACAAACGGTCTGGGCTTCTGCTTGCTCCGCCGAGATGTCGCCATTGGGTGTCGGAGTTCCTCAGGGCTCAGTACTGAGCCCAACTCTATTTAACATCTTCATGACCCCTCTGGCGGCACTGGCGGAGTCTTTCGGGGCTCATATCGTTTCCTACGCCGATGTCACCCAGCTCCTCTTCACCTGTGAGAGGGGTGCGGACTTCGATGGAGGTAGGATCCAGGGTTGCCTTGAGGCTGTGTTTCAGTGGTTCCAACATAACAGCCTCAAGTGCAACTCGGATAAATCCGAGGTCCTCTTTTTTGGGTGCAGTTCGGACCCGGACTGGAAAGTGTGGTGGCCTGAGAACATGTTTCCACCAGCAAGTTCGTCCCAGGTGGCAAAAAACCTTGGGATTAAGATCGACAATGGCCTCACACTACGCTCACAGGTAATCGGTCTCACTGGCACCTGCTTTGGCCTGCTCCGGATGCTACGCAAGTTTCTTCCCCTGTTATCGGAGGAACACAGGAAGATCACGGTGCAGGCGATTATAGGCTCGAGAATTGACTACTCCAACGTCCTCTATCTCGGCCTGCCAGAATACCTGCTCCAACGGTTACAGGTTGTCCAGAACTCGGCAGCACGTGCCATCTTTGGACTATCTCGCCGTGCCAGAGCCTCGGGCCTCCTGGAGGCTCTGCACTGGCTTCCTGTCCGGAAGCGGATAATTTTTAAGACTCTTACTCTGGCACACAAAGCCTTGCACGCCTCCGGAGCAAAATACCTTCAGAAAAGGCTGACCTTTTACCATCCCGCCAGGTCGCTCAGGTCAGAATCCTTGTTTCTTGCTGCGGTTCCTCGTGTGAAGAGAGCTCGCATCGGAGGTCGCTCTTTCAAATTACTGGCGCCTCAGTTGTGGAATAAACTGCCTGTGCCCCTGCGCAGCACTCCTAACCTGTTGGCTTTTAGTAAGGGGCTCAAAACCTGGCTTTTTACCTCTTAGTTTCTGGCCCTATTAGGTTTCCTTTCTCTCTGTCTTTTACTTTCTTTCCCTGTTGTGTTATGAGATTAGTGTGCAATTCAAAGCGTCGGGACACTCTTTCGAGTAGCCGCACGCTATATAAAACCCCGGTATAACATAACATAACATAACATAACATAACATAACAAATGCAGCCGCAAGATTACTGTGTAACATCCCGGTACGGGAATCAGCGAAAAAGCATCTGAGGAAACTTCACTGGCTCCCAGTAGAGGCCAGAATAAAGTTCAAAACCTTGGTCATTACCCATACAGGACGACATAAAAAAAGTCCCCAAAAAAATAAGAAATCTGATCTCGCCCTACATCCCAAGGAGACAGCTGCGCTCAGAACAGAAGAAAGGCTAGTTCAAACCAAGGTCTGTAGGGAAAAATGGGGAGGAAGATCTTTCTCCCACTTGGCCCCCAAATTCTGGAACTTCCTACCACTGGAACTGAGGCGAATAGGGGGGAGCCACAATTCTGTAAAAAAATTAAAACATGGCTGTTCACGCAATATCTGTAAGGTTTAACCTGCCCAACTTCAGTATCTAATTGCACAGCACTGGGAAGCCTAAGGGCAGCCATGCGCTTTACAAATCCTTCATTCATTCATTCATTCATTCATTCAACTGCCTTAAAGATCTTTGACCAGAACAATGTTCCGATATTTGGAGACAGATTATTTCTCATACCACTCAATTTATAGCTATTGATTTATTATTTATTCCCATCCCTCGAACCTTTACTCTCATATTCTGTTTACGAACACAAACTCTTTACTCACTCAACACTAGCAGTATACTTTCAGAAAGTGTAATCAATTGATTACAAAACAATATAATGTTTCAGGACAGCTGACACTTTAAGACTTTGATAGAACTGAGTTTGGAACAAAGTCCTTGTGCAAACAATTGTCCTAACATTATATTTTGATTTGAGTACCATAAATGAGCAGCTTTGTCAGTCCTATAAGACAGAATGTTTCTTGTCACCATCTTAAAAATTGCTTTCTCATCGTGCCACCTGTTTTATTTTTGGGTGTCACCTACAGAGTTTTTAAAGACGTATTGTGTACTATACCAACACTTACAGTGGGCTTTGCATCAGCTTATTGCTTACAATTGGTTGACTTTCTTATCGGTTTCATTTGCTTCAATGGTTTTTCTTCCTCTTGTGTTTGTCCCTCCCCTGGAGCCTAGCTTCTTTACCATTCTTTTGATTGTATGACTTGTACCCTTCTATTGCTTATACTCCGGTAACTACTTTCTGTTCCAGCCAGGGCTGGACTGGCCGTAACGGGGAGCGGGCAATCCCCTGGTGGGCCGCACGGGTGGGGGCCGGTTTTGGGCCCTTGGGGGCAGTTTTTGATACATGGCCGTTTTTGCAGCATATCGGCCCTGTAATAAAATAGGATTAAAACCGGCCCTGGCAAAGAGCCTGGCGGCACCCCAAACCCCCCCAGGGGGGGGGGGGGGGGGGGGGGTGAGCACTTTGGCAGGGCCGGTTTTGGTTCCCAGTCTGGTCCTGGTTCCAGCGCTCCATGGATGTGCATGTATTTTCTTGCTCTCTCTTTTATGTGCTGCCTTCCCCTTTACATCCTGCTCAAGGGATGCAACTCCTGGAAACTACTGCATGGGGAGACCATTTTAGGTTTCCCTCTGTCCCATGGGAAATCAATGGCGCCCTTCAAAAGCACCTGGTGTGTAGTTTGAGGGTTTCTCAGGTTAAGGATGTCTGAAAGTGAGACAAAAAACAAATGTATACTTAGTCATTTGAGAAATTATAGTCTCACTAAATAGTCATTACGGATTATGGGTTTCAGGTTTCACAGTGGATTTGGGAGCAGCGTGGTTCAATTTGGAATTGGCACAACTTGATTGGAAGTTGTACACATACTCTGGTAAGTGGCTAATAAGTAGCATGCTTCTACATTTTAGGCCTTATTATATGTTCCTTATGATTTTCTCCTGTGTTGCACAAGTGTGTTGATGTTGTCAGAAGTACAAGAAGTAATTCAAGAGATGAGTTTTATATATAAATATATATATATATATATATATATATATATATATATATATATATATATATATATATATATATATATATATATATATATGATACAGGTGTTGCGGCAACATTGACTGATTGGCTACTCTGATGACTGAGACCTGATTTGGGAACTCTGTAAGTAAAACACTTTGCAAACTTAGCAAATGCGGGAAATACCATTGATGTGGCAGTCAGTGGCTTTGTATCACCTTCTGCTGTGGCAATAAAACTGACCTAATAAACTTGAGCATCTGGAAAACTTAAAGCTTAATAACGTGCCCACAAGGTCACAGAATTCTGAAGAGATTTGTAGAATCCTTTCTGTTGGAAAATGGTCGTCACTAAAGGTTCATCCCAAACGTTTTGCCTTCCTCCTCCTATTTGTCGGACCTTTTTTTTAGCTTCAGGACTCTGAGCGCTTTACCACTGCTAACCAGCACTAAAGTGCATGTGCTCTGTCTCCTAAACATGATATAATTGGCTTACACTTGATTGGTATATTAAATGTACTTTTAAGTTCCTTGTAAAGTGGTATACCATTTACCCAGGACCTGTAAATTATATGCTACTAGTGGGCTTACAGCACTGATTGTGACACCCACACAAGTAGCCCTTTAAACATGTCTCAGGCCAGCCACTGCAAAGTCTGTGTGTGCAGTTTTACCCCTTTCGTAGGTTAGCAGTGGGAATTCCTTAATACACTTTTAAGCTGTAATTCTTGATTAGAAAGGAGTAGCTGTGTCATGTTTTACATCTTTGGAATTGTAATGACAACTCTCTTTACTGGTAAAGTTGGATTTTACATTACTATGCCTGTTTCCAATACACATCTGGGGTGGGTGAAAGCTACAATTTGTGCATTCCTCTAGACCACCACAAACACAGGAAGGTTAGGTTTTGTCCGAGTACTCATCTGCATTCTGATGGCTCTTCTGGGCCAGGAAACGAGGGAAGAGTTGGCACTTACACCTGAATGATTACCCCCCTACTGAAGCCAGGACTGGGAAGAAAGGACCAATGTGTACTTCAAAGAAGACACTTTTTTGAAGTCACCCCCACTTCAAAGACACAAAGGGGTATAACCCCACCCATTCAGACACTTCTAGACCTGTAACTGAACTCCGTCAGAAGAATTGATGTGCTGCATCAACTGATACTCTGCTGGACTGCTGTTCTGGAAGACCCGTTTTATGCTTGAAGTGATCTCCAAGGGCTTGTCAACATCTCTTCACCTGCTCCTGTGCCTGGTTCACTGGAAAAGGACCCAGATACTTGCACAAGAGAAATTGACACATCTGCAGTCTACATGTAGCAGAACCGGGGCATCGACCCTGTTGCGGGAGTAGGATCAGCACATTGCTCTCGGAACCAGTGCATCGAATTGAGAGCACAATACATCTGAACCACGCAATGCCGCCTCTGTAGTGTGGAGAAATAGGTGCATCTCCTCAGCTGTGTGAAGAAACTCAGTACATCGATCTCGGAACTACTGCATCTTGGCTCAGCTCTTCATCTACAGAACCGATGCATCAGCACCACTGCAGGCAGAAAATAAACGCATCACTTTGACTATTTATTTATTTATGAGTTTGTATAGTGCTAGAATCGACTCCCGAAAGAGAATCTCTGCGCTTAGATGGACAGTTATGGAGAGTTGGTGATCCTAGAATACTTAATGAGTTTGAAACAGGAAGGTTTTTAATAGTTTTCTGAATTTGACATATACTAAACATAGCCTGAGGGTGACAGGGAGTTCGTTCCAGAGGCGGGGGCCAGGGTAAGAAAGAGCCTTCCCTCCCAACCTTGCCCTCCTAATGGAGGGGACTTCGAGAAGAGATTTATTACTGGAGCGGAGAGCACGTACTGAAATATAAGGTGTGAATTTCTCCACAAGATAGGGGGGCGGGCATTTTTTGGAGAGCTTTATGAATCACACAGCATGTTTTAAATTTAATCCGTTGGTAGATAGGCAGCCAATGGAGCTTTTCCAATAAAGGGAGCAATGGTGATCTGGGAGGCGCATTCTGGACTAGCCTTGCTGCTGTATTTTGGACTACTTGAAGTCTGCTAAGTGAGGTGTCATCAGCTGAAGTCAGCATCCCATTACAGTAGTCCAGGCGACTAAGCACTAAGGCCTGAACTAACATTTTTCGGGTGGAGTCCGGAAGTAGCGGAAACACTCTTCGGAGCAATCCAATCACATGAAAGCAAGAGCCAGCTGTCTGGTTTACTTGCTCATTTAGAGTTAGGCCTTGATCTAATCGAATACCTAGGTTCTTCACCACCTGCTTTGGAACAGGGTCGAGACCCAGGTCTGATGGCCACCAGTCCGGCGTCCATAACAACGGGGCCTCACCAAAAAGCATCACCTCGGTTTTTTCCACATTACATTGCAAAAAGTTGTTAGCCATCCACTGTGATATAGCCTGCATTCCGTCAGAGAAAGCCTGTTGAACCACCATGGTTAACGTGCTGAATGGAAAGAGGAGCTGCGTGTCGTCAGCATATGAGACGGGAATAAACCTGTATGACCTCATGAGACTGGCAAGGGTGGCAACATAAATGTTAAAAAGAGTAGGGAGTATGGACTTGACATTGACTTATCGCTCGTCTGCACCCCGCATCTTGCTGTTTCTACCAGGTTCAAGGTACTCTGTTCACAGGGCCTGCGTGGCTCTTATCCCGGTCTGCGCTCCATAGCGGTTGGCCTGAACTGTTCATTTTGCCCCGGTCCAGTGCAAACAGATAACCGCCATTGGCGCTTATTGCTTTAAAGTGCTAGAACTCTTTTTTAGGTCTCGCCTTTTCCTTTCCGAAGGAATGGGACATGGCGAGAATTCAAGTGCTCAAAATACTCGTGAAACTACGGGTTTTTTCGTGCGGTTTTCTTCGAGTTCACGTGGCCACAGGCACGCGCTTTTGGGCCATAAACTTTCACGGCCATCTGTTCCCCAGCTCCAGCACCTCCCCTCTCTCTCCCCGCGCACAGACTTACTTGGATTTCTCCTCCCCCTCCCCAGCCAGCTTCCCCCAGGCTGTGTTCCCTCCCCTGCTACCCCATCCTCACTCATCCCTCGCACCCCCTCCTCCTTCAGGCCCCCACCATTTGCTCCGGACATTGCTTGTTTGCACTTGCGATATTTATTTGTTGTAAGGAACATGTTTATTTATGGGTTTTGTGTTGCTTGATTTAAACGTGCATGCAGCTTGCCTTGCGGGCTTTAGCAGTGATCTGCATTTTTTTTCTAACTTTAACATTTTGTTGCTTCTCTTAATTTAGGTAATGTGTATTCCACAGATGCGGTAAACCTAAAGATAACAATCTTCACTAGAAGGCTGATTTTTGCTTCATTAGCGGTTGCGTCTTCACTGTTAGGAACGGACCATGTTTTTCTCTTGTGAAGGAATTGTGCTTTATTTTGAGAAATATTTTCTGTTTCCTGGCTAGATCTGCTTTTAATTCTGATGGAAGGACTTTTTTCCCTGTTTGGAACGGACGTGTTTTTTTCTTCCAAAGGGCTTTGCCTTATTTTACAATTTGTTTTGTGTTCTTTGGCTTACATTGTTTTTATTTCAGATGGAAGGGATTTTGTTTTCCTGTCTGTACATAAATGAAGTGCACGCAACGTATTCAGCACACCGTGTTCAATGACCCCAACATAGTTAATACAGAAAGTCTCCTAACCCCACTCCCCTGCGTTCCCACCAGCCCCCACCATATGTTTTCCTGTTGATTCCTTTCAGAGACAACTTTTTTCGATTCAACAAAACACAGACATGCTTCTTAGAAGGACGATAGCAGTCTTTATAGCTTTTCACAACTACAAAGCATTCTACCTGTTCCCGCTGCTACACCCTTTTTGTTTTGCTAATTTACTATTGTTGCAACCAAAGGTTCCTAAGTTTCGTTGCAAAGTTAATTTAGTATTCAAATGCTTTTAGGCTATAGGACCTTCTACTGTGCTTACACCTTCAATTTTTTTAAAGAAAAAACGCTACAAGAGTCAATTTGCAGTCCCTGAACATGGTTAAACAGCCTTCCTCTATACTCCAACCCCCATGCCTCCCGCTCCACCCGTATGCGAGCACTTTCTAATGGGAACATTTACTAATACATGGTCACGGTGCAATAAAAAACACAGATGCTTCTTTCAACACTGATAACAATCTTTACTGTGTGGCAGATTTACAACGGATTGTACCATCTCCTCCTACTTCGCCAATGCACTGTTTCTCTGGTCAAAACCTCTCTGGTCCGTTCAAACATAAAACAAGCATTGGCATAGCCAATAGGTCTTGAGTTTGAGCTATTGGCATTGTAAATGACAATGTCTTTTAGTTTTCTTTTCATATTTATGTTTTAATAACGAAAACAAAAATAAAAGGCATTGTTATTTGCAATGTCAATAGCTCAAACTCGCATAAATGCGAGACCTATTGCACCGCAAATGCTTGTATTCTTTACTAATTTATATCTCAACTTCTACTTATTGGATTTTTTGTCATTTTGTTCTTGATTTATGTATACAATTATTGTCTATTTTTCTAAACCAGTGTGCAATCTTTTTGTTGTGTTTTCATTGTGTTACTGTGAGTGTGTTGCACAAATACTTTACACATTGCCTCTTTACATAAGCCTGACTGCTCCGTGCCAAGCTACCAGAGGGTGCGCACAGGTTATCTTTTAGTGTGCATCTAGCTTACATTAACTAGAGCAGTGGCCCCTATTTGGACAGGATGCATACCTCTGCCAACTAGAGACTCCATATCTATCGTTGGTGATCAGTGGTGAGGATAGGACTAGTGTTTGTGCAATACCATATAACTCATTGTCACTAAAACTCCATACTAAGACATTTTGGAACCCTTTCCAGTTCTGCCTACATTGGCTTTTTGATGTTTTGTTTTCGATAAACCATGTCTCTCTTTGGAGAAGCAGCACCTGCACTTGCAATAATTGATTTTGAGCTGTCCAAGTTAGAATCCTACACTTGGGCCCAGCTTAAGAATTTTCAAAAGGGGTTTCAAGTATCTATGAAAGGCTTAATCCCAAAGGGAGATCTGCAGGAGGCTTTGAGAACCTGGGCAGAGGCTCCTAATACAGGTGCCTCCGCCCAGGATGTTATTAACATTGTATAACTGGTTTACACCTGTTTGGCCTACTTAATTTACCTGTAGGTTCATTGTAAAGTGGTATAACATATACCCAGGGCCTGTAAATTAAACGCTACTAGTGGGCCTGCAGCACTGATTGTGCCACTCACACAAGTAGCCCTTTAAACAGGTCTCAGGCCTGCCACTGCAGAGCCTGTGTGCAGTTGTGCCAAGCCCCTTTTATTACACATAAGTCAACCATAAGGTAGGCCCCAGGAAGCCCATGGGGTAGGGCACAGTATAAGTAAAAGATGTCCCTACTTGGACAGGGTGCATAGATGACCCAATTTCTAACACTTTCTATGTACTATCAGACATATTGTATTCCTTATATCAAACTGTGCTACCAACTTTACCTGCTATACTTAATACCCTAGTATATCTGTAGTTGTTACGTGGCCAATAAAAACCAAAGTGTCCTTCTAGAACGGAATCTCACATTAGCTAAATGCTGCCACTCTGACGCTTTATTATTGTGGTCATTGCTATGGGTTACAGCAAACGTATTCAAAGAAAAGAATGATACGCTGTCACCAGAGATGACAATCGCTAAACAAACTGGTGGGACATCAGCTCCCATATATGTAGCCAAAGTTTGGAACTCACTTCTGGCAGAGACAGTAACAATTGAAAATCACCTGAAATTGAAGAAGGCAGAAGATCTTGCTCTTACAAAGATGATGTAAAACAGATGTAGTCTAACACTGCTTAGGTCCTGATCCACAGAGTATGAGGCAAACCCCTGGGCAGAAGAGCTTACAGTGTCACTACTGTTGTAGATGCATAGATGGACAAGGGAAACTGTAAGCTTGCTCTGGATTTCCCTTTGGAGTCAGGTGGTCTAATGACCACAGGGAATACTTCCAAAACAACTGAAGCTCGTACCACCAATGTGTTGGGCAGTAAACTGACTTCACTGCAATAGCCTGGGAAAGAGGAGCTCAGGGCGATGTTTAACCCGTTTTTAGGTTGTAAACAAACCCTGAGGCTAGCAGTTTCTACTGATAGTCATTCCAGGTAAGTGGAAGATATACAGAACTCTGCTGCTAAGTATTTTCTTGCCCCTGCTGCTGGAACATCTAGAGTGAAAACTGATTAGAAATACTGCTGCTGTGTCTGCAACACTGGCCAGGCATCATTTGGAGCAGTGGCCCAGATCCCCTACTGGAATTTCCTGGGAAGATGTCCTTCTCAGACAGTGCATTACTCTATACACCTCTTAGGACCTCGATCCGAAGACCAGATTCCCTGCAACACAATGTGCAATCCGCTCCATCTCTGCAAAAGCATTCTACTTCTCCGACCTACTGGGCCAGTGAGGCTGTTCTACTTTATCTCTACAAAGTAAGTGTAACCACCCATGTGCATGACAAAGAGCTTTACATGAAACTGGTCTCTGACCCTACTGAAGCTTTTGCTAAGATTTTGAGAACGATTTTGGAAAAAGCCATGGAAAGGGGGACCATCACACAAAAAGATTTAAAATATCTGATTCACCCTCATCCGAAATGCCCCAGCATTCACATGCTGCCCAAAATCCATAAAAATTTGCATCAACCACCATTTAGACCCATAGTGTCTACAAAAAATTCCATCCACGAACCCACAGGGAAGTTCGTCGACATGTACCTGCAGCCCATGGTGAGAGGCATGTCCACATATATACGAGACTCTACCGATTTTTTGAATCAACTGAATAAAGTGACATTAAACCCCAACATCCAATACACTTTTGTAACGATCGATGTGTGTGTTTTATATACATCAATACCGCACAACAGGGGCATTGAAGCCTTGGAATCTTTCTTACTACTAAATCCCATGGATGATGATTGGAAAGTGCTACTACTCGAACTTATGCAATTCATGCTATACCACAGCTACTTCAGCTAGGATAATGAGTTCTACCTGCAACTAGTTGGCACTTCTATGGCCAATTGTGCAGCCCCTAGCTACGCAAATTTGTTCATGCACCGATTGGAAATTGACAATATCTTGGAAAATGTTCTGTGGCGCAACAAAATTGAGACATTCTGGAGATACATCGACGACATTTTTCTAATTTGGGCAGGTCCTCCAGAGGAAATCAATGACTTCATCTCTTACATCAACCATGTTGATGACCACATTCGATTTACCCACAACACTGACACCAAGTGTCTATCTTTTTTGGATCTTCTTATTACCTTGGAGAATGCCAGTTTAAAAACCTCACTGTTCGATAAGAAAACGGACCGAAACAACGCTCTTCTGTATACCAGTGCCATCCGGTTCCCCTGAAAAAACACTTACCCTTCTCACAATTACTCAGGGCTAAAAGGATCTGCTCTGAACCTGAGGATTACTTACACACTGAAGAAAACATTCTGCAAAAATACAGGGAAAGAAAATATCCTGAAGCCACTCTGTTGGCTGCTCATGAGCGTGCCACGCTCAAAGACAGAAAAGATCTCCTAACTCCTAATTTGGGACAGCACAAAACTGAAAGACCTGTATTTGTGTCGAAATATTCTTCAAGAAGTCCTATGATAAAAAATGTAATTTTACGAAATTGGCAAATGATACAACTTGAACCAGATTTTCAGGGCCTCTTCAGCTGCACTCCACTATTTGCTTACCAAAGAGCCAATAACTTAAAAAACATGCTGGAATCCAAACCAAAATCCACAGTTACAGTTTTTCAGGTACCAAACCATGTCACAACTGCAGTCATTCCAATAATATCATCACAGGTAACACCATGAATCATCCTCGATCTGGCAAACAAATCCATCTAAAAACCAACGCCACATGTGACTCAATGAATTTGGTGTATCTGCTAAAATGCCCTTGTGGCTTACCCTATATGGGAAAGACTGAAAAGAAGCTCAAAACTCGTTTAACGGAGCATATAAGCACCATAAGGGATAAGAACTTGAAGTCTCCTTTAGCAGCCCATTTCATATCTGCACAACATAACATCAGCCAACTAAGGTTCCTTGTACTAGAGGTTGTCCCCACAAGACTGGGCGTTGATAATCGCAAAAGATTATTACAACGCAAACTTTTTTGGATCAAATTGTTGGAATCATGCCAACCTAAAGACTTAATGAACGGATCGAATATAGTTGCTTCCTTTAAGAATATATGTCAATCTTTGATTGTTTATAATTGTTTATCCCCATTATTATAATTATTATTGTTTACGTTCTCGTAACACTCTATGTTCTCTGAAACCACTCCTCTTTCTTTTTTTCATTATTGTCTGCCACTCACTTTTTTTCCCACAAGTATCTTTATTCCTTTGACTTTAACCTTGTTCCCTTACGAAAAGTTGTCATTCTCACCCAGTCTCCACTTTTTTCCAATGTGCCCTCTACACAGGCTCAGTTCTTGCCTACTTTTGTGTTTCCTTTGTTTCACCAGTTGATGTGACAATAGCTAATGTTTTCCGTTGTACTGGGAACTACCCATTCTGTGATATATTAGCCATGTATTAGTATTTCGCATATTATGTGATATTTCCCTATCCAACATGGCCGACACCGATTCCAACGCATTATCGTTTTTTCCCAACATTATATTGCCATATAATTCCGCTGTTGCTACCTTTTGGATTCTTATAGTCACGTTTTTTGTGAAATATCATTGCACAACCGAAACTCGCTGAACTTGGTTATCGTTATACAGTTCTTTGTAACATCACAACGTTTCTTAGGGTCATTGTCCTTTTTTTATGTTACGCACTTCATCCGGCTTGGTCCTTTATCTATGTCCGGCCACTAACATTGCGTGAACTTCGGCACTTATGGTGCACCGAATTGGTAAACGCAGAACGCTACCACGCCGTTCTTCGAACGTTTTGGGTAAGACTTCAATGAATCGACAGCATGTTTTCCTCACACTTTGGGACACACTTCCATCGGGGGTAAACCTTTGGGGTACCAAGGATTTGTTTAGTTATCGGTTTTGATTACTTCAGCCCGTTTTAGACGCCACTCGGGTATTCTCACGCTGGTGTTCGTTTTTTTTCTTCAACCTTTTTTTTTCTTCAACCTTTATTTTGGTTCTCTAAAACCATGCAAAGAATCTTATAACCGCATCAGTGTTTGGTTTTCGTTTTTATTTACTTCTTGGGTTTCCACTTTTCGTGATCTTCACCCTTTGATCCCCTTGATGTACTATGTTTTTTATGAAGTTGAGTGCAGAGTTCCCTTCCTAAAGCAATGTTTATTTCCTCCACAGATAAACCTATCCCCTGATGAAGGGACCCAGGTCCCGAAATGCATAGGGATATTGGCATTTCAAAACGTACATGTTAAATGATTTGAACATAACTCTACTGTCTATATGAATATCAATATACGACTTTATGGATTAAAACTATGATGAACTGATTGGATTGTTGAACTTGATTACTTTTGAACAAACTGAGGTAATTACCTCCATAGGAGCACCACAGGACTCAGTGTGGGAATCCCCCACGCTCCCTTGCTACTACTTAATCCTCTGTCATCACAGAGGGCTCATGGGGAAGATTACAACTAAATACCTCACCCCACAAAGTTAGGTCATTCCACCTAGGTGTATATGTTCCCTTTCAGGCACCTCTTGACTCATTCTGATCCCAGCTAGTCCATCCCTCATTGAGAACAATGTATTTGGCAATGAGGTACACTCTGCTCAAACATCTAACAGCAGTGTGCGGAATCGTTCTCACACCCTCCTACTTGGCACTGTTTTTTCTGTCCTTTTCTCTATGTCGCAGAACATCTATCCCTAGCTAGATCCAATGAGTCTCCAGGAGGACAGTATGTAAAAGACTCCAGCTGGCCCCTGAGTACCCAATATCCTGCAAACCCCTGTTAAACATCTTTAACGAAGCCTATACTCACCTAAAGGAAGACAATCTGGGCCCTGTACTAGGTATTAGAATATTAGGATTTTGAGTCATTTTTTTGTTGTTATTAATTATTTTGTTACGTTAGGAGGTAAAACTACTTCAACCATGGAATATTCTGTGAAATGCTCTTCAACTTAGTTACTGATTAAACTCTCCTTATCTAAATTCATTTTGACCCTAATACCCATGTAACTGTGTTACCCTACAGTAAGTTTCATGCAACAGGCTCAGCAGCACCAGGAGTTGCTATTGCACTACATCAGTGTTTTCATTGGCATGGCTGCTGGCTTAAACGACCCAGCTACTCACCAGTAATCATCATTACTCTAAGTTCTGGTCTTCTTTGTCCAAGTCCGTACAGGTTCAGTGTTCTCTCTTTACTTGCAGAAACTTTCCCCAAGCCAAAGCTAATTGTTCTTGTTAGACCTGTTATCATTGGCGTGGGTATCCCCTGTATTTTTGCCTTTACCTCCTGTGTTTCGCTGTGTGTTGGACTTCGTCTTTTGTGGATCTAGATGCTTTGGGCACTTTGCCACTGCTGTTCAGTGCCAAAGTGCAAGTGCTCCCTCTGTAAATTATGTTATGGATTGGTGATTCCCAGATTGGCATATTTGATTTATTAGTCAGTCCCGGGGGAAACTTCACTAGACCCTGGCAAACTTTTAGAGAGCCTACCTGCTTTCCTGGGGTCGCTATTGACTTGGGACCACTGCCCTGCGCTACTGTGCTAGCTCACCCCCCCCCCCCCCTGCTGCCGCTCTCTCACATCTTGGTGCGGCCGCTGAGTGGGGGGAACTCGAGGGACAGCAAGACTACAATTCCCAGCAATTGTCGCGGCCGGAAGCCGCATACCTGGGAATCGCGCCAGGAGGCGCAGAAATATCCGCATCATTCCCCGCGTCGCGGGAGCGTTCCGGGAGAAGCCCGGGACAAGGGCAGGACAGTTTGTGACTGTGCGGGACTGGACTGGGCCACCCCATTTCTATCTTTGACAGCGTATGTATGTTTTACCTGTGATACTTATAAATTGCCATACATACTCGTGTGCACGTTAGAGGCCATGACCACAAGTAATGATATAGGAAGAAAGGGCGTAGTTGGGGGTAGTGTCATGGGAAGCCTAGATAATTTTATAATCAGAGCAGCAAGCGTCCTCAAAAAAGAAATTGCTTTAACAGAGAGACGTTTGTCTTTGGACCCACTATATCACAGACGCTCATCTATAGGGGCAATAGTAAACTCTAGCACACCAACACAGGGAGGGTGTTGGACAGGCCTCGTGAAGGGGCCGCTCCCTCCCCGCATATTAAGGCGTGAAGTAGTGTGGCTCACTGGTTAGAGGCGGCAGACCCGAGAGCAGAGGACGGCCCGGGACCAGGGTTCGAATCCCGGTGCGGCAGGTTTCTGGACCAGGGTCAGCGGACTCGATAATTCTCTCGCCTCGGTGCCCACTCTGATCAGCGATCACACTCGGCAACTCTGGGCATTAGCTTGCCTCATCTTCACTAACGGCCCCACCAGACCGCCGGGGATGCCTGGTCTCACCCTGGAGATACCCATTAAGGGACCATCTCTCAGGGAAGCCAGGAAGGGTTTCGCAGCGGTCGAAGCGCCTTGGGACCCTCCGGGTAAGTAGTGCGCTATATAAATGCCTATACATTTACATTTACATTTACAAGGCCCGAGCACCGGCTCTCCCGGTGTCCCCAGAAGAACCACCCCGGCAACCCACAGAAGCAACCCGCAACCTGTCCCCAACGGGACGCCAGCTACCGAACACCCCGACATCGGCTGGCCCGGGCCTCCATCAGCAGCATTGCCCCGGCCCAGCCGCCATCTTGGACACTGCACCACGAGGCCGCGTGGCCCCAGCTCGACCCCAACCCTGGGCTTGGCCAGGCCCCGACATCGAGGCACCACCATCCACCCAGGAGGTGAAGAGACCACTTGGCGGGTCAATGGGAGAAAGGAGTGTCGATGGCTCTCCCCCGCCAGGTGCCGATCGCCCCCGGTCTCCAAGGGCGCTGGCTCCACCCCCCTGCTGGGTGTCTGGACTCCCTCATCCCGGACCTCCCGACCTCCAAGTGCGAGGGTCCGGACATCAAAGGAGACCAGACCTATAACTGGGGCAGCTCCAGAGCAGGAGGGCAGTTGTATCCTGGAGTCGAGAGACACCTTGAAGAACTCATCCTTGATGGACTGCTGGCGCTGCCGCAGCCCTGCCTTGTGAACTACCTCCGAAGCCTGCTGGCGCTGCCGTGGCCCTCTGCAACCTACACCTTCGTCGGGACCTGCTGGCGCTGCCGATCCTTGTGAACCATCGCTCTTGCCTGCTGGCGCTGCCGCGGCCCTCTGCAACCTACACCTTCGTCGGGACCTGCTGGCGCTGCCGCGGCCCATCCTTGTGAACCATCGCTTTTGCCTGCTGGCGCTGCCGCGGCCCTCTGCAACCTACACCTTCGTTGGGACCTGCTGGCGCTGCCGCGGCCCATCCTTGTGAACTATCGCTCTAGCCTGCTGGCGCTGCCGCGGCCCGACCTTCCAGACCTCCGAGCTCGAGGATTGTGAGCTCCCCTTCTGCCCCATCTGTACCGGACCGGTACCAAGACTGTCCCGCTACCCTTTCCCCTACAGAGACTAGAATTGAGAGGACCCTCGTGTCCCGACCTCACTGTATCGCTGATAACCTTGCTTCAAGAATCGTATATAAAGAGTGTTGACCTCATCCTTGTGTGGTGTCCTTCTGTGGGGGGGAAGTTACTCGTCTGTATGATCGCTGGAGACGGCCCTCACCGGAGGCCTCTCCCCCTGTCCTCGGCCGACCCTCCGGGTCCCCGTCTAACATTGGTGGCCAGCGGCGCGATCCGAACCAACGCGTAATCGTACAGAGAGTAACTCACCGCACGACTCAACCACGATAACAAAAGAGAGCGGAACCACAGAAAACTTCCAGATGGAGAAAATAGAAGAGTACAACCACAGAGAGCTAAAACAATTTTGCATGGAACTAGGCATTGCTACCACAGGACTGAGCACGAAAGAAGACTTCAAAAAGGCCCTGGAATCTTGGACAGAGACGGGTACGGCCGTACCCCGAAACCAAAGCCTCGAAGCACCGGAAACGAACACCACCCCGACAGAAGGAGGAAGATCGGGTCTCTCCCCGGAGAAGATCCGAGAACGAGAAAAAAGCAGGCTCCATGAATTGGAGCTGGCTCGACTCCGGTTGGACGGAGAACTAAAATTGGCGGAACAAAAAATAACATTGGAACACTTGCGGCTCCGAGAGGAGCGGGAAGAGAAGCAAAGACAGAGGGAGTTAGAAGAGAAAAAACTAGCCTACGAACATGAGCGCAATCTAAAAGAAATAGAGCTTCGGAAACAGAATAAAGATCTCGGGGTGCCCGAGCGCCCGAACACTCCTGGCACTACAGACCCTAAAGTCCACATCCCCAAGGATGTCGTCAGAGAATATTACCGGAACGACGATATCCAGCAATGGTTCAAAGCCTATGAGGTAGCCATGACCTCCCACCGGATTCCTCGAAGCGACTGGGTAGCCGGGTTATGGGGGAGGTTCGTCAACGAGGGGCGAGACGCCCTGCTGCAACTCCCGGATCATCAGATGACCTCCTACGACCACATGAAAGCCGCCCTCCTCACTCGATACGGACTCACGCCCGAGATGTACCGCCAGCGGTTCCGCGACTGCAAACGGATCCCGGGTACAACTTGGGTGGAATACGTGAACTTTTTCAGCAGAGCATTCGAGGGGTGGATCAAGGGCAGCAAGGTGACCACCTACGAGCAACTCTTTGACCTCATTGTGTGGGAGCACCTCTCCAACAATTGCTTCGTCGAGCTCAGGCAGCACCTCCTCGACAGTAAACTGACTGAACCTCGGCAACTCGTCGCCGAAGCTGACTGATGGGAGAGCACCCGAGTTGCCCGAAACGGGCCCAGCGAGCCAAACAGAACCAACCAAGGTCCCCGTCGCCCCCGAGGAGGAGGAGGCCAGGGTCGGGGCAGAGACGCCGTCCCGGCGGCTCCCGCCAGCAACACCCCGCCCCCGGCCGGCAGGGGAAACCCCCCAATGCGTCCAGGGTTCCGAGCCAACGTTACTTGCCACCGATGCCAGCGACCCGGCCACTACGCCAACGACCCAAATTGCCCGAAGAACCAGAATCCTATGCCCCGCCAGGTCGCTGCCGCTGCCCTGGGAGAAGAGCAAACCCCCAAGGATTATGAAGAGTACGAGCCAGACCAGCCCGAGTGGGAACCAGCAGCGATGTCCCTGGTCTGCCTAGGGGAAAGAGACATGATTCCGCGGGCTCCCCTACCCGCCAATACGTGGAAATACAGCCAGTGGGTCAATATAAATGGGCGCCAGGCTGAAGCCCTACGCGACACCTGGGCCAGTGTGACGGCAGTCCGCTGTCATCTGGTAACCCCGGAACAGATCTTGCCAAACGTCCTTTGCCCCGTCCGATCAGCCGACAACTCAGAAAGCCTGTGTCGGATGGCCTGCGTCCCCTTCGAGTGGGGAGGAGTATCCGGAATGCTGAAGGTGACTGTCCGCGATGATGCCCCAGTGGACTGCCTCCTGGGGAACGACCTCGAAAGTTTCCCCTGGGCAGCCGTCGAAAGAAGAGAGCACCTGGGGATGTTGGGCCTCCCTGAATGGGCCTGCGTAACGACCCGGTCCATGGCCGCCCGCGCCATCTCCAGTCCCGAAGAACCCGAATGGCCAGAACCTCCTCCCCCGATCGCCCCGGAAGGAAACGCCCTAAGCGCCAATCCCCCAGGGCAAAACAAAGAAGGGCCCGTTCAACTCCAGGACCTTCCCGAACTGGCACAGTGGCGTCAAGAGGGGGGGTCCCACCCAGGAACAATTCCGACAAGAGCAGAAGACCTGTCCCTCCCTCGAGGGACTCCGGCAGCAAGCCCTCGCCCAGAGCGCAGGAGACACCGCAGGGGCCCACTGGATTTATTGGGACAATGACCTGCTCTACAGTGAGCAAAGAATTGCTGAGCTGGGGGCCAGTCGGGTGCTGGTGGTGCCCCTCCGCTTCAGAGACTTCCTTTTGAACTTGGCACACGATGTCCCCCTCGCTGGGCACTTGGGGCAAGACAAAACATACAACCGCCTGGTAACCCACTTCTACTGGCCCACAATGCGAAATGATGTCTCCAACCACTGCCGGGCCTGCCCCACCTGCCAAGCCAGCGGGAAGAGCGGCCGAAAGATCAAAGCACCCTTGCAACCCTTTCCCGTCGTCACCACCCCGTTCGAACGGGTGGGAATAGACATTGTGGGGCCCCTAGACCCCCGAACGGCCCAGGGACACCGGTTCATCCTAGTCCTGGTGGACCACGCCACCCGCTATCCCGAGGCCATTCCTCTTCGGACCGTGACAGCACCTGTGGTAGGCCGAGCCCTAATGGGGATCTTCTCTCGAGTGGGCTTCCCCCGGGAAGTCGTCAGCGACAGGGGCACGAACTTTATCTCCAAGTACATGAGGTCTCTCTGGCAACAGTGCGGGGTCACCTACCGGTTCACGACCCCCTACCACCCGCAAGGAAACGGACTGGTCGAGCTGTTTAACCGCACCCTCAAGGGAATGATCATGGGCCTGGAGGAACCCCTACGTCGCCAATGGGACGTGCTGCTCCCGTGCCTCCTCTTCGCCTATCGAGAAGTTCCCCAGAAATCCCTCGGCTTCAGTCCTTTCGAGCTCCTGTATGGACACCCCGTCCGGGGCCCCCTCAGCCTGGTCAAGGGAGGATGGGTGATGGCCCCCCCGAAGACCCCTCCGGACGTATATAAGTATCTCCTGACCCTCCGCAACCAGACCCGGCGATTCAGGGAACTCGCCAAAGCCAACCTTGAGGCCAGTCAGGAGGACATGAAGAAATGGTACGATCAGCATGCCTCCTCCATTGAATTCGAGCCAGGCCAGCAAGTCTGGGTGATGCCTCCAGTCGAACCCTGTGCCCTGCAGGACAAATGGACAGGGCCCTTCAAGGTGATAGAGCACAAGGGCCCTGTCACCTACCTAATAGACATGGAGTCCCCCCGGAACCCCCTACGAGTCCTCCACGCCAACAGACTCAAACCCCACTTCGTACGCTCGGAACTCAGCCTACTGATGGCAACAGATAGTGGGACGGAAGAAGACTCCGAGCCCCTCCCGGACCTACTGAGGACCCGAGAAAAAGATGGCTCAGTGGAAGGGGTCAGACTCTCCGAGGCCTTGTCCTCGGAACAACGCCAAGACTGTCGGGCTCTCCTGCTGCAATTTGCGAACCTGTTCTCCCTCACCCCAGGGGTCACCCCCTGTTGCCTTCACGACGTGGACACTGGGGATAGTCCACCTATTCGACACAGGGCGTACCGAGTGCCAGATCGGGTGCGCACCTGCATCCAGGAAGAAGTCTCCAAAATGCTGGCCCTCGGAGTGATCGAGCCATCCGACAGCCCCTGGGCCAGCCCAGTCGTACTGGTCCCCAAGGCTGCCGCCCCGGGCGTTGTCCCCGAGCTCCGGTTCTGTGTAGACTATCGGGGCCTGAACGCTGTTACCCGAACCGACGCTCACCCCATCCCCCGGGCAGATGAGCTGGTTGACCGCATGGGGGCTGCCCGCTACCTGAGCATCTTCGATCTAACAGCGGGCTACTGGCAAATCGGCCTCACCCCCAGGGCCCAAGAACGATCCGCCATCTCTACCCCGGATGGCCACTACCACTTCAAAGTGATGCCATTCGGCATGAAAAACGCTCCAGCTACTTTCCAACGACTCGTGAACCAGGTACTGGCGGGCCTCGAAGAATTCAGCGCCGCCTACCTGGACGATATCGCTGTGTACAGTCGGCACTGGGCAGACCACCTTCACCACCTCCGAGAAGTCCTGCACGCCCTCCAGCAGGCCGGGCTCACCGTCAAAGCCAGCAAATGTCAGATTGGCCAGGGGTCCGTGACCTACCTCGGACACCAAGTGGGGAGCGGTCTGGTAGCCCCCCTTCAGCTCAAGATCGCTGCCATCCAGTCCTGGCAACCTCCTGTCACCCAAACCGAGGTCCGGGCCTTCCTGGGGCTCACCGGATACTACCGGCGGTTTGTAAAGGACTATGGCAGCATTGTGGGGCCCCTCACAGAACTCACCTCCAAGAAAAACCCCAAAGCCGTCAACTGGACTCCGGACTGTCAAGCGGCCTTCGAGAAATTGAAGGCCGCAATGTGCACCGCCCCGTGCTCCAGGCCCCCGACTACAGCCGGGAATTCATCGTCCAGACGGACGCCTCAGATCATGGCGTTGGGGCAGTACTCTCTCAACTCAACGCCGAGGGAGTCGATCAGCCAGTGGCCTTCATCAGCCGACGCCTGCTGGCCCGAGAACAGCGCTGGAGCACCATCGAGCGGGAGGCCTTTGCAGTGGTATGGGCCCTCAAAAAACTCCGGCCCTACCTCTTCGGTACCCATTTCAGGGTACAAACAGACCATAGACCCCTGCAATGGCTGATGCAGATGCGGGGGAGAACCCAAAACTGTTGCGATGGTCCATCTCCTTGCAGGGGATGGACTTCACTGTGGAGCATCGCCCTGGCCAAGACCACGCCAACGCGGACGGCCTGTCACGCTTTTTCCGCCTCGGCGAGGAGAGTACCCAAGAGGATGGGTGACTCTCCCTTCCTTCAGCTGGGGGGGACGCATGTTGGACAGGACTCGTGAAGGGGCCGCTCCCTCCCCGCATATTAAGGCCCGAGCACCGGCTCTCCCGGTGTCCCCAGAAGAACCACCCCGGCAACCCACAGAAGCAACCCGCAACCCGTCCCCAACGGGACGCCAGCTCCCGAACACCCCGACATCGGCTGGCCCGGGCCTCCATCAGCAGCATTGCCCCGGCCCAACCGCCATCTTGGACACTGCACCACGAGGCCGCGTGGCCCCAGTTCGACCCCAACCCTGGGCCTGGCCAGGCCCCGACATCGAGGCACCACCATCCACCCAGGAGGTGAAGACACCACTTGGCGGGTCAATGGGAGAAAGGAGTGTCGATGGCTCTCCCCCGCCAGGTGCCGATCGCCCCCGGTCTCCCCGGGCTCTGGCTCCACCCCCCTGCTGGGTGTCTGGACTCCCTCATCCCGGACCTCCCGACCTCCAAGTGCGAGGGTCCGGACATCAAAGGAGACCAGACCTATAACTGGGGCAGCTCCAGAGCAGGAGGGCAGTTGTATCCTGGAGTCGAGAGACACCTTGAAGAACTCATCCTTGACGGACTGCTGGCGCTGCCGCAGCCCTGCCCTGTGAACTACCTCCGAAGCCTGCTGGCGCTGTCGCGGCCCTCTGCAACCTACACCTTTGTCGGGACCTGCTGGCGCTGCCGCGGCCCATCCTTGTGAACCATCGCTCTTGCCTGCTGGCGCTGCCGCGGCCCTCTGCAACCTACACCTTCGTCGGGACCTGCTGGCGCTGCCGCGGCCCATCCTTGTGAACCATCGCTCTTGCCTGCTGGCGCTGCCGCGGCCCTCTGCAACCTACACCTTCGTCGGGACCTGCTGGCGCTGCCGCGGCCCATCCTTGTGAACTATCGCTCTAGCCTGCTGGCGCTGCAGCGGCCCGACCTTCCAGACCTCCGAGCTCGAGGATTGTGAGCTCCCCTTCTGCCCCATCTGTACCGGACCGGTACCAAGACTGTCCCGCTACTCTTTCCCCTACAGAGACTAGAATTGAGAGGACCCTCATGTCCCGACCTCACTGTATCGCTGATAACCTTGCTTAAAGAATCGTATATAAAGACTGTTGACCTCATCCCTGTGTGGTGTCCATCTGTGGGGGGGGAAGTTACTCGTCTGTACGATCGCTGGAGACGGCCCTCACCGGAGGCCTCTCCCCCTGTCCTCGGCCGACCCTCCGGGTCCCCGTCTAACAGAGGGCTAAAAACAGGGCGTAACAACTTGTTTACTGAAAATGAGAGTCCCATTATTACTATAACAAACACATCATTGACACAGAGCAGTGGCTCTGCCGAAGAACTAGCGGAGCCCAGTGACTCAAACGATGATAGCGTAGTCAGCAGTAACATATCGCTTCCCAGAACCAGGTCCAAAACTAAAAATACCATTAACCATGGAGGGGAAACTAAAACTCGTAAGGAAATCCCCACTAACCAGCCTAAAATACATAGGAAGAGATGGGCAGATATGATGAAAATAACAACGGGAAAAGGAAGACGCAAGCAGCAAGCACCCAGGAGTGCAAGCATAGCAGTGCAAACTCTGACAGCTACAGACCACACTCCCTCAATATACTCCCAGGTAACCACAGGCTCTGAAGCTGAAACTGGTACGATAGAAAATGCAGGCCAGGCATTTGGAAACTCAAATTTTGTAGAGCGTCTTTTTCTAAATATAGAAACTGGTCAAATCACTTATGCTACCTCTTCTCGAAAGGGTAAAAGGCATGGGGGAAAAACTGGTAAAAATAGACGAAGTTTCACGTTTAAATAACGAAATGCTGACAAAGTATGCAGTGTCGATACCAAGTCTAAATATTGCGATACCAGTAAACCCGCCAAAAAATATGAGCAGCTCCCCGGCTGTATCTGGCATAAGCAAGTCTGTCAAACGCACGCAACCACCCATAAGATCTGCTATGGGGCATGCAGATCTACTAAATAAGCCACAAGCAACATTGGGGGAAGCAATACCGGAGACAACAAAAGAACCCCAGCATAGGGATTTAGAGTAAGAAACTGGAAACAACTGTGAGAAGAACCGGGACAAAGGGGCAGCTGAGGGTCTGAGAAATAAAGATTCAGATAGAGTAAGTTCAAAGCCTAAATACATACATATTGACCTACCACCTGATTCATTCCCATACACAGTGGCATTAAAACAAAGTTAGCTACTGGCTAAATATGAATAGGCCCATTCCCTCATCATTGCATGGCGAAATCCTCCATGTTCGTAGATTGAGTTGGGTAGGGCAGAGATAGAAAAATCAAGAAGGGGATTGCATAGTAGTGAATTTCAGGGACAGGCGGGTGGTAAAACATATCTGCGGATGGAGGGCGGGCTATACCGGGAGTAGGATACAAACAGTAGATCTGAGGTATTTCTACCCCCCATTGTCAATGGGCCAACGTAATATCCACCTAGAAAGATCCCAGGGAGAGTGGTATAGGGATCTTCATAACAACCACTTTAAAGTCCCCATCCACAACCGCTTTGACATCCTACACCCACAGGAAGATCTTGAGGGAGTGGATTGACTGTGTAAGGAAATATCCACTCTTAATACACAAATTCTCCCTGATTCACGTAGGGCTGTAGGGTCCAAGGAAAATGATGGAAAATCCTTAGTCCCAGTAATATTAACAATTGCTTTAGATGATAAACTATGACATTCTAACCCAAATATTGTTAGGGCTGTAAATCCCCAAGGGGACTTTGCGGTAGATACTGAGAAAGATACTCCTAGTGACTTGGTTGAAGTATCAAGCACTGTGAGTCATGTGCCAAAAAGAGTCACCCTAAACCCACATGATACTGATTGCAATCTTAAAATGCTCAGCTCGAATATCGCAGGTCTTGAAGCCAGATTAGCGGATAAAGACTGGCTACATTTAATTTCCATGTATGACATTATAATGTTTCAAGAAACATGGGCACAGCACGACCTGCATATACATGGGTTTCATTGCTTTAGCACAGTGGCCACCAAGTCCCACTATGGCCGAGCTGTAGGAGGCCTGCTTTTCGGGATTAGCATAATAGCTGGAGGGAGTTTTAAGGACATAAATATAGATAACCCCAACATACAAATTATAGAATATAAGCGCCAAGTTTCCTTCTTTCTGATACATTTCTACAACAATGATTTTATCTCAGTTCCGAATAAGAATTTCGTAGCACTTTTTAATTCAATTTCTAAACTAGAGGAAAGTTGGGATAAAGGTGAAGGCCTGGGGACCGTATTGGGCGGGGACTTTAATGCCAAACTTCCAAATGATACCTGGGACAAAGGAATAGGATGAGGGGACCCAGTGATGCGGAGGGGATTGGAACTGAGAGCTCTGCTCAATGAACATATCGTGAGCAACATAATGGACTCTAGCCCACAACCCACCATCCAGCCGGTACCAACACATAGAGGAAGGACAAGTACTTCAACTATCGATTATATTTTTGTCACTCCGGGCCTGGCGGACCGCATACTGTCAACAGAGGTTGTGGCAACAGATTTTGGGGACCATACCCAGTGACAGTCGTCTTACGATTACCTCAACGGCCTGTATATTGCACTACACTGGGGGCGAGGGATATAAGTGTATCTACGGATAAGTTGAGGTTGAAATGGAGAGGCATAGACAAAGACAGGATCACTGAGGCCCTAATAAAGGAGAATCAAACATTAATTAACTCATGTTTAGTTATAACAGCTAAAGCCTATGAAGTTATTGCATATTTCACCAAAATATGTTCCATGGTCAGAACCTTATTAATAGTACCGATACCCCACGGCTCAAAAGATCCGAAGTGGTTTGACCATAACTGCTCTGTGGCAAATAGGAATTTGCGTAAGGCCCTCACAGAGATCCCTCGAATCAGGGCAAACGTTAGAATGGTAAGGAAAGCCTATAAATCAGCACTAGAAGGGCGAAAGAGCATACTCCTGGGAGAACGTTGGAAAGCCCTGCCAGAAACTGCAGCAGGGAAACATAGTAATCAATTTTGGCCAGCTGTAAAAGATCTCCACAACATGGGCCAACAAGTAAAATTGGAAAATTGTACTATTGCCAGTAGCATATGGGAATGTCATTTTTCCAAAATCTATGCTCCCCTGCTCAATGAAAGCAATAATAGTAGTACTACCATGCCCCAGAACAGATTGGTAACCTGCAGATAACTATGGGGGGGAAGTGAAAAAGGCAATTTCCCAAAGTCTTGGGAACAAGGTACCTGGACCTGATGGGTTGCCTATAGATCTTATCAAATGGAAACCTGAGCTATGTGCCCCAATCCTCGTGAATGTTTTTAATAGCTTACCCAAAGCACCGATGCCTGAAACTTGTGGAACTAGTATAATTGTCCCTATATATAAAAAGGGAGATAGGTCGGATCCTGTGAATTACAGACCAATCTCGTTATTAGATAATATTTTTAAGATTTTGGGTCGCGTTATTTATAATAGAATCATTGTATGGACAGAGGAAAGTGGCATTTTATCCCCGTGTCAACTCGGTTTTAGAAGCAGGGTGGGCACTGTGGAACAATGTTTAAATCTTAAATTAATTATTGGTAAATATAACATTGCTCGCTCTGCCCAGATTTATTTAGCGTTTATGGACCTGTCGTCCGCTTTTGATTTAGTTAACAGGTCCAAGCTTTGGTCTATTTTACTGGATTATGGATTAGACCATATATTGGTCATTTATTTAGCTTTTTTTACATACAGACCTTAAATCAAGGGTCAGGATAGGAAAGGGAGGGGAATTATCCGGGCCAATTAAAATAGGAAGGGGAGTTAGGCAGGGATGCGTTTTAGCACCCCTGCTTTTTATCATTTACACCAATGGCTTGAGTACCTACCTAGAGAATTCCACCCCAGATGTCCCAAAAGTACACGGAAGACTGCTACCCGCACTCCTCTACGCAGATGATGCGGTCCTAATGGGCCGCACCCCTAACTCCCTGCGTATTTTAGTCAAATGTTTTGCAAAATATATGGATGAGCTAGATCTGCGGTGAATTTTAAAAAGTCCTTTATAATGTCATGTGGCCCAGGAAAAAGACAGTTGAACTCTATATCGGTGGGGGATGAAAGACTTAGCGCCACACATATCTTTCCATACCTAGGAATGGCCTTTGCTTAAAATGGCTCGTGGACTGGGCATTTGGCCCAGGCCACGAGCAAATTCTCAAAGGCCATCAATTCAATTTTAAGTATCCCCAAACCAAAGAAACTGGGCATTACTAAAGCTATCACCAAAATTTTTAATCTGCAATGTGTGCCGGTAGCTACTTACGGGGCAGAAGTATGGGGTATTGGAAACAATCGCTATATACAGCAAGAAGAAAAACGTTTTTGCAGAAAGTTGCTAAGTGTGCCTATCTCAACCTCTAATTATATTCTACACAAAGAACTAAATTTGCATAAAAGCCTGTGCAGAATAGGCAAAGAAAGCATTTTTACTGATCGTAGTGAAGCTAACATGGTGAATAAATCTGATCTGAAGAAAGCACTTTATGCACTTTATACAACGGAGAGAATCAGGATAGAATCAGTGACAACTACGGTTACTAGGTACATAGATAATGAATTATATAGATATCCTTTAGCACTGTATCTAACATTACCTTTGACACAATGGGAAAGAAGTCTCCTGTTTCGACTAAGGGCTGGTACTGTTAGTTTTATGTTAAACTTCCCTCTGGGTTATAATCCGCGTCTAGGTACAATAAGCTGCCCCTGTGATGGGTTAAGTAAACAAAATGACTTGCATTTTTTCTTTTTATGTAATTTTTACTCGAAGTATGTAAAATGGCTTTTAATCCCACTTTTTAAAAAATACAGACCAATTACTAGGGAAGAATCATATCAATTGTTGCTCACCCTGGACAATGAGGAGATAGTTGTTCGCACCTGCACTTTTCTAAAAATTGCCGTTCGCGCCCGCAAAATGATGGACAATGCCTAAAGCCCCATCCGTGCTTGATGTATGCTGCTTATTAATTTTTGAGGATTTTTACAATAATTGTGTAAGTGGTATATGTACTTTTTATGGATTTTATGAAATTGTATGAAATGTATAGGTACTTTTATGAATTCTACAAAATTTGAATAAAGTTTCTGATCTGATCTGATCTGATCAGTCCCTAGTACAGTGCACTGTGTATGCCAAGGGCCTATAAATCAAATGCTGCTAGTGGGCTTGCAGCACTGATTGTGACACCTAAATAAGCAGCCTGTAAATGTAACTAAGACCTGCCACTGCAGTGCATGTGTGCAGTCTAGTACTGCCAAGTCGACTTGGCAAGTGCACCCAATTGCCAGGCTCTAACCTTCCCTTTTCTTACATGTGAGTCACCCCTAAGGTAGGCCCAAGGTCCCCCTGTAGGCAGGACGCAGTGTATGTGAAATGTAGGAAATGCCCTGATGGGTGTGGCATGTCCTTATAGTGAAATACTGCCAATTTCGTTTTTCACTATTGCAAGGCTATCGGTCCCACAGGATAGAATCAGGAGTTAACTTATAACATCTTATAAGTATACCGGCCCATGGGAACAAGATAGGAAAATAACGTTTAGTATGCCTGAACTCAGAATGTAAAGATGCATCTTTTAGTGAGGACGATTTTTACATTCTGTGTTTGAAAATACCACTTTTAGAAAGAGGGTATTTTCTTGCTTAGCCATCCTGTGTGCCTCTGCTAGGTTTGAGTATTGATTATCTGGTTTTGGAGTGGCAGGGGCTGGGGAATTGTATTCTGTTCAGACAGACACTTGGAGGAGTGAGGTGTGTCCTGCCTTTCCAGAGTGAGTCAGGGCTGGGCTGCATTAGAGTAGGGGGAGGAGATTCCTTTCACACTTGAAGAGACCTGGTCTGCTTTAGACAATGCTGTCTCCACCTCCTGCCGGGCAGCTGCACCAGAGAAGACAGAACTGGTTTTGGCTGGGCACAGTGCTTCTCTGCCACCAGAGAACAAAGGATTTTGCTGCATAAATATTGGGGCCCAGAGCCCAGAACTTTAAACTACTTCTGAAAATCAAGAGGAACCTCTGCCAAGGAGAAGAGCTGGAAGAAACTGGAGGAGGAGTACTGCTCATTTGCTGCCTGGGGTTGGCCTGCAGTGGCTGTTTCTGCCAAGGAGATGAACTGTGCGTGTATTCTGCTTGCAAAGTGTCTTCAAGAGCTTGAAGTGGAGATTTCCCCCAGTTCAAGAGGTCTCAGAAACAGCAAAGACCTCACCATCTTTCTGGGCACCGTCTCTAGAATCGCTGGTTTCAGTTGCCACAGAAGAAAAGGGCAACTGACTCTGTCACTGAGTCCGTCGCAGGATTCTGTGTCCTGAAGGCCCCACAGAATGATCCGCCGCACTTTGCACTGTATCCTTGGTCTCCCCAATGCCGTCTTGATGATCGTCATCGAGCCGTTGCCCGCACCGCGACCTGAGGGCACCGCAGAATGCACCGCCTCACTTCACCATGCCTAGACGTCACTGACACCGTCTCTGCCCGACCGTTATATAGACCAGCTCAGTCGCCTCCACCGCAGCCTGCCAGCAATGCGTAGAGCACCGTCTCACCCTGCACTGTAAGCCTTGGCCTCACCGACACCGTCTGAATTATAATCACTGAGCCGCTACCTGCAACCCATTGAGAGGGCACCGCATCCTGCACTGCTACCATTTTGCGCGTGGATCTTTGTCATTTTTGGTCTGGTTTGCTTTAAATAAAGGTTTACTTATTTTTCTAAACTGGTGTGGTGTCCATTTGTTGTGTTTTCACTGTATTACTGTATGCATGCACAAATGCTTTACACACTGCCTCTGAGATAAGCCTGTCTGCTCGTGCCAGGCTACCAAGGGGGTGAGCAGGGGTTATTTTAGAAGTGTATCCCCCTTACCCTGACTAGGAAGAAGGGTCCCTACTTGGACAAAGATGCAAACTATTGCCAACTAGAGACCCCCATTTCTAACAGTTCTCATCCCAAAATGGCTTACACCTTATGACACTTCCTCTAAGCCACAATAGTGAAAACCCTTGATCCCTACTTCCTTTATTCTCAAGCTGTGTGCCCACCTTGACTCTGAACACACAAAGGGGATGGGTGAGAAACCTGGACTGACGGGAGGAAGGCACCAACTCATCATCACAGTAACCGGGCCATTACATTCTCATCCATCTTCCTCACAGATTGAGCTGATACCAAGGCGACCTTCTCAGCTTCAAGTTACAGATGACAATGACTCTAAAACAGTAACCCAAAGAACAGAACTTTATTCACTCCTTCTTACTCCGATACTGCATCCAAAACTCTAAAGACAAAGGCAGAGGAAACTTTACCCACAACCCCCAAATGCAGTTCGTAAGGATTCATAAAACTATGGGTTGGAGACCAGGTCGTGGCATTGTATATGTCCATCATTGATGCCTCTGTCAAAGCTGCCCTAGACATTAATAAACCTCTTGTAGACCTTCCCTGAACTTGGGTTGATAGGGACCTTCCCCTGACCCGTTTCCCATATGCTAGCACAATAATTTGCTTCGACTGCCAATTGTCACTGTCGATAGTCTCATATCTCGGATTGAAGTCCCAAAAGATACAAAAAAAATCTACATTACGGAAAGCTGATATTCTGAACAAGTAGACTGCCAGTGCTATCCTCTCATCCAGTATGTGAAGTTGCTCCTCCTCAAGGGAAGATGAATTTGGTAAATATTGGGGGTGACACCAAATCAGAAGAGCAGTTAAAATCTGAAGGAACCTTAGGAACAAAAAAAGGACTTGGCATAACATCACAGTGTCTGGGTAGAATATTAAAAAAGGTTCAAAACTTAACAACACGCCAAACCCCCCTATTCGTCTGCTCAAAGAAGAAACAGCTACTACAAAGACATAAAACTAAGGTGTACCTCATCCATTGGGTCAAATGGCTCTTTCTGTAACATCTGCAGGCCCTTATGCAAATCCAATGTAGGGGTGGGGCCAGAGGATGAATCGCGGTTCTCTTTAGGAAAAAACTTCTCAGTAATCTTGTGACCAGTGGCATCCACTGAGGCCCATTTAGAATTTAAAACCACTAACCCCAACTGTTGAACCAGGCCATTTTTGCACGGTTATCCCCAAAACATTTTGCCTTCCTCCTGTATTTTTATGACTACATTTTTGATGGTTTTAGGACTCTGGGCACTTTACCACTTCTGAACAGTGCTAAAGTGCAAGTACTCTGTGGTTAAATTGTACTGGGGATTGGTTTATCCATGAGTGGCATATTTGATTGACTAGTTAGTCCCTAATAAAGTGATCAGGGCCTGTAAATCAAATGCTACTAGTGGGCCTACATCGCTAATTGTGCCACCCACATGAGTAGTACTGTAAATATATCTAAGACCTGCTACAGCAGTGTCTGTGTGTGTAGTTTTAAACGGCCATGTCGAAATGCAAAGTGCACCCACTTGCCAGTCGGAAACCTTCCCTAAAGTACATGTAAGGCACCCCTAAGATATGCCCAAAGCAGCCCCATGGGAGAGTGCAGTATATTTAAAAGGTAGGTGTGTTTTACATGTCCTAATAGTGAAATGCTGCTACTTTCGTTTTTCACTATTGTAAGGACTAGCTCTTTCATAGGGTAACATGGGGATTGGCATGAAATATCTTTTAAGTGTAATTTCCCATTGGGAGCAGATAAAGAATTGGAGTTTGGGGTCTTCAAACTCACAATTTAAAAACACATATTTTGGTGAAGTGGGTTTTTAAATTGCATGGTTGAAAATGCCACTTTTAGATCGTAGCCTAAAAACTGTTGGCTGACCACACATTTCTTGAGGGGATATAAAATGAATGCTGAAATCATCTGTTTCTAATTAGCAGTTCAGATATGTGCAGCATTTGACACAGCTGATATAGTAAAGTCAGACAGCGGTTGCACAGGACACCAACACACTAATGTGGAATTGCAAACATCATCATGCTACAGCAGACTTTCTTCTCCACTATAAATATTGATGACAAACAACACAGCCCTGGCAAGTATCCCAGGTGTCCATGCTTGATGTGCTGCTCCAATCCAGACTTTCTCTTCGATTTGTGGGACCTGTATTGTTTGTTAAACCTTCAATTTTAAAATAAGACTACAGGGGCGTGGCCAAGATGGCGTCGGAGTAGGACGCACTTTCTAACCTCTCCGGCGCCGCTCCTACAAAGCAGCGTATAGCGGGGTCCCAAGAGTGCTGCCCGGCGCCCTACGAAGTGTAGCGACTGGCGGAGTGCTCCGGTGCCACCGGAGAGGAGTTCTGAGGCCAGCGACGCCTCTGGGGGCCGATCCAAGTTGCGGCCTGTGAAGCCGCGTCCTCGCGTGCTAGAGGGCCCGGCCTCGACTCGAGCGGCGTCTCGCCCCTGGCGGGCCCGGCTGCTACTGGTGACCCCCCGGCGTGGATCGGACGCAGTGCGGGGCGTGTCCCTGCAGAGTGCAGCGAGGAGGAGCGCATCGGCGGTCCCGGCGAGGCGGGCTCATAGACGGCAGCCCTACCCCCGACGGAGGTGGACCGGCCAGGGCGCCTTTACTTCCCTCACCACCAGAGCACGGCGGGGGACACACCGGAGCGGCGGAGGTGCGCAAGGTACTGGCGCAGACGCGCAGAGCATTGCAGCTGAAGGGGACCTGAGCCGGGGGCGGATCGAGAGCGGCGCCTCGGCCCTAGAGGAGCGAGGACTTGACCGACGGCACCGGGGGGAGTCCTTTCGGCTTTCCGGCGCTCTGAGCTCCTCTCCGCTATTGCAACTGCCTGCTAGAGCGCCGCGTTATTGTGGAGCCCTCGACCTGGGGAAGGTCTGTGCAAACTTTGGGGGCTGCCTTCGAAGACGCTCCTCGTCCCATAGGTGCTGCCACGTGTGAGCTTGGAGGGACATTTCATTAGCTGCCCTGAGAGTCCCTCGCATATCACAGCCTCTGCGAGGCGAAGGTACTTCCTCTGCGTTGCTTGGTCCTGCCCGAAGGAGCATTCTACCCTCATCAGCGGTTGGGACGATTAACTGCCTGAGGTGGGCGACTCACAGTGCGGACCGGCGCCGCCATCTTGGTGTGCCCCTGTTTGGTGCTCGTCCTCGCTGTGCTGCTAACTGGGGGCGCCCACCGCGTTTTCCCCACACCTGCAACCAGCTGACCGCTAGCGCTGTGAAGCTGACTCGTGCACCCTGAAGTAGAGGGGGGGACGCGGCTGGAGGACACGGAGACCTGTTGGAGGCGAGCTGCATTCACTGACCACCGGAGGGGGTCTCTCTTCCCGCGACGGCCCGCGTGGTCCTGCAGGCGCTGAAGGTGGGTGCCTAACCCGGGCATCGGCGTGCAGTCAGCGCCCCGAGAGGAGGAAGCCGCCTTGCCGACTGGGCACGCCTGTTTGAACACGGGATAAGGTGTACTGCGCCGCCGACGGGAGGCCCGACGCTGTGGGTCCCCTGCTGGTGACTGGTCCTCCCAACTGCGTCTGCCTGGAGTTTGGTGGTGGGCACGAGACGGAGATCGCGGCCATGTCCAATTCACAGCGCAGAGGAGGAAATAAGGGGAAGGAGGGGGCCTCCAAACCATCGCAGCAACCTGCGTCGCCGGGAGCCAGCGGTTCCTCTAAACAGTCGGATGATGAAGCACCGGCAACCAAGGCCTTTATGAAGGAACTCTTCGCTACCATCAAGGAGGACATTACCGAACTTCGCACACAGCTGGCCTCGGACCTCAGGGAGGTGCGGAGGGATGTCGATGGGATCGGCGAGAGGGTGGCGACGCTGGAGGACCATGACCTTAGCATGGCTAATGATGTGCACCAACTCCAGCAGGACATCCTACGTCTCACAGAGCAGAATCTGAGTTTGCAGACCCACACAGAGGACTTGGAAAACCGCTCCAGAAGGAACAACATCCGTATTAAGGCGGTCCCGTGGGATGGCGAAGCGGGGGACCTGCGTGGGTACGTCCAAGCCTTGTTCCTTCAGATCCTAGAGGATGAAGATGTGCGGGAGGTCCTGATGGACAGAGTGCACAGGGTGGGGCTGCCCAGGAGAGGGGGGGGCCCACCACCGGACATCCTTGTCTGTGTGCATGACTTTCAGTTGAAGGAGAGGATATTGAGAAAGGCTAGAACCATTTCTTCATTACAATTCAGGGGCCATCACCCCCAGCTTTATCAGGATCTGGCGGCGACGACCTTGCAGAAGCGGAGGGACTTCCGACCTGTGACCGCCTTCCTCCGGGAGCGCGGGGTGTCCTACTCCTGGGGTCACCCCTTCCGGATCGTCTTTCGGTGGGAGAATAGACTGAGACAGATCAACTCCCTGCAGGTGGCGAAGGAGCTGCTGGGCATCGAAGAGTCGACACCATCACAGGAGGCGCGTGGCTCGCCCTTCCGTGGGCGACGGCGCTCTTCCTCGTGGCACAGGGTGGGCCCATCTCCGGAGCGGCGACGACCAGATTCGGCGGCTAGCGCACAAGAGAGGGATGCAGCGGTGGCATCGGTGGCCTCCGCCACTGTGGCGGACTCCCAGCTGGGCTCTGGTGCAGCTTGACCCCACTTCAGCGAGGTGGCGTCGGGGAGGGCTCTTGGCCTGAGGTCCTCGGGGTTCTGAAGTACTTTTGGAGAAGACACCCCGGATTTCGGACCTGGGGGTCCCAAGGAAGACTCCCCTGCCCCTACTACAGTCCAGTGGGGGACTCTTGAACCGTGACCTGCTGGAACTGAAGACTGCGAGGTTCAGGTTCAGTGCCCTGGGTGGCATTTTGTTGTTCTGGGTTCTTGGAGGGGTGCTGGGGGGGTTTGTTGGCGCTCTGATTATGGGTGTCATAGCGGGGGGTTTTGGGTTGGGGTTGGGAGTTCGAGGGGTGGCGGCGACACTGTGTGGTGAATGTGTGATGGCAGGTTCATTTTCGTTGTTTTCACTTGTGTTTTACGTAGGGTTCTGGAAACTGCCCTTGTTGATCCTTATGTGCCTTGGGATTGTGGTTGCCTCATGGGACTCGCGAGGTGCACGGGAGGGCCTCCTGGGTGGGTTGTGGCTGGGTTTCTTCCCTAGAGAACCCGTGGTTGTCCATTTCCTTTGGGTTTGGCTTGTGGGGCGAGTACGAGTCTGGAGCGGGCCTCGTGGCTGCTTGAAGGTGAGCTTGGAGTGGTATCTGTGTGAATCCTTATGCCTGTTAACGTAGGGACTTGGAATGTCAAGGGCCTTAACTCCCCACAGAAGAGGCAGAAACTCTGGAAGTACATCATAGATCACCATCTGGATATAGTGGCCCTCCAGGAAACCCACCTGGCTAGGAAAGACGAACTGAGGCTTCGTCACCGGCAGTTCCCCCTTATCTACAGGGCCTCTGCGGCCACGAAGCACAGAGGGGTGGCCCTACTCTTTCGGGCTTCCCTTCATTTTCAACCCGTGGGTGTGAGGGCGGATAGAGACGGCCGTTGGCTTCTGGTGAAAGGTCTGTTGCGGGACCGCCTGTGTACCCTTGCTGTTTTGTATGCCCCTAATGCGGGTCAGAATGGCTTTCTACAGGACTTGCTGGATAAAATGGGGGACTTTGTGGAGGGTCACTTGATAATGCTAGGCGATTTCAATATGGTGTGGGACAGAGGTCAGGATAGCTCTGGGGGCCGCAGAGCGGACACAGGCGTCTTCTCGGACAAAACTAAGCAGCAATTGGGAGATCTGGGGTTGTTTGACAGTTGGCGCTTTCTTCACACACAGGCCAGAGACTACACCTTCTTCTCCAGCGTGCACCACACGTACTCCCGTATTGATTATATCTTACTCAACCAGGCCCTTTGGGGAGATGTACAACTGGCGAATATTTTTCCACTCTCGCTATCGGATCACAGCCTTGTTGTTCTGGGATTGCGCTGGGCCGCTGGGGGGGATGGTTGGCGCAAGTGGTACTTTCCGGCGGCTCTAGTCCGGGATGAGACGTCGTGTAAGGCGCTGCGCAAGGCAATTAGTGATTTCTTCCTCCTTAACCCGCCCTCGGACACGTCGGTGTATACCACGTGGGACGCGTGCAAGGCCTCCCTGCGGGGCACATGCCTCGCTCTCAACGCAAACCTGAATAAGCTGCGGCGCGAGGAGAGGGAGGCTTTGGAATTGGAATTGGCTACCTTGGAGCAGGCCCACAAGGCGAACCCATCCAGGGTGACCCTACGCCCCCTGACAGCGGTCCGAGGGAAACTGAGGGCCCATTACAATAACAGGGCGGAATTCACCCTTCTGCGACTCAGGCGTACCTCCTACTCCCAGGGCAACAAGATCGGGCGTCATCTGGCCCGACAACTGCGGGACAAACACGAGAAGGACTATATCGGGGGTATTCGCGATCAGGCGGGCTCTGTCCAGCATAGTGACGCGAACAAAGCAGCCATCTTCGGGCGCTTTTACGCGGCACTTTATTCGAGTGACACTCTCGATCCCGACGCCCAGTCCAAATTCCTGGAGGGACTATCTCTCCCGAAGGTTTCTAGAGAATGGAACGAATCGCTATCCTCCCCCGTCACCCGCGAGGAGATCCTGGAGGCCATTAAAAACCTGAAATTACACAAGGCCCCCGGACCTGATGGCTACACGGCCCTCTTTTACAAAACATTTGCTTCTGAGATATGCGACTACCTGGTTTCCCTCTTCAACGCAATGGCGACTGATGGCAGAACCACAGATTCTATGGCTGAAGCGCTTATTAGCATTATTCCCAAGTCGGGGAAGGATCCTACCCTTTGTTCATCCTACCGCCCGATAGCGCTCCTCAATATAGACGCCAAACTGTACTCCTCTATCTTGGCGACTAGGCTGCAGGACCTGATGCCGGCCCTGATCCATCCTGACCAATCGGGATTTATCAGGGGCAGACAGACCCATGATAACCTGCGCCGCGTCATACACCTCATCGAGAAGGCGGAGCGCCTCCACATACCCGCGGTGCTCGTGGGGCTCGACGCGGAGAAGGCTTTCGATCGCGTCGACTGGGGCTTTTTGCATCGGACTCTGGTGGCATTCGGCTTCTCACCCGCGTTCGTAAGGATGGTTGAGGCTAATTACAGTGGGCCCACGTCCCGTGTATTGGTCAATGGCCATCGATCCACGATCTTTCGCCATTCCCGAGGGACGCGACAGGGTTGTCCCCTCTCACCCCTTCTCTTTGCTCTGAGTATTGAGCCCTTAGCGTTAGCAATCCGGGATAATGAGGGGATTTTGGGTCTTCCCTTTACGGGCGAACAGCACAAGATCTCGCTCTTCGCGGACGATGTTCTGCTGTCCATCAGAGATCCGGCGCGGTCACTGCCACATGTCCACTCAGTGCTCGCGGCCTACGAGGGAGTGGCGGGCTTTAGGGTGAATTTTGATAAGTCCTACATCCTCAACCTGACTCTCTCGGCGGGGGAGGTACGCGCGGCCGAGCAGCTCACTCCACTTGCCTGGGCTTCAGAGTCCTTGCTCTACTTGGGAGTACGACTGACCTCTACCGTGAATGCCCTGTTCCACGCTAATTTCCCTCCGATGCTGTCCTCCGTTAGGGCTGAGCTGGAACGCTGGAAGCCTAAATACATATCATGGCTAGGCAGGGTGCACGCCCTTAAAATGGTGCTCCTTCCCAAACTGTTATACCTGTTTCAGGCGTTACCTATTCCGATAGGGCTGGCCTACTTCCGCCAATTGAAGACCGTGATGCTCCGGTATGTCTGGCAGGGTGGCCGAGCGAGGCTCCCATTCCACGTCCTGAGGCGCCCACGCTTGGAGGGAGGGGTGGGTTTTCCGGACATGCACTTATACTACAAAGCTGCCCAACTGAGGGTCATAGTAGAGTGGTCCCAGCAACAGTCGGAGAAGCACTGGCTCCACATGGACCGTAGCGTGGCGGGCCGCTCCGTTTGGGACTTAGCCTGGAAACCTAAGGCGGACCGCCCCAGGAATGCCTACATTAGCACCCCCACGAGCACGGTGCTGAAGGTATGGGACACGGTGAGCGGTGACGACCGCTGGACCACGTTCCCGTCCCCCTTCACCCCAATTCATTTCAATCCGGCTTTTCCACCGGCTCTGGAGGAGGGACCGTTTGACGGATGGAGGGAGGGTGGCTGCAGAGCACTCACCCACTTGTTCCATGGCGCCGAACCCCTCACTTTCCACAACTGTATGAGGGACTATGGCGTCCTCCCGACGGAGCGCTACAGGCATCTCCAACTCCTGCATTGGGCTACATCGCCTGCAGTGGTGGACGCGGCTACCAGGCCCTTGTCGAAATTTGAGTCCTTCCTCCTTCACACTACTACCATGAAGGGTGCGGTCTCCTTCCTGTACAAACTGTTATTAGACTCTGCCGTGTCACCACGCCCACGATATCAAGATCACTGGGAATCCACGCTGGGGAAGGACATATCTGCTGTCGAATGGCGGGCCCTATGGAGAGACGTGACAGCGCACAATCACTCTGCTGATCTCAGAGAAGCACATATGAAAGTCATCTTTGATTGGTACCTATATCCCTCCAAGTTGCGCCGCATCTTCCCAGCTACTTCAGATAGGTGTTGGCGGGGCTGTGGAATGCTAGGAGACTTTAAACATATTTGGTGGGACTGCCCTACCATCCAGCCGTACTGGGCTGAGATACTATCCCACATTAGAGACATCCTGGGTTACCCGATACCACACTCCATGGACTTTGTCCTACTGGGACTCAGAGACCCGCTGCTTGAACACCAGACTAGGGCGGATAAGAGGGTGATGTGGTTGTGTTTGGGAGCGGCCAAAAAGACTCTAGCGGCAGCGTGGAAATCCTCCTCTGCCCCGGCTATTTCCTTGTGGCATGCCCGACTGTGGCGTCTGTTAAGCATGGAACGCCTTTCTGACATCTTCCTGGGGCGCTTTAAGAACTTCATGTATAATTGGGGCCCACTTGTGCGATTTCTGTCCCGAGGTTTGCCCTCAGCTGTGTGCCCGCCAACGCTGCGATCTCTTCATCTCTTCCAGATTTGATTTTAAGAATGCCTGTGTTGAGTGCTATGAGTGCTAGTCGCCGTCACGGGGGGGAGGGTGATGTTGGGGAGGGTTGTGGGTGGGGGATAGTTGGGGTGTTCGTCTTCTGTTCTCCCTTCCCCTTGTTCTCTCGCTGCAACTAACTATGCCTGGGGAGGGCTACAGAGCCACGGGCGGACTCTGAGCGCTGCCTCGCTCTACCACTTCCTATGTTGGACTAGAATCCCTATTATGGATGGACTATGGAGCTCTATCGCCCGTCCCCTTTAGATGAGTCCCTCCCCCTTCTTTGCGCCCCCTGTGTGGGGTTTCGTGGCGGTATGTCGCCTTTTCTTTTTATTTTTCCCTTTTTTCCTATACTGCAAAATAAAGTTTTTAAAAAAAAATAAGACTACAAGATTTCAAAAGAAACAAGCATTTGTAATGCAATAGGTCTCGCATTAGGAAAGTTTGAGCTATTGGTATTGTAAATTACAATTTCTTTATTAATAGCTTTGTCATTGACAATGCCAATAGTTTTACCTTTCGCAAATGTGACACCTTTAGCATTTGTACTGCAATATGTGTTGTATTTACGTGACTTAGATGTATTGATATTACAAATAACAATGTCTTTTGATGTTTTTAAATAATTAATACTTAAATGGAAGTTATTGTAATTTATAATGGCAATAGCTTAAACTTTTGTAAATGAATTTTGTGAAGATTATGTTCAGTATATTTTATTGTGACGAAAATCCAAGAACAGAAGTGAAATATTAACATCTTTCTGTGACATTTGTAATAAAGCTTGAAGCATTGAGAGAACATATTTGAACCAGTTGTTGTTGAAGGGTTGCACAGATTGATACTGTGGTGGCGCTGAGTGATGTTGTGGTGGCGACAAGTGATGCTGTGGCGTTCAGTGATGCTGTGGTAGCGCATAGTGATGTTGTGGTGATGTGATAGATAGAGTGAGGGCGATAGATAGATAGAGGGAGGGCGATAAAGGGAGGGCGATAGATAGGTAGAGGGAGGGTAATAGATAGATAGAGGGAGGGCGATAGAGTGAGGAAGGACGATAGATAGGGTGAGGGAGGGCGATAGAGTGAGGGAGGGCGATAGAGTGAGGGCAATAGATAAATAGAGGGAGGGCGATAAAGAGATAGAAGGAGGGCGATAGAGAGATAGAAGGAGGGCGATAGATAGAGTGAGGGAGGGCGATAGATAGAGTGAGGGAGGGTGATAGATAGAGTGAGGGAGGGCGATAGATAGACAGATAGAGTGAAGGAGGGAGATAGATAGACAGACAGAGTGAGGGAGAGCGACAGATAGAGTGAGGGCGATAGATAGATAGACGGATAGATAGATAGATAGATAGATAGATAGATAGATAGATAGATAGATAGATAGATAGATAGATAGATAGATAGATAGATAGATAGATAGATAGATAGATAGATAGATAGATAGGAGTGATGGCGATAGAGTGAGTGCGATAGATAGACAGAGTGAGGGCGATAGATAGATAGACGGATAGATAGAGTGAGGGCGATAGATAGATAGAGTGAGGGCGATAGATAGAAAGAGGGTGTAGAGAGAGAGGGGTGTAGAGAGAGATGTAGAGAGAGTGGGGTGTAGAGAGAGTGGGGTATAGAGAGAGGGGGTGTGGAGAGCAGGGGATGTAGAGAGCAGGGGATGTAGAGAGCAGGGGGTGTAGAGAGAGGGAGGTGTAGAGAGTGGGGTGTAGAGAGAGAAGTATAGAGAGAGAAGTGTAGCGAGGGGTGTAGAGAGAGGGGTGTAGAGAGAGAGGTGTAGAGAGAGGGGTGTACAGAAAGGGGTGTAGAGAGAGGGATGTAGAGAGAGGGGTGTAGAGAGAGGGCTGTAGAGAGAGGGCTGTAGAGAGAGGGGTGTAGAGAGAGGGGTGTGGAGAGAGGGGTGTGGAGAGAGGGGTGTGGAGAGAGGGGTGTAGAAAGAGGGGTGTGTAGAAGGAGTGGTGTGTAGAAAGAGGGGTGTAGAGAGGGGGGTGTAGAGAAGGGGTGTAGGGGGGTGTAGAAAGGAGGATGTAGGGGGGTGTAGAGAGGAGGGTGAGGAGAGGGGGGTGTGGAGAGGAGGTTGTAGAGAAGGGGTGTAGAGAGGGGGTGTAGAGAGGGGGTGTAGAGAGGGGGTGTAGAGAGGGGGGTGTAGAGAGGGGGGTGTAGAGAGGGGGTGTAGGGGGGGTGTAGAAAGGAGGATGTAGGGGGGTGTAGAGAGGAGGGTGAGGAGAGGGGGGTGTAGAGAGGAGGGTATAGAGAGGAGGTGTAGAGAGGGGGTGTAGAGAGGGGTGTGTAGAGAGGGGTGTGTAGAGAGGGGTGGAGAGGAGGGTATAGAGAGGAGGTGTAGAGAGGGGGTGTAGAGAGGGGTGTGTAGAGAGGGGTGTGTAGAGAGGGGTGTGTGGCGAGAGAGGGGTCTAGAGAATGGGGTGTAAAGAGAGGCTTGTAGAGAGAGGGGTGTAGAGAGAGGGGTGTAGAGAGAGGGGTGTAGAGAGAGGGGTGTAGAGAGAGGGATGTAGAGAGGGGGATGTAGAGAGGGGGATGTAGAGAGGGGGATGTAGAGAGGGGGATGTAGAGAGGGGGGTGTAGAGAGGGGGTGTAGAGAGGGGGTGAAGAAAGGAGGGGTGTGGAGAGAGGGGGGTGTGGAGAGACAGAGGGGTGTAGAGAGAGGGGTGTAGAGAGAGGGGTGTAGAGAGAGGGGTGTAGAGAGAGGGGTGTAGAGAGCGAGGGGTGTAGAGAGATAGATGGAGGGCGATAGAGAGATAGAAGGAGGGCGATAGATAGAGTGAGGGAGGGCGATAGATAGAGTGAGGGAGGGTGATAGATAGAGTGAGGGAGGGCGATAGATAGACAAATAGAGTGAAGGAGGGAGATAGATAGACAGACAGAGTGAGGGAGAGCGACAGATAGAGTGAGGGCGATAGATAGATAGATAGATAGATAGATAGATAGATAGATAGATAGATAGATAGATAGATAGATAGATAGATAGATAGGAGTGATGGCGATAGAGTGAGTGCGATAGATAGACAGAGTGAGGGCGATAGATAGAAAGAGGGTGTAGAGAGAGAGGGGTGTAGAGAGAGTGGGGTATAGAGAGAGGGGGTGTGGAGAGCAGGGGATGTAGAGAGCAGGGGATGTAGAGAGCAGGGGGTGTAGAGAGAGGGAGGTGTAGAGAGGGGGGTGTAGAGAGGGGGGTGTAGAGAGGGGGTGTAGAGAGGGGGGTGTAGAGAGAGAAGTATAGAGAGAGAAGTGTAGCGAGGGGTGTAGAGAGAGATGTAGAGAGAGAGGTGTAGAGAGAGAGGTGTAGAGAGAGGGGTGTACAGAAAGGGGTGTAGAGAGAGGGATGTAGAGAGAGGGGTGTAGAGAGAGGGCTGTAGAGAGAGGGGTGTAGAGAGAGGGGTGTAGAAAGAGGGGTGTAGAGAGAGGGGTGTGGAGAGAGGGGTGTGGAGAGAGGGGTGTAGAAAGAGGGGTGTGTAGAAGGAGTGGTGTGCAGAAAGAGGGGTGTAGAGAGGGGGGTGTAGAGAGGGGGGTGTAGAGAAGGGGTGTAGGGGGGTGTAGAAAGGAGGATGTAGGGGGGTGTAGAGAGGAGGGTGAGGAGAGGGGGGTGTGGAGAGGAGGTTGTAGAGAGGAGGTTGTAGAGAGGGGGTGTAGAGAGGGGGTGTAGAGAGGGGGTGTAGAGAGGGGGGTGTAGAGAGGGGGGTGTAGAGAGGGGGTGTAGGGGGGGTGTAGAAAGGAGGATGTAGGGGGGTGTAGAGAGGAGGGTGAGGAGAGGGGGGTGTAGAGAGGAGGGTATAGAGAGGAGGTGTAGAGAGGGGGTGTAGAGAGGGGTGTGTAGAGAGGGGTGTGTAGAGAGGGGTGTGTAGAGAGGGGTGGAGAGGAGGGTATAGAGAGGAGGTGTAGAGAGGGGGTGTAAAGAGGGGTGTGTAGAGAGGGGTGTGTAGAGAGGGGTGTGTGGCGAGAGAGGGGTCTAGAGAAAGGGGTGTAAAGAGAGGCTTGTAGAGAGAGGGGTGTAGAGAGAGGGGTGTAGAGAGAGGGGTGTAGAGAGAGGGAGGTAGAGAGGGGGATGTAGAGAGGGGGATGTAGAGAGGGGGATGTAGAGAGGGGGATGTAGAGAGAGTGGGGTATAGAAAGAGGGGGTGTGGAGAGCAGGGGATGTAGAGAGCTGGGGATGTAGAGAGCAGGGGGTGTAGAGAGAGGGAGGTGTAGAGAGGGGGGTGTAGAGAGGGGGGTGTAGAGAGGGGGGTGTAGAGAGAGAAGTATAGAGAGAGAAGTGTAGCGAGGGGTGTAGAGAGAGGTGTAGAGAGAGAGGTGTAGAGAGAGAGGTGTAGAGAGAGGGGTGTACAGAAAGGGGTGTAGAGAGAGGGATGTAGAGAGAGGGGTGTAGAGAGAGAGCTGTAGAGAGAGGGGTGTAGAGAGAGGGGTGTAGAAAGAGGGGTGTAGAGAGAGGGGTGTGGAGAGAGGGGTGTGGAGAGAGGGGTGTAGAAAGAGGGGTGTGTAGAAGGAGTGGTGTGCAGAAAGAGGGGTGTAGAGAGGGGGATGTAGAGAGGGGGGTGTAGAGAAGGGGTGTAGGGGGGTGTAGAAAGGAGGATGTAGGGGGGTGTAGAGAGGAGGGTGAGGAGAGGGGGGTGTGGAGAGGAGGTTGTAGAGAGGAGGTTGTAGAGAGGGGGTGTAGAGAGGGGGTGTAGAGAGGGGGTGTAGAGAGGGGGGTGTAGAGAGGGGGGTGTAGAGAGGGGGTGTAGGGGGGGTGTAGAAAGGAGGATGTAGGGGGGTGTAGAGAGGAGGGTGAAGAGAGGGGGGTGTAGAGAGGAGGGTATAGAGAGGAGGTGTAGAGAGGGGGTGTAGAGAGGGGTGTGTAGAGAGGGGTGTGTAGAGAGGGGTGGAGAGGAGGGTATAGAGAGGAGGTGTAGAGAGGGGGTGTAAAGAAGGGTGTGTAGAGAGGGGTGTGTAGAGAGGGGTGTGTGGCGAGGGAGGGGTCTAGAGGAAGGGGTGTAAAGAGAGGCTTGTAGAGAGAGGGGTGTAGAGAGAGGGGTGTAGAGAGAGGGGTGTAGAGAGAGGGAGGTAGAGAGGGGGATGTAGAGAGGGGGATGTAGAGAGGGGGATGTAGAGAGGGGGATGTAGAGAGGGAGATGTAGAGAGGGGGATGTAGAGAGGGGGGTGTAGAGAGGGGGTGTAGAGAGGGGGTGTAGAAAGGAGGGGTGTGGAGAGAGGGGGGTGTGGAGAGAGAGAGGGGTGTAGAGAGAGGGGTGTAGAGAGAGGGGTGTAGAGAGAGGGGTGTAGAGAGAGGGGTGTAGAGAGAGGCGTGTAGAGAGCGAGGGGTGTAGAGAGCGAGGGGTGTAGAGAGCGAGGGGTGTAGAGAGCGAGGGGTGTAGAGAGAGAGGGGTGTAGAGAGAGAGGGGTGTAGAGAGAGAGTGCGGTAGAGAGCAAGGGGTGTAGAGAGCAAGGGGTGTAGAGAGAGGGGTGTAGAGAGAGGGGTGCAGAGAGAGGGGTGCAGAGAGAGGGGTGCAGAGAGGGGGTGTAGAGAGACGGATGTAGAGAGAGGGGTGTAGAGAGAGGGGTGTGTAGAGAGAGGGGTGTGTAGAGAGAGGGGGTGTAGAGAGAGGGGGTGTAGAGAGAGGGAGTGTAGAGAGGGGGAGTGTAGAGAGGGGGGTGTAGAGAGAGGGGGTGTGTAGAGAGAGGGGGGTGTAGAGAGAGGGGGTGGGTAGAGAGAGGGGGTGTGGAGAGCAGGGGATGTAGAGAGCAGGGGATGTAGAGAGCAGGGGGTGTAGAGAGAGGGAGGGCGATAGATAGAGTGAGGGCAATAGATAAATAGAGGGAGGGCGATAGAGAGATAGAAGGAGGGCGATAGAGAGATAGAAGGAGGGCGATAGATAGAGTGAGGGAGGGCGATAGATAGAGTGAGGGAGGGTGATAGATAGAGTGAGGGAGGGCGATAGATAGACAGATAGAGTGAAGGAGGGAGATAGATAGACAGACAGAGTGAGGGAGAGCGACAGATAGAGTGAGGGCGATAGATAGATAGACGGATAGATAGAGTGAGGGCGATAGATAGAAAGAGGGTGTAGAGAGAGAGGGGTGTAGAGAGAGAGGGGTGTAGAGAGAGATGTAGAGAGAGTGGGGTGTAGAGAGAGGGGGGTATAGAGAGAGGGGGGTGTAGAGAGAGGGAGGTGTAGAGAGGGGGGTGTAGAGAGGGGGGTGTAGAGAGGGGGGTGTAGAGAGAGAAGTATAGAGAGAGAAGTGTAGCGAGGGGTGTAGAGAGGGGTGTAGAGAGAGAGGTGTAGAGAGAGGGGTGTACAGAAAGGGGTGTAGAGAGAGGGATGTAGAGAGAGGGGTGTAGAGAGAGGGCTGTAGAGAGAGGGGTGTAGAGAGAGGGGTGTAGAGAGAGGGGTGTGGAGAGAGGGGTGTGGAGAGAGGGGTGTGGAGAGAGGGGTGTAGAAAGAGGGGTGTGTAGAAGGAGTGGTGTGTAGAAGGAGTGGTGTGTAGAAAGAGGGGTGTAGAGAGGGGGTGTAGAGAGGGGGGTGTAGAGAGGGGGGTGTAGAGAGGGGGGTGTAGAGAAGGGGTGTAGGGGGTGTAGAAAGGAGGATGTAGGGGGGTGTAGAGAGGAGGGTGAGGAGAGGGGGGTGTGGAGAGGAGGTTGTAGAGAGGGGGTGTAGAGAGGGGGTGTAGAGAGGGGGTGTAGAGAGGGGGTGTAGAGAGGGGGGTGTAGAGAGGGGGGTGTAGAGAGGGGGGTGTAGAGAGGGGGGCGTAGGGGGGGTGTAGAAAGGAGGATGTAGGGTGGTGTAGAGAGGAGGGTGAGGAGAGGGGGGTGTAGAGAGGAGGGTATAGAGAGGAGGTGTAGAGAGGGGGTGTAGAGAGGGGTGTGTAGAGAGGGGTGCGTAGAGAGGGGTGGAGAGGAGGGTATATAGAGGAGGTGTAGAGAGGGGGTGTAGAGAGGGGTGTGTAGAGAGGGGTGTGTGGCGAGAGAGGGGTCTAGAGAATGGGGTGTAAAGAGAGGCTTGTAGAGAGAGGGGTGTAGAGAGAGGGGTGTAGAGAGAGGGGTGTAGAGAGAGGGAGGTAGAGAGGGGGATGTAGAGAGGGGGATGTAGAGAGGGGGATGTAGAGAGGGGGATGTAGAGAGGGGATGTAGAGAGGGGGTGTAGAGAGGGGGTGTAGAGAGGGGGTGTAGAAATGAGGGGTGTGGAGAGAGGGGGGTGTGGAGAGAGAGGGGGGTGTAGAGAGAGGGGTGTAGAGAGAGGGGTGTAGAGAGAGGGGTGTAGAGAGCGAGGGGTGTAGAGAGCGAGGGGTGTAGAGAGCGAGGGGTGTAGAGAGAGAGGGGTGTAGAGAGAGAGGGGTGTAGAGAGAGAGGGGTGTAGAGAGAGAGGGGTGTAGAGAGAGAGTGGGGTAGAGAGCAAGGGGTGTAGAGAGAGGGGTGTAGAGAGAGGGGTGCAGAGAGAGGGGTGCAGAGAGAGGGGTGCAGAGAGGGGGTGTAGAGAGACGGATGTAGAGAGAGGGGTGTAGAGAGAGGGGTGTGTAGAGAGAGGGGTGTGTAGAGAGAGGGGGTGTAGAGAGAGGGGGTGTAGAGAGAGGGAGTGTAGAGAGGTAGAGAGAGGGGGTGTGTAGAGAGAGGGGGGTGTAGAGAGAGGGGGTGGGTAGAGAGAGGGGGTGGGTAGAGAGAGGGGGTGTAGAGAGGGGGTGTAGAGAGAGGGGGGTGTAGAGAGAGGGGGGTGTAGAGAGAGGGGGTGTAGAGAGAGGGGGTATAGAGAGAGGGGGGTGTAGAGAGAGAGGGGTGTAGAGAGAGGGGGTATAGAGAGAGGGGGGTGTAGAGAGAGAGGGGTGTAGAGAGAGGGGGTGTAGAGAGAGAGGGGTGTAGAGAGAGGGGGTGTAGAGAGAGGAGGGTGTATAGAGAGGAGGGTGTAGAGAGAGGAGGGTGTAGATAGAGAGGTGTGGAGAGATTTAAGGAGGTCCTTTATCCAAGATGACTTATTCATTACACTTTCTTAATTCACCAAGAAAATGCGAGAATATATCTTCACATAATCATACATTGAAAACGTCTTAAAGTATGTGCTTGTAACAAAGTGTAAACAGATCAGTGGCCTGTTCGCTCACACTACAGATTTTACGTTTATTCCGGATCAAAAGCAGCTGGGATGTTGTGTGTAAACAACAAGCTCTTGGCATTGCGCGGACGGGGCGGGGGAGCGAATTCCTTTGAAGTGTGAGAATTCCTTTGAAATGTGAGTGTGGAGAGAGGCTCACAGGCTGCCGTTCGATGTGCATGTGCCTTCACACATGCACTATAAGCAATCCGCCTGCTTGGTAGCATTTTTGAATGCCCTTTTACAACTCGCTGAGAACGCATGCGCGTTATCTCAGCGACACCTAAAGAGAAAGAAAGCTGAACAAAATGATAAATGACAGGAAGGGTAGATTTGAAGTCACGAGAAATAAGAAAATGAGAAGGGCAGATAAAATACGAAAATATAAGGGAAGGGAAGAGAAGTTAGTCACAGAGGGGTAACCGGAGAATGTAGCCCGGAAGACAAGACACCGAGAGCAGAAGTAGGAGATAGGGGGATAAGTAGGAGCTGAAAAGGGAAGTGAGGCGAAAAGGTCTCAAAATGAGCCATGGCGGAAAGGTGCTGCAAGAGAATGTCAGAAAGTACAGCGAAGTTAGAGATGTGAAGGGGGGACAGAGGAAGAGAGGGAGGAATAAATTAAAAAATAGGAAAGAGACTAAAGGAAAAGTGAATGGAAAAGAACGAATTGTGAAAAGACGGATGTTGAAAAGGAAAGAAGTGGTTAAATTCAGTCAAATGTGATAGAGAAATGTGAAAGTGGAAAAAAGTGCAGGATAATGATATAGGGATAAAATGAAGAGAGACGAAGACAGGACAGGAAATGATGATATGAAGAGAATAGGGAAATTCACAAAAAGGGAAAAGGCAAAAGAGAGGGAAAGAAAGTCGAAAGCAAGAAAGGAATAGGTGAAACTGGCGAGAGAAGAGTGAAAGGGATGAGAGGGGCTATGACACGGGATTAACTTTAATATAAGGTAGAGTCAATAGAATGCAAAGAATGGGACGAGTGTGAGGGAAAGTAATATGAAGATAAAGGCGAAGAGAGAAAGAGATGGACGATAACGGTGAAAGGAAGAGAAAGCAGAACGTGAAAGACATGAATTGAGAGAAGTAGAGAAGGGGTGATACGAGGGGAAGTTACGGAAAGAGAAAGGAGAGAAAGAACAGAATGCTGAGCACGAGATGGAGTTAAAGAGGAAGGGCATCGGAAGAGAAAGCGGAGACATGGTTAGAGAGGGAAAAAGAAAAGAATGGAATGGCGATTAATTGAAAAATGGGAAATAATGCAAGCAGAATATTAAAAGGGCATAGAAAGAACGCAACCACAGAGTCGGCGGGAAAGCGAGAGAGAAAAGGGTGCTTGGGTGAGGGAGACAGCAAACAACAAAGGGGCACCAAGGAGGGGGGAAGGGGTTGAAGTGAAGGTGAAGAGAAACCGGAGATTCGCGTTTGCTGGGTGCGCAGCAAGGCACAGCAATCTCTGTATGCAGGACGCAGAGCTCTCTGTGAGGGCTGCGTTAGTTTAGGCACGTGGCCAAGGGGGGGGGCGTAGACTCGCAACCCCCACACCTGCTGGAAGAGGTACCCTGTTGTCAGAATGGCACTTGTGCTGAAGCAGCGCCCCAGAAACAAGAGGTAGCAACATTGTGTTTATGGAGGTGCCGGGGCGTTTGGGGGGGGGGGGCTGTCTAATCTCTCAGCGTCAAGGCCCCCTCGTCCCCGGGGCCACAAGGAGGGGCGTGAAGAAGGGACAACAGAGATTTTCATACACCGCAGATTCCAAACCCGATAATCAGGTGGGGGGGGGGGAGGCTTTGAAAGAAGCACCGCCTGGCAACGGGCAGCATAGGAGGGTGAGAAAGGGCTGAATTTGAAGAAGAATAAGTAGGAATTGAAGGACGGACAACTCAGACGTTCTAAAAGTTAGGTTTTATGTTACGCTACGCTATGCTGTGCTTTGTTGTGTTGTGGTGTGCTGTGTCATCACGCTATGCTGTGTTTGGTATGCTATGTTGCGATGCACTACGTTACGTTATGATATGGTATGTTTAGGCTGTCCGGAATTCGGTTAAAACCGAATGCAATTGAGATTACCCTACCGACTTCAAATCAGCTGACCCGGTTTAAACCGAGTATCGCTGATTTTTTCAACTGTGATTCACCACTTGGCCACTTGCACCTTTTGGCCACTTGAGGGAGCCATAGCATAACAAATCTGCATCCGACCTAGGCATCAGTAATTTCAATTAAACATTTCATCCTCCTTCCGCTGTTCATGGTGGTGTTCGCTCCCTTCCTCCTTCATCCTGCAATCCGTGGCTTTGCGTGCTCATCCTGCTCTCTTTTCAACGTGATTGATGACATTAGGAAAACTAAACTATTATTTCACCTAAACCAAATCGGACCTGCCAGCTGCACACAGATCACTGCAGTAGGCTCCGTGATCCCAATTCATCTCTGCTATCTGGCAGGTTAGAGTGTTTCCAGCTGTGCAGTTGACTCTCCACCTCCCATGCGCCCGGTTTCTTTTATGAGAGGCTCCCTTGGCCCACAGGCGGGTCCATTCTCTGCTGGGAGCACAGTCCTCAAATTTAACAATAGAGATGAAAGGTTCAGTTAATCACTCGGGCTCCGTCTATTTACGGAAATCAGGATTTAAGTTACACCAACAACAGAGCGAAATTAGAGGAACGCAACATTATGTGCAAGTTAAGGGGCAATCAGGCCTCCTTTTGTCTGAATATCCTGACTGGCGGCGGCCAGGAACCTCACACTTAACAAGTTTTTGCAATGCATTAAGCCTCGCATTTATGCGAGTTTAAGCTATTGGCATTGTAAATGACAATGCCTTTTATTTATGTTTTAATAACAAAAACAAAAATAAAAATCATTGTTAATTGCAATGTCAATAGCTCAAACTCGCATAAATGCGAGAACTATTGCATTGCAAATGCTTGTTTTCACACTATCAAAAAAGTGGTGCTACGTCGCTTACATCATCATTACGGTTGCCCCTGTTCACAGGATAGCGTGATTGTTTTTAGCCTGGGGCCAGCGTGCACGACACAGCCTCCCCCTTTTATCAAGCAGTCCTAGTTAAAAACTGCTTTGCACATTCTAGTTCCATGAATTTGAACCACGTCTAGGAAAATAGCGATCCAAGTGGGATTTATTTTTTATTTTTCTGTATTTCTGTACTTACACCATGCATACATTGACGCATAACCGACCTCATTGTTAAAATGGGTAGTGTATTATGAAATCCCAATGCCGAATCAATTCGTTCTTCCCTCTGGGCTGAAAATTACCTGCAAGGCTTCAGAGCCAAGACCTCTTGCCATTCGCCTCTCTTTGCACTCGAAAGTAATAGGTTTTGACAGATACTTAAACTAGATGATTGAGGGAAAAATGTGGAGAGATTCATCAATGATGGACAATAATTTAAAGATCTGCAGGAAGTAATTTTCTGAGAGAGAGAGAGCTCTTTAAATTTAGAAGCAAACAGTAATCTGTGTGCTGCAGCGAGAATGATTGCACTCCTGAGGCGTGTGTACTGTTTATAGGTGGCAGAGAGTGAAAGTGCACATGTAGGAGTTGTTCGAGTGCAGTGTTGCACACCTTGGGACTGAGTGTGCTGTTTACCGGAGGTATCAGAGCGCTTTACATGAGCGCCTGAGTGCAGGGGGAGAAGACAGACAAGAGAATGGGGTGCCGAGGTGTGAAAGGCCAAAGGGCCAGAGCAACACCAGGCCCCCTGCCTGGCTCACGAAGGGGGGGAGAGAAGCTATTGTGTTCTGGCGCATCTAAGTACTTCACAGGTCTGTATACGACCATTTCACTTAACGAGGCTATCTTGTTTTTAAGCCCTTCTGAGAGTGGGGAGCTTAGTGCCACCGGAGAGTCAGGTTTGCACAGTTAAAACGTGCCATGATGTAAATTACAGCGCCACTGCAGGCTCACCTCTTCGTTTTTAAAATGTTTTATTTTATGAGTTCAGCAGAGCCCTGCCGCCCCCGCGAGTCCCCACTGCCAGCTCACCTTCCACAAGAGTTGGTGAGCAGGACCCCCCCATACCGCATGCTGCCTTAGACCCAGTAGTGTAGATCAGTGTCATGTGAAGTCCGTTGTGCCAGTCCGGAATCTCTTCGCTGCCCAGCACACCTGCCCAAGTCAGGACGAGCAGTCCGCCAGCACCCAGTAGGTGAAAAATGCAGCATTTCTGACAGCGAGTGCCACGCTTGGGTAGTTCGAAGTATCCCCAAACACAACTACACAGGCCTCAGATTACGCATTCTGGGGTGCATTTATAGCGATTCTGTGATTGCCTGCATGTGGAGACTGGTGTGCATTTATTAACGGGACGGTATGATTGCTGGCTGCAGGGATGCTCTAAAGAGGTTTGATTTACTGCTGAACGCTTTCTGTGTCTAACAAATCAGTGACAGATTATTATGCATTTTTAGGGGGAGGGTTTTATATAGCGCACACAAAACCCGGAGGTATCAGAGCGCTTTACATGAGCGCCTGAGTGCAGGGGGAGAAGACAGACAAGAGAATGGGGTGCCGAGGTGTGAAAGGCCAAAGGGCCAGAGCAACACCAGGCCCCCTGCCTGGCTCACGTGGGGGTGTTCTGGCGTCAGAGATTTCCAACCAGAGATACAACTCACAAGTGCTTCCTCTGTCCGAAGCTGCCCTACAGTGGAATGTCATTTCTGAAGCCTCTCTTAGACCTGTTTCTTCCTGATATTGTTATTATATTATTCTGTCTGTGAATGGTCTTTGCTGTAGGAAGAGAAGGTCTGTGTGGAATCTAAAACGTACATCAGTTTCTGTCTTGTTTTTTAATATTCCTGAGACAGTGTGTGGTCATCTTCTTGTTGAGTTCTCACTACATGGCAAGGTGTTTACCTTCAGTGGGAGTTCTCACTGCATGGCTAGGTGTTGCCCTTCTGTCTGTCCACATGTATTACAGAGATGGATAGAACAACAGACAGAATGAGAGCGAGGGAGGGAAAGGTAGGCAGACAGAGGGAGGGAGGGATAGGGAGAGAGAGCGAGGGAGGGAGGGAAAGGGAGGCAGAGCGAGGGAGGGAAAGGGAGGCAGAGGGAGACCGAGGTAGGGAGGTTGAGGGTGTGAGACAGGGCGGGAGGGGGAGGGAGAGGGAGGGAGAGAAAGGGAGGCAGACAGAGGGAGAGCGAGGAAGGGAGGGAGAGGGAGGGAGAGCGAGGGAGAGGGAGAGGGAGGGAGAGCGAGGGAGGGAAAGGGAGGCAGACAGAGGGAGAGCAAGGGAGGGTGACAGACAGAGGGAGGAGGGAGGGAGGAGGGTGACAGAGGGAGGAGGGTGACAGAGTGAGGAGGGAGGGAGAGTGAGGAGGGAGACAGAGGGAGGAGGGACGGAGAGTGAGGAGGGAGACAGAGGGAGAGGGAAGGAGAGAGAGGGAGACGGAGAGAGAGGGAGACAGAGAGGGAGTGAGACAGTCAGAGGGAGTCAGGGAGAGAGTGCGATAGAGGGAGATAGAGGGAGAGAGAGGGAGAGAGAGGGAGTGAGAGGAAGTGAGACAGAGGGAGAAATAGCTGGTGGTTGCCAGTGGGGACACTTACTCTTAGGGAACCCACACTTATTTTTCCACATCATTTATGTACCTATTACACATAGCAGAAAGACGGTGGAAGACGGCAAAACCGTCACAAAATGAAAATTCAGGAACCTCAAGGAGTGAGATAAAGGGGAGGAGATTGTCTAGTAGTGGATTAAAGAGGTATGAGGTGGCATTAAAACTACCAGCCTTGGTATTCCTCGCGCCCATGTTTTACTGCACCGGCCGCGGGCTTCTGAGCAGAGTTTCAGGCCCTGACACTCTCTTTCACAAATGAAGCACTGGTCTACACACTTATATATTGCTTGCTCTTATGCTTCTTAGAAGGTGCTACTAACTCACAGGTGTTTTGTTTGCACCTGCATGCCTTGCGTAGCGTTTTATCGTGAGTACTGTGAAACTGTTGCACCAGTATTACTTGTGAGAAGGTTGAACTTTTGCAGTACCATCCTTAGATTTTTCTAAGGATTACTCTAACAGCACCAGCAATATACCTGTATTTCATACTCTTGTGTACATCCCTTGCTTAGCTTTTCCTCATGAGCGGCTCATGGCCACTTACACTACCATACAATATGCTGAAGAAAAATTGAAAAAACAAACATAAAAGCAAAGAGTTCCATAAACACCGGCAAAACACCGTTTCAGTTGTTTTTTATGACGCGAAAATGAGTAAACACTGAAAAGCACTGTTTTTTTGAGGTATGGAAATCACTGGAAAGCACTGAAAAAAACACCACCAGAATTTAGTAAAAATAGAAACTGAAAACAGGAAAGCCTAGGTATGTTCTGCTACGTTACGTTATGTCAGGCTATGTTACGTTTTGTGGATTTGGGCAGCCCATTTGTAAAGGTCTCGTAGCCTATGGTTAGAGAAGGGGCAAGAGAGTGCCATGGGGATCGATTTGAGGGTTGGGGGAGAGGAGGAGAAGACGGCGATAGATGTCTGGCCCGGGTGGTAGGGTGGCAAGAATGTAGAAAAGCAGAGCTGGAGGGGAGGGTTTCCGGAAATGGAGAGAGCACGAGGCAGATGCCTATGACTGCAGCGGTGATGGAAGAACGGGGCATGGGGGCGGGTGGTAAGACTGAGGGGGGAGCTGGCTAGGGAGAGGGGCAGAGGGTACTATGGAGTGACTGGGGTGGTGGAGGAGGTCTGGGCCAATGGGTGAGGCTGAAGGAGGATGGGGGGCTGTGGGAGCGGCTTTGGAGCGGATTCCTTTGAAGTCTGAGGCCGAGGCTCAGACAAATGGTGGTGTGCGAGCGGCTTCCTTTGAAGTCTGATGCCGAGGCATGGTGTGGGATGTGGCTGCCAATGATGTGCACGCGCCTGGCTCATATGAACTGTACGCGATCCGCAGCTAGCCAGACTTTTCGAACCGCTTACTATAATCTCGACTAATCAATCCCTACAGGAGAGAATAGGCGAGACCTAAAAAACCTGGACTGCAAACAGCTCACCTTAGGGTGGCTCACCATCAGTGGAAAATTAAAAGGCAGGAAGTGGGCGATTGAGGTTTACAGGAAGTGGCATAGAGCAGAAGCCATCCTGGATTGGGAACAATTAGCTTTGGCTTGGGAAAAGTTTCTTCAGTAGAGTGAACGCCCAGCCTGTAAGGACGGGCACAATTATGAGGAGGTAATTGCTTAAATGAATCGTGGCAGGCACTGAGGTGGGTTCAGCATTCAGACATCCCTGTCAATCTCTGATCAGGAAGTCCTTTGCGAATCTCTGCTACTGGACGCAGCCTGTGTTGAGCACATTGCTGGTACTGCAGAAAAAGACAGAGTTTAAGTAGCTGGTGAGATGATACCTCGGGCTGCAGGTGGGAGCAAAGCACAGGCCCTGCTCAGTCTGCATCCATGCACCGAGCTCGAGTTGCTGTGGCTCTGAGATTTTGGTGGCTTATTGCAAAGTTGCCAGGTTGTGCATGTATGTGCACTGAACACCAGGTTTGTAGAACTGAACTTTGATTTAACAAATCAGTGTCTTCTGGGAGTTGTAGTCTTCGTGTGCCAATATGTAAAAACAAAAATAGGCTAATCTCCATACCCGCGATAACGATCTGTAGTAGAAAATATCAGGAGTAAGAGAGATGGTGATCGGCACAAAGAAGTAACCTTATTTGTGGCACAGAACCGTTTGCAAGCAAAAAGATTGGCTTTCTGGATAAGAAAGTAAGGTTAGCAATAGGCAAAGAGAAAGGACTGCTAGCTGCACAGACAAAAAGCCAGCTGCTGCTGTGTGTAGAACCACTGGTGCTAGGGAGCCCAGTCTGCTTTGAGCAAGTAAACACACTCCGTTCAGCATCGTCAGTGTGGCAAAGTTCCCAGAGAAAATAACAACAATAACACGGTGTGACTACACAGGGTCTCTGCTGCTGCTTGCTTAGTTTCACAAGCACCGCTGGGACAGACTGACCTGGTGGTGACAATCACGGCTGGCATGGCTGCAGGAATCCTCCGGGGCGCCCCGTGCCCTCTGCAGCTCGCCTCCTGCCCTGTCTCTCCCGGGGAAGGCTCGGACTCCTCACCGTGCTGGGTGCAGCGCCGACGCCGTCACGAGCTCTGCCGAGGGGGAGGCTCCGGCTGTGAATCAGAGGAGCAAGCAGCCGTCACTCCCCTCCATCAACTCTGCTCTGTCCTCTCACAACATGGCGGGCATTGATTGCACCGAGCACCAGACGCAAAACGCTCCCTGTTTTGCTTCCTTCTTCAAACATTAACCTTCAGCCTATAAAAATTGTTTTTTGAAAATGTGAAAAGAAAAAGATCAACTGCGTAGTCGGCAGGATTCGAACCTGCGCGGGGAGACCCCAATGGATTTCTAGTCCATCGCCTTAACCACTCGGCCACGACTACTTCCTGGTGTTAATCTGCAGATTTACTTTATTGTACTCAACAGCTAGATCACTTTCAGTGTGCATTTTATGAATGTGGGTAAAGTGTGAGAATAATAATACAAATATATACGATGTGTTGCTGTTCCAGTTTCCTTTTCATATTTGTGTGACATTTTCCAGAAATACGGCGTTTAACTTATTTACTGTGTTTTCATCGTTTGCGAATGCAACGTACTTTATGGCATTTCGTCATTTTGCACGACAGTAAGTCAATGGCCAGACATCAAAGAAAAGATTGTCCGTGGTTGTGTATCATGGTTACATGGTAACATTATTTTTACTCGCTATAGATCAAAGCCTGTTTAAACTGTCATTACAAAACTAATTATTAGAATGGGCCTCAAACGAGTGTGGGGTGTCTGTGGTTTCACAGCATTTTTTTAATGCAATTTTATTTAGCGCACTTTACCCAAAGGTGTCAGTGCGCTTTACAAGAGAACCAAGTACGTTACATGAGGAAATGTACATACTTTATAGCATAGCACATTAAATGCAATCAGTATGCACAGTTATATTTAAGGGTCCCAGTTTTTCTCTTCCCACGGTTTGTACAGATACCTAGAGCGAGAAAACAATGAATTGTTATATTATATATGGCTGCTTATATAAGCCCTGAGGGATCAAAGTATGAGTGCACGTTTATCAGGGAAATACATGTGGAAATGCACTAGTTAAAGCATAATGTTTACGACACACATATTAAATATGTCTACATATTAATAAGATGGGCAAAAAACAAATATTGATAAATATAATTTACAACAAATTTCCAAATCTGGAAGCCTTAATGCTTTCCGAAAGTTTCACGCAAATTGTTCAACACTATGATCAAGTAGCAATTTGGAGTCACTGCTCTTACTGTGCTAAGATGGGAAATTGCCTCTCCCTGGAATATATGTTGAATCAAATCACTACTGCAAAATTCAACTTGTTTGGTCAATATGTGAACACATTTTAAATCTATTTTCCGCCAAAACAAAGAATATAAGTAACAATTTTGCCAAATGGTGTCTCTCTGCTACATTGCATATTGTTTGTCTTTTTGTCACATATGCAAAGTACATTTTTTGGCTGGAATTCATGTTTGATTTAGATACAGACAGTAAATCATAATCTTTCACAAAAAACACTCATGTGTCAGCTGTTGGTAACATTATGACACACGTGTACAGTATAATCCTTTAATGTTTTACCTGTTGAGGAATGGTCAGATTAGTTCATAGTATTTTTGTTTATGTGTCTTCATTAATGTACTCCTCTTCCAGTTGTCCTTCAGTTTCTGTAAAAAAAATAAGAAATAACATTTGCCTCTATAGGGTCCGCTAGTAGGTCTTAGACGCCTTTGGATGCTTAGCTGCCTTCATCACTGAGGTCGTCTGAGCCATCCACTGTTTATGGTTTGCTGTATGGGTGGAAGTCTCTGGGCTTAGGTGCTACAATTGTCAGGGCCCAATTGTGTTTTGGATATAATCCTCACAAAAGGCTTCACCCAAGAGCCATTGTAGAGGTAAGTATAGAGGAAGATGGAGGATTGTGCCCTCACAGTCTCTCAAAGGTTGGTCCAAAAAGAAATTTCAGACGTTCTTTAGTGGTTTTGCGTGCATGATTTATATTTATTGTTGCATATGTGAAAGAAGAACAGCCGACACGTGTTTCGCCCTGGTGGCCTAATGGCCATGGGCTTTTTGAAGGCTGATAGGATGTTAGTTATAAGAAAGTCAAGAAACTGTAGTGAGGAAAATGACATTAACACATAGGATACACAGACAAAGGCCAAGGATAAAGCAAGCAAAGTTAGAGAGTAAACGTGAGGAAATGGTGGGAAAGCAGAGCAAGGCAGAGTGTAAAAAGTCACAGAGGGAAGAGAGATGAAATATAGAAGACGCCAGAATAGGGGAGAGGAAGAGAGATAAGGAAGGAAGAGACGGGGAAAGGGAAAAGAAAGAGAAGGGGAAGAGCAAAAGGGAGAGAAGGTTACATAATCATGATGTAAAACATTAAACATGCTTTTTCACAAAATATTTTCGGTAGACATGGAAAGTCAAAATTGAAGAGAAAACAATATGAGGTTAGTTAACTGTACATTGGTTGATGATTCAATTGACATGCGTTACCTGATCAGTAAGATAAATATGTAATTGGATTTATAGCAAAAGCCGTAGAAACTGTTATTGACAAATAGCACATTTGAATCACATTAAAACATCTATGATCAAACGGTGAGCACACCTGTGTTCTCACATAAATATTAAGAATGCATAAAAAGGGGAATAGAGTGTTGTATGTAAAAGCAATTTCAATTTAGGTGGTGATGTTGGGTGATTCCATACATAAAGGTGGTATATGTATGGGCTTGAATCCAACTATTCAGAGTCAGAGTAAGAAGCAGCAGAATGGAGGCATTTCTAAAATAATCATTCAGCTAATTATAAGAAGCGGTACCGTTTACAAAACTAGATAGGAGCTTACCAGGAATCAAGTCTGTAGTCAGGTTAAGTTTTCGTAATTCTGGAGTAGAGACAAAAAGGGAAGCCGCTCTCTATTAGTGCATATTGCTTGTGAGGAGGGACGCCTATAAAGAGAAGATATCGGAGGCCCTAGGAAGAACGACAGACATTCCTCGGACTCAAACAACTGGTGAACACCCCCACCCGCCTCGCTGGCCACACACTCGACCCCATCTTCTCCGCCAGCAACCACGTCTCCTTCAGCCACTCCGCCGGACTACACTGGACAGACCACAGATGCATCCATTTCACCTTCAAAAACCATGAGGAGGGTGTTATGAATGTAAGGGTAACAATTGGGGAAAGTGCACAGAAGGTAAACAACTGAATAGTGGGGAGTAATAATTTTTGTATGAGGGATGTATTATGAGTTTGGGGTTGGAGCAAAAAATGATTTTGTTGTGTATTCACAGTTATTTGTAAAAAAAATGTGGGGCTGACATATGCATTCTTAATAATTGTAGATACCCCTGAGGAAGGCCAACATGAGATCAAAATGCATTGGGTGAAGATATGTAATGGACTGATGAAGTTTTCTTTACGTGCCTACAGATAGGCCCGGATGGGCAATCATAGAGCAACTAACAAGCGTGAAAATATGGAACTTTGTTTTCTGTGACGTGACGGACAAAAATGAATAAATTATCGAAATAAAATGGATGAAATTGGTTTACTAGTGAGTACGTGATAAAAATTCAACACAAATATGCATAAAGCTGTGCAACTCCTTCAGTGACTCGTAAGCCAGCGAGTCACAATACTTCATGACATTGTCTCAATTGTGCACTAAAAGGAGCGGAGTGCATCAGGAGTGTATGCACGCTAAAAGTGAAAAAAATGAAGTGTTTCAATCAATGAGAAAAAAACGGGTGTGCTGCAGATCTTTCGAAAAATGAATCACCTTCAAAAAGAATGCATCACACTACCGCACGCAACAAATCCCCCTTAGATGCTGGAGCAAAATCACCACAGACCAGCTCCTCGTATCACTGAGCCAGAACCCGCCAGGCGATACCGCTGACACCAACCACGCAGCACACAACCTCGCACAATGGATCACTGTTAGACGGACCGGGAGGGTCGGCCGAGGTTACGGGGAGAGGTCTCCAGGGAGAGCCGTCTCCAACGACTGTACAGATAAGTAACTTCCCCCCCACAGACGGACACCACACAAGGTTGAAGGTTAACAAGACTTTATATGCAATTCTTAGGTTACGAGGATGGATACAAGGAGGTCTGGACTCAGGGGTCCCCTCGGTTCTAGTCTCTGGTTTAGGAAAGGGGTAGCGGGACAGTCTTAGTTACCAATGAGTACAAAATAGCTCTCAATCCTCGAGCTCGGCGTTCTAGATGATCGGGCCGTGGAGGAGCCAAGCAGGTCCCGAGATGGATGAAGGAAGGACGACGGTCCGCGGCGGAGCCTGCAGGTCCCGGTGGAAGATGACGGTTACAACGGTCCGCGGCCACGCCAGCAGATCCCGACGACGATGAAGGATGAAGGTTACGACGGCTGTGGCAGCGCCAACAGGCAGGACGATGGTGCACAGGACAGAGCTATGGCAGCGCCAGTAGTCCGTCCAGGATGAGTTCCTCTTTACGTCTCTCGACTCCAAGATACAACTGCCTTCCTGCTCTGGAGCTGCCCCAGTTATAGGGCTGGCGTGCTTTGATGTCCGGACCCTCGCACTTGGAGGTCGGGAGGTCCGGGATGGGGGAGTCCAGACACCCAGCAGGGGGGTGGAGCCAGCGCCCGGGGAGGCGATGGGCGAGCGGCACTTGGTGGGGGAGAGCCATCGGCACCTCTTTCTCCCATTGACTTGCCAAGTAGCCCGCTCACCTCCTGGGTGGAGGGTGGTGCCGGAATGTCTGAGGCCGGGCCAGGCCCAGGGTTGAGGTCGATCGGGGGCCAGGCGGCCTCGTGGTGGAGTGTCCAAGATGGCGCCCCAGGCTGGGCGCGTGGGCCGGCAGTGGATCGGACCCTCGAGGTCGGCAGGCTCGAGGGCAGGGGTCCCTGAGGGGACGGAGGACGTGCAATGGTGGTGTGTGGTACTTGCGGGACTGGACTCAGGCCTGGTTGGGCCGGGGGAGAGCGGCCCTTCATGTGGCCTGTCCAACATGCGTCCCCCCCAGCTGAAGGCGGGGAGAGTTACCCATCCTCTTGGGGACTCTCCTCGTCGAGGCGGAAAAACCGGGACAGGCCATCCGCGTTGGCGTGATCTGGCCCAGGCCGGTGTTCGACTGTGAAGTCCATACCTTGCAAGGAGATGGACCAGCGTAGCAACTTTGGGTTCTCCCCCCGCATATGCATCAGCCATTGCAGGGGTCGGTGGTCGGTCTGCACCCGAAAGTGGGTGCCGAAAAGGTAGGGCCGGAGCTTCTTGAGGGCCCATACCACAGCGAAGGCTTCCCTCTCTATGGTGCTCCAGCGTTGCTCCCGTGGTAGGAGTCTCCGGCTGATGAAGGCCACCGGTTGATCAAGGCCTTCGGTGTTCACTTGAGACAGGACTGCCCCAATGCCCTGGTCGGAGGCGTCCGTCTGGACGACGAACTCCCGGCTGTAGTCTGGGGCCTGGAGCACAGGGGCGGAACACATGGCGGCCTTTAATTGTTCAAATGCCGTTTGACACTCTGGGGTCCAGGTGACTTTCTTGGGCTGGTTCTTTGACGTGAGTTCTGTGAGGGGCCCCACTATGGTACCATAGTCTTTTACGAACCTTCGGTAGTAGCCCGTGAGGCCCAGGAAGGCTCGTACCTCGGTTTGGGTGATGGGGGGCTGCCAGGCCTGGATGGCGGCAATTTTCAGCTGTAGCGGGGCCACTAGGCCGCTTCCCACCTGGTGTCCGAGGTAGGTTACAGACCCTTGCCCAATTTGACACTTGCTGGCCTTGATCGTGAGGCCAGCTCGCTGAAGGGCTTGCAGCACTGCTCGGAGGTGGTGGAGGTGCTCGGTCCAATGGTGGCTGTATACAGCGATGTCGTCTAGGTAGGCGGCGCTGAATCCTTCGAGCCCCGCCAGGACCTGATTGACGAGCCGTTGGAATGTTGCTGGGGCATTCTTCATGCCGAAGGGCATGACCGTGAAATGGTAATGGCCATCGGGGGTGGAGAAGGCAGAACGTTCTTGCGCCCGGGGTGTGAGGCCGATCTGCCAATAGCCTGCTGTCAAGTCGAAGATGCTGAGGTAGCGGGCAGCTCCCATTCGGTCGACTAGTTCATCTGCCCGGGGGATGGGGTGCGCGTCTGTTCTGGTGACCGCATTCAAGCCCCGGTAGTCGACGCAGAACCGGAGTTCGGGTGTGGTGCCGGGGGCAGCTGCTTTGGGGACCAGTACGACAGGGCTGGCCCAGGGACTGTCTGAGGGCTCGATGACCCCGATCGTGAGCATCTTGGCTATTTCTTCCTGGATGCAGGCCCGTACCCGGTCTGGCACGCGGTAGGCCCGGTGGCGGATAGGGGGGCTGTCCCCGGTATCCACATCGTGCACACACCAGGAAGTGACACCCGGGGTGAGGGAGAACAGGCTGGCGAACTGTGATAGGAGGGCTTGACACTCCTGGCGTTGTTCTCTGGTGAGGGCCTCTGAGAGCCGGACCCCATCCACGGAGCCGTCTTGCTCTTGAGTCCGTAGGAGGTCAGGGAGAGGCTCGGAGTCTTCTTCAACCCCAGTGTCTGTGGCCATCAGGAGGCTGAGCTCTGTTCGCACAAAGTGGGGCTTTAGTCTGTTAGCGTGGAGGACCCGGAGAGGGTTCCGGGAGGATTCCATGTCGATGAGATAAGTGGCAGGCCCCTTGCGCTCTATTACTTTGAAGGGCCCCGTCCATTTGTCTTGCAGGGCGCATGGCTCAGTGGGGGACATCACCCATACCTGTTGGCCAGGTTCGAATTCAATGGATGAGGCATTCTGGTCATACCATTTTTTCATGTCCTCTTGACTGGCCTCTAGGTTGGCCTTCGCTAGTTCTCTGAACCGCCGGGTCTGGTTGCGGAGAGTGAGGAGGTACCGGAAGACATCTGGAGGGTTCTTTAGCGGAGGCATCTCCCAGCCTTCTTTGACGAGACTGAGCGGCCCTCGCACTGGGTGTCCATATAGCAGTTCAAATGGGCTGAAGCCCAGGGATTTCTGGGGGACTTCTCGATATGCGAAGAGGAGGCACGGCAGCAGCACATCCCACTGGCGACGGAGGGGCTCTTCCAACCCCCCGATCATTCCCTTTAGCGTGCGGTTGAACCGCTCAACGAGTCCGTTCCCTTGAGGGTGATAGGGGGTTGTGAATCTGTAGGTGACCCCGCACTGTTGCCAGAGGGACTTCATGTATTTGGAAATAAAGTTCGTGCCTCTGTCGCTGACGACTTCTCGGGGGAAGCCCACACGGGAGAAGATCCCCATCAGGGCCCGGCCGACCACCGGGGCTGTCACAGTTCGCAGAGGAACAGCCTCAGGGTAGCGGGTGGCGTGGTCCACTAGCACCAGGATGAATCGATGGCCTTGTTTTGTGCGTGGGTCCAAGGGCCCCACAATGTCTATTCCGACTCTCTCAAACGGGGTAGTGACCACGGGAAAAGGTTGCAGGGGAGCCTTTAGTTTGCGGCCGCTCTTCCCACTGGCTTGGCACGTGGGGCAAGATCGGCAATGCTGGTGCACATCGTTTCTCATTTTGGGCCAGAAGAAGTGGGTCACTAGGCGACTGTAGGTTTTATCTTGTCCCAGATGTCCTGCCAGGGGGACATCGTGGGCCAGGTTTAACAGGAAGTCTCTGAAACGGAGGGGTACCACTAGTACTCGGTTGCTCCCCAGCTCGGCGATTCTTTGCTCGCTGTACAGCAGATCATTGTCCCAGTAGACCCAATGAGTTCCGGGGGTATCCCCTGCGCTTTGGGCGAGCGCTTGCTGGCGGAGTCCCTCGAGGGAGGGACAGGTCTTCTGTTCTTTGCGAAATTGTTCTTGCGTGGGCCCCCCTTCTTGAGGCCACTGGTCGAGGTTAGCGAGGTCGGTGGGTTGAGCTGGTTCGGCGGGAATGTTACGGTCGGTGTTTTCGGCCGGGGCGACCGGAGGCGGTGGCGCCGGCCATTCGGGTTCTTCTGGCTGGTGGTTGGCACGGGCGGCCATGGAACGGGTGGTGACGCACGCCCAGTCGGGGACGCCCAACATCCCCAGGTGTTCCTTTCGCTCCACGGCGGCCCACGGAGAGCTTTCCAGGTCATTGCCCAGGAGGCAGTCTACGGGGGCATCGTCTCGGACCGTCACTTTCAACATGCCGGAGACCCCCCCCCATTCGAAGGGGACGCAGGCCATCCGACACAGGCTCTCCGAGTTATCGGCTGATCGTACAGGGCAGAGAATGTTCGGTAGATACTGTTCTGGGGCCACCAGGTGACAGCGGACGGCTGTTACACTGGCCCCGGTGTCACGAAGGGCTTCGGCCTGGTGTCCATTGATGCTCACCCATTGGCTGTACTTCTGGGTGTTAGCGGGTAGGGGGACCCGCGGGACCATGTCTTTCCCCCCTAAGCAGGCTAGAGTCATGGCGGCTGGCTCCCACTCTTGATGCTCTTGTTCGTACTCTTCCTGTTCCTCGGAGATCTGTTCTTCCCCTAGGGCTGCAGCGGCCACTTGGCGGGGTCTTGGGCTCTGGTACTGCGGGCAGTTTGGGTCGTTCGCATAGTGGCCGACTCGTTGACATCGGTGACACGTGACATTGGCTCTGTACCCCGGTCGCGCTGGGGTGCTGCCCCGGTTGGCCGGGGGGGTGGTGTTGGTAGCGGGGGCGACCGGGGCGTTGTCTCTTCCTCGCCCTTGGCCCCCTCCTCCTCCTCTGGGTCGGTGCTGACCATTGTTGTTCCGGTTCTGTTCGTAGGACCCATTCCGGCCCACTCTGGTGATCTCCCACCGGTCAGCTTCGGCTGCGAGCTGCCGGGGATCCGTTAACTTGCTGTCGAGGAGGTGTTGGCGGAGTTCAATGAAGCAATTGTTCGACAGATGCTCCCATACCATCAGGTTAAATAGTTGCTCGTAGGTCGTGACGTTGCTTCCTCGGATCCAGCCCTCGAAGGCTCGGCTAAAGTATGTTACATAGTCCACCCAAGTTGTACCCGGGATGCGGGTGCAGTCTCGGAACCTCTGACGGTACATCTCGGGTGTGAGACCATAGCGGGTGAGGAGGGCCGCTTTCATATGGTCGTAGGAGGTCATCTGGTGGTCCGGGAGCTGTAGTAGGGTGTCGCGGCCCTCATTGAGGAATCTTCCCCAGAGACCGGCTCCCCAGTCGCTTCTATCGATCCGGTGTGCAGTCATAGCGATTTCATAGGCTTTAAACCATTGCTGGATGTCGTCCTCTCTGAAGTATTCTCGGACAACATCCTTGGGGATGTGTACCTTTTTGTCTGTGGCCCCTGAGGTGGGGGGTCGCTCGGGTACCCCTGCTTCTTTATTCTGCTTGCGTAGGTTGATCTCGGCTAGGTTTCGTTCGTGTTCGTACGCTAGTTTTTTTTCCTCGAGCTCCCTTTGTCTCTGTTTCTCCTCTCTTTCTTCTCGGAGACGCAGGTGCTCTAAGTTGATTTTTTGTTCGGCCAACTTAAGTTCAACGTCCATTTTAAGTCGGGCCATTTCTAGTTCGTGTAGTCGGGTCCTTTCTCTTTCCTGGATCTCGCCTTGCGAGAGACCCGTTCTTTGCCCTTCCGGGGCCGTGGTCGTTTTTTCTACGGTGCTTTGATCAGGGGTTCCGGCAGCCCCGGTCTCTGCCCAAGATTCTAGGGCATGTTTAAAATCGTCCTTGGTACTCAGTCCGGTGGTAGCGATACCCAGTTCGATGCAGAATTGTTTAAGTTCACGATGGTTGTACTCCTCCAATTTCTCCATTTGGAATTTCTCGGTTGATCCGCTCTCTTTCGTGGTCATTGTGACTTCGTCGTGGGGTGAGCTACTCTCTGTACGTTTATGCGGTGATTCGGATCGCGCCGCTGGCCACCAATGTTAGACGGACCGGGAGGGTCGGCCGAGGTTACGGGGAGAGGTCTCCAGGGAGAGCCGTCTCCAACGACTGTACAGATAAGTAACTTCCCCCCCACAGACGGACACCACACAAGGTTGAAGGTTAACGAGACTTTATATGCAATTCTTAGGTTACGAGGATGGATACAAGGAGGTCTGGACTCAGGGGTCCCCTCGGTTCTAGTCTCTGGTTTAGGAAAGGGGTAGCGGGACAGTCTTAGTTACCAATGAGTACAAAATAGCTCTCAATCCTCGAGCTCGGCGTTCTAGATGATCGGGCCGTGGAGGAGCCAAGCAGGTCCCGAGATGGATGAAGGAAGGACGACGGTCCGCGGCGGAGCCTGCAGGTCCCGGTGGAAGATGACGGTTACAACGGTCCGCGGCCACGCCAGCAGATCCCGACGACGATGAAGGATGAAGGTTACGACGGCTGTGGCAGCGCCAACAGGCAGGACGATGGTGCACAGGACAGAGCTATGGCAGCGCCAGTAGTCCGTCCAGGATGAGTTCCTCTTTACGTCTCTCGACTCCAAGATACAACTGCCTTCCTGCTCTGGAGCTGCCCCAGTTATAGGGCTGGCGTGCTTTGATGTCCGGACCCTCGCACTTGGAGGTCGGGAGGTCCGGGATGGGGGAGTCCAGACACCCAGCAGGGGGGTGGAGCCAGCGCCCGGGGAGGCGATGGGCGAGCGGCACTTGGTGGGGGAGAGCCATCGGCACCTCTTTCTCCCATTGACTTGCCAAGTAGCCCGCTCACCTCCTGGGTGGAGGGTGGTGCCGGAATGTCTGAGGCCGGGCCAGGCCCAGGGTTGAGGTCGATCGGGGGCCAGGCGGCCTCGTGGTGGAGTGTCCAAGATGGCGCCCCAGGCTGGGCGCGTGGGCCGGCAGTGGATCGGACCCTCGAGGTCGGCAGGCTCGAGGGCAGGGGTCCCTGAGGGGACGGAGGACGTGCAATGGTGGTGTGTGGTACTTGCGGGACTGGACTCAGGCCTGGTTGGGCCGGGGGAGAGCGGCCCTTCATGTGGCCTGTCCAACAATCACCAACTGCGCCAACGACCTCGCCCCACTGAAGAACTCCCCAGGGAAGACCGGCAACAGGAAAAATTCATGGTTCACAGACGCCCTCAAAGATTCAAAGAAATCCTGCCGAACCTTTGAAAGAACCTGGCGCCACGAACGGACAACAGAAAACCTGACAGCCCTCAAGAACGCCACCCGCAAACACCACCAGCTGATCCGCACCCCCAAAAGGGCATTGTTCAAAGAGCGGCTAGACAACAACACCTACAACAGCAAGGAACTCTTCAGCATCGTCAAAGAGCTCTCCAACCCCAGAGCCAGCAACAACAATATCACCCCATCGCAAGACCTCTGCAACTCCCTCGCCACGTTCTTCCACCACAAGATCGCAGATATACACGACAGCTTCGGACCCCAGACCCTGCCTCCAGCCACCGAAGCATCAACCCCCACCATCACCCTCAGCGCCTGGACCCCGATCAGCACGGAAGACACTACCCACGTCATGAACTCCATCCACTCTGGCTCTCCCTCTGACCCTTGCCCCCATCATATCTTCAACAAACCCGACATCATCATCGTACCCCACCTCCAGACGTCATAAACAACTCCCTCATGTCAGCCACCTTCCCTGAGAGCTGGAAGCACGCAGAAATCAGCGCCCTTCTGAAGAAACCCACAGCGGACCCCAAAGACCTCAAGAGCTTCCGCCCCATCTCTCTCCTTCCCTTCCTGGCTAATGTCATTGAGAAGACCATCAACAAACAGCTGACTGCTTTCCTCGAGGCAAACAACTCACTCGACCCGTTCCAGTCCAGATTTCGAACCAACCACAGCACCGAGACCGCCATCATCGCAGCCACCAACGACATCAGGACCTGATGGACATCGGAGAAACAACCGCCCTCATCCTTCTAGACCTCTCGGCAGCTTTTGACACCATATGCCACCGCACACTAACATCCCGCCTCCTCAACACTGGGATCCCAAGGGAAGGACCTGGACTGGATCACCTCGTTCCTCTTCGACAGAACCCAGAGAGTCCGCCTTCCTCCCTTCCGCTCAGCAGGCACCGAGATCATCTGCGGAGTACCTCAAGGCTCCTTGCTCAGCCCTACCCTCTTCAATATCTACATGAGCCCACTCGCCGCCATCACACGCAAACACAACATCAACATCATCTCCTACGCCGACGACACCCAACTGATACTCTCCCTTACCAAAAACTCAGACACCGCCAAAACCAACCTCCAGGAAGGAATGAAAGACGTCGTAGAATGGATGAAGCTCAGTCGCCTAAAACTGAACTCAGACAAAACGGAGGTCCTCATCCTCGGACAATCCCCATCTGCCTGGGTCGACTCATGGTTGCCCACAGCTCTGGGCTCCGAGCCAAAACCCACGGACTACGCACGCAACCTGGGATTCATCCTGGACTCCTCCCTCATGATGACCAATCAAGTCAACGCCGTCCCGTCATCGTGCTTCAACACCCTGCGCATGCTCCGAAAAATCGTCCGATGGATCCCCACTGAAACAAGAAAAACCGTCACCCAGGCCCTCGTCACCAGCCGACTGGACTACGGAAACGCCCTATACGCAGGAACCACGGCCAAACTTCAGACTCGACTCCAACGCATACAGAACGCCTCCGCACAACTCATCCTCAACATCCCTCGCCACAGCCACATATCCACCCACCTAAGGAACCTGCACTGGCTCCCCGTCTGCAAGAGGATCCTGCTCAGGCTCCTCACCCACGCACATAAAGCGCTACACGACAAGGGCCCTGAATACCTCAACAACCGCCTCTCGTTCTACATCCCCACAAGCCAGCTCCTCTCCGCCAGCCTCGCCCTCGCTACCGTCCCATGAACTCGCAGAACCACCACCGGAGGAAGATCCTTCTCCTACCTGGCAGTCAAGACATGGAACTCCCTCCCCGTGCACCTGCGACTGACCCAGGACCATCTCACCTTCAGAACACACCTCAAGACCTGGCTGATCAAGCAGTAGTGACTCCCCCCCTCCCTTCAGCGCCTTGAGACCCTCACTGGTGAGTGGCGCGCTCTATAAATGTATTGATTGATTGATTGATTCCAACTAACAGGCATAGCGTTATTACTTATGTATTTGAAGGTGCGCTGGAACTGCATTAATTAAAGGTCAAGGGTGTGCTGGGAGGAGGCCCGGTTTGGAAAAGTTGGGTGAATCGCTACTGAATACCCCATATATTTAAATCAAGGGCATGCTGGGAGGAGGCCTGGTTGAAAGAGGTTGAAGTATCATACAAAGGCAAAAGTTACCATTTAGAGCCTCGACCCGCGTTGCTAAGTGATAGGAGACACAGTTAAAAGGTAGAAACGGGGCCACCCTGGATACGGGAGTGCTCACTAAAATAATTGCTCCGTTGTATTTTTGAGAGCCTCAACTCCTGTGCTGCTGTCAGCGTTCAAATTTTACCATCAGGCCGGTGTTTAGATTTCTGCGGTCATCGAGCAAGAGGAATTTGATTCCCTGCCGTCAGATATACTGTGACTCATATCCTGACGTCAGAGTTTATGTTGTATCCAAGGAATGACAGGAGAAGGAGGTAAACTTAAGGATTAAGTTTAATTAAGAGTTTCAAGTACAGCATAAGATCCATCAGAGTGCACATCCAAGAAGCTCCAGTCTTCAACTGAAGATCAGGAGCAGAACATTCTACCATAACCTAGCAACCCAGGTGCTAGGATGCAAAAACATGAAACAGCATGAGCAATGAGGGAACATAGGATATAACACACCTCCTTTCCCACAAAACAAAAACAAAACAAATTAAAATAAACAAAGTGAAAGAAAACAAAAGATGAAACAAGAATTTCACAATTGAACAACATATCAGGTAATGTAATCATTCAAATATTTAGGTGTAAACTGAATTCTAGATGACTTTGAACAGGAAGCAGAGACCTCAGAAGGACCTGAGGCAAGTTCAACTACATCTAAAGAAGTCGTGTTAACATCATCAGTGTAGGAAGGTGGATATCTGACTATGGTTACCCCCAAACTTTTTGCCTGGTGTTTAGCTGGTTCTTGACTTAGTTGGCCTGGGATCCTGCTATTCAGGGCCCCAGGCTGATTGCTCTCTCCTTAAAATGGACTCCATGTACCTTAGGTGCATAACACAATTGGAATTGGTTCACCTTATAGGCCCCTGTAACAGTGTACCATAGGTACCCAGGGCATAGGTGTAGCCAAGGCCTACCAGGGGCTGCAGCATGAATTGTGCCACCCCTGGCCTGGCCTCCATATTTGACAAAACTGGCTGATCACTCAGCTGGGGTAAGTTGGTGTAATCACCTCTTGCTTAGATATAGTATCCCTATATCTAACCCTAAACTGGACACATATGTTCCTATCAGCCACTCCTATGGAAGGCCTCATCAATCCTGGAGGCAGAGTGCTTGGAAATATGTGAGATGGTGCTCTAGCATGAGCTGAGCCTGTCTGCAGCTGTCGGGAACCACTCCCTAAGCTGTTCCGGGATATTGCCATACCATATACTCTTAAGTGCATTATAATCCTCGTGGTTAAATGCTATCTTTGGTTTGGCTTTATCAAAACATGTCGAGTAAGGTGTCATACGAATTGGAATACTATCCCCTCGCCAGTTCTGGTGACGGGGATAGCATTCCACCCTTCTAGAGGGACACGACATGTGTGTAGCCTTAACCCCGGTTAAAGTTAAACAGAGCCTCAGCATCACAAAATGGATGCTGCCACCACAGACACGAGTCTGGCCTCCTGCTGCTGACCGAAACTTGGCAGATGGTGGCCTGGACAAAGGGTTTCCTGCCTTGGGAGGTGCGAGCACCACCCCAGACAGGGTTTTGTGTATTAGGTAGGACAGGGCTGAATAGAATCAGACATGCCCGGGGCACACAAGGTGTCCCCGTGCATAGGCCAGTCCAAACCGGTCCTGGGACTTTCCAGACCCAGGCTTGGCGCGGAACTGGACAAAGGAAAGGGGGTGTAACCGCCCCCCTTCCTGGTTCCTCCCAGAGGAGGGACCTAGTAGGTGATCCACCCCTCAGATTGGGAATAAGAGTGGGAGCAGTGCCATTGCACAGCAGATCATCCTGAATCAACTTTACACAAAGAAGAAGACTGGACTTCGACATTCTGCTGCACAGAAGACTGAAGAGAATCTCCCTTGTGGCCTAGGAGTGGCCACCCTGTGAACACAGGTACCAACCAGCAACTCGACGTCTGCTTTGCCGCTGCCTCCCGCCGGAGCCCGAGCCCAGAGCCCAACAAGAACCAGACTCCCAGACCTCTCAGAGCCCGATCCACAGTCCCTGCAAAGAAGGGACCCGTGGAGGCACCGAGTGACGTGGGACCGGACCTCTTGGAAGACACTCGAAAAGCTGACTGCGCAGCTTCTGAGGCATCCTCGACGTTGTGCTTTGGGGACTGAGAACCCCCACCACCGAGCAGCCCTTGCACCGAAGATCAGCCCTCCAGCATCTCCACGATCTGCGTGGGGCCCTTTTGCATTGTGCCACTCGACGCGCCATCCCGGCCACTAGCCACGTGGTCAGCGGCCATCTTGGCGACGAAACCGACGATTTACACAGCAGGTCTGGTTGCTCCAGACCTAACCAAGCTCCTGTAAAAAGGAGCACCCGCTCTGACCTTGCTGGTCCGAGTGATAAGCATCTTTCAACTTCTGCGTGGCTTGCATTTGCCAAGGCCTGTTTGCTCCGATCAGGTCGCCGACACCGCCAACAGCGAGAAGCCTACGTGGGACAGCTCGTGACCGACTCCTGGACGTCCTCGACCCCGGGTATCCACGTGGCTGCAGAAAGAAGCTACCTGACAACGCCTGTTTGCACCCGACATCGCCTGGTTCCAATCTGGTTCCACGGTAGTCACTGGCTAGTGACTTTGAACACTGTCCCCTCTGCTTTCAGATCTTCACATCTTCAGATCCACCCTTGGATCCACCGGAACTCTTCACATCGAGCCGCCTGCAGCATCTTCAGCTCCAAGCACCATCGACCAGCGTGACGAAACCCGACACTACTTCGACCCTGTGCACCCGCTTCCTGTGGGTGAGGTAACTCAGCTCCGCCGGTGCTCCTGCACTGGTACACATCTCAAGGGCCTGTGTCTTAAGTTTCAGCTCCGTAGGTCACTCGGAAGGTTCCTAACTTTGTACTTTTTACGCACCATAGACTTTGCATTGGAAAGTGCGTGCACTTTGAACACTGCACCCGAGTCCCGTGGGCCTTTCCCGACTTAATCATTGCTAGTCTCGAATAGCTCCAGCGATTCCCAAGGCCCTAGGTCTGTTCCCTTTCCTATTGGTATCTCTTATACCACTTTCTTAGTATATGGTTTAGGTGGCCCCTAGGGCTCATCCATATTGTGCAACTTTTGTGTATTTTAAACTGTCTTGTGATTTAACGCTTGTGCTTCTGTGCTCATAAAGAGTCCAGGGGATTTTATAGTTAATAAATCAATATATATTTTCAATATATATCTGTGTGGTGTCCCTTTCATTTGGTATTCAAGGGGGTTGTGTATGGTATAACAGCTGGCTTCACATGCCTTTCAGAGTTTAGCCTAAGACTGCTTTGTCCACGTTACCACTAGGATAACTGGTCTACAAGGTTGAATTACAACCATCATCATAAGGGTTGCTTGGCATGGTACAAAGTGATCACTAAGAATTAGTGAGCATTATATACCAGGCCAACTTCTCACTATCAGAACTCGTCAAAGCAGTAGATTGAAGGAATTCTTCCTCATGAATATTAGTATTGTCAAACAATGACAGAGCCCCATCAGACACATTGGCACTACATGAAGGAAGGTTATAGGGAGACAAAATGTTAGAGTCAACTGCTTGGGGATAACGTTTGAACCTGAAACATCAACAGGAGCAATGTCCAAGCCCTTCACTTTTGAAACGGCCCTTTTACTCCACCACTTACCACCAGTAACTTTAACAGCATGTTTGCCGATTTGAACAATAGTTGTCTCAGGATAAAACTTTGAACCTTTGGCCTTACAAGGTCTTCGGATTCTAACTTTGTCGCCAACGTTTAAAGAAATTTCTTTCACATGTTTATCCAGATCATACCTGACTTTGGACTTGAGCTGAGCAGATACAACCTTATCTTTGACAAGATTAAGATCAACAACAATTTTACTTTGAGATGTTTTGCTAACAACCCAACCAGGGGATAACTCATTAAAGGATTGTCTCCCTCTTAACAAGAGGAAAGGTGTCACCCCAGTGGTTGAGTGTGGTGTGTTGTTGTACGACCAAATTCTGTCGCAGACAATATCCTGAACACAAAGGCCAGATGAAACAGCTAATTGGACTGCGTCCTTCAGGACACGATTCGCTCTCTCCACTAAACCGTTGCCCTGTGGGGAGTACAAAGCAGTGGTAAGGTGTTTAATGGCAAAATTATCCAAAAAACTATTCATTTCATGAGATACAAATTGTACCCCATTGTCCGATACTAAGAACTTGGGAATTCCTTCGGACTGGAAAAGTTTCTTAAGACATTTTATGACATTATAGGTATTAGGTTCTTTTAAAAACTCACAGACAACCCATTTGGAGTGATAGTCTACAATGGTAAGTATAAATCTGAAACCCTGGTTTAAACCACCAATAGGCCCTAGAATTTTTAGATCACATACTGGATCATAGATAGAAGGATCTTCATGATCATCTATCATATCAACAGACAACAATATTTTTTTTACAATCTGTTCTTCACATGCATTGGAATTATCAGAATCAGAGACTTCAAGGTACATTGTCTTGGACTTGAACTTGCAAACTGCAGCAAAATGACCAATCTTTTTACAATTAGTACATTGTTTTTTTAAGGCCGGACAGGAAGTTGAATTGGCAAGGTGTAATTATGATCCACATCTATAACAAATGGGAGGTTTATCAGACTTTTTCCATTCAAGTTTAGGAGGTTGATTACGTTGAGAATTATTTTTTGAGGAAGTAGACTTTACTAAATCTACATGTGTAGGTTTATTATTGCCTAATTCTTTAGAAGCAAAAGCAGATCTTTCTATACCTCTGGCCAATTCTAAAGTTTCTTGTAAAGAGGGATTACGACAACATAAAATTCTTTCCTGAACTTTGTTATTAAAGCAATTCACAACAATTTGATCCCTGAGATATTGATCAATAGGGCCTTCAAATTCACAAGTTGCAGCCAAAATTCTCAACTCAGCCAAAAATATATCAATTTTTTCATATTCCCTTTGTTTGCGTGTGTAAAATCTATGTCTTTCAACAATTACACTTGGTTCGTCCTTAAAATATTTTTCTAAACGAGCAATAGCCTCAGTGTACTCATTCCAATCATCTGAGGGAGGTCTAATAACAGGGGGTTGATGATCAAAAATTCTTTGACCCTCAGTACCCAAGGCACTATATAACATCGCATTTTTTCTGGCAGCAGAAAATTTCACAGCATCAATGGCAATTATATAGCTATTAAAGGCTTTAAACCAATGGGACCATTTTATTTTAGGTGTACCTGGTTCTGGAAGAAAGGAAGAAGGAAGAACTGCAGTCTGTTGAGCCATCCTGAATTAATAAAATAACAGCATTAAAATAAAAACTTAACAAGATATATATTATTTAAAATTATTAAGTGAGAAAGCTAACTGTAGTAAATATGGAAAATTAACTCAAGTGTTAACTGTGTGTATCAATGTAAATGACGCAGGTTAAAGTCAATCTATAATGTTAGCTGTGTGTATCAGCGTAGAAGATACACGTTGTAAAAATCTAATATCAGCTGTGTGTATCAGCGTAGAGGAAGATGCACGTTGTGTTAATTATGTAGTGACAGCTGTGTGTGTCAGCGTAGGAGACACACGAGTATGTTTCTAAGTAGTCGATATGGAAGACACGCGTTGTATTAAATATGCAGAGCCAGCTGTGTGTGTCAGCGTAGAAAACACACAAGTGAATTCAAATGGTAGTCTTGGTTGAAAAGTAAGATAATTATAAAGTACCTTTGATTCATAAATTCGAGTCGCGGAAGATCGTGATGTTGACGAAGGTATCTAAGCAACCGCAAAATGGCCGCTACGTTGTGGGTGCGTGATGATGTGTTCCTCACCGTCAAATCGAGATGACTCACTTTGTTGTTGAACAGAATGAACGGCGAAGGAGAAGAAATGCAGCGCGCGTCGTTCTCGTGCTGGACAAACCGCCAAGGAAACGATAATGGCGATTTTCAAATAGCGAGAATTCTACAAGGTAGAAGGCAATGTATATAACTTTGTGAAAATTTGACGAAATGAGTTAAAAATAAAATGGGGAGTATGGTATTTCCAGCAACAGTTAGTATAAATGAAAATACCCTGCAGGGTCTGCCGCAGGTGCAATCAAGGGCACAATTCAGAGACAGTTAGGTTATCAGCCGCTGAGTAAAAATGAAGAAAGTTAATTTATGAAGAAAGTAGAATAAAGTAATCAAATCTGGCGCTGGTGCAATCAAAACACAGTAGTAAGAAATAATCAGGCGCTGGTGCAATCAAATCACCAAAGGAGCTGACTTGAGAGAAGCCATGGTTATTTTACTGGTTGATTATTTTACTGGCTGTTGTGGGATTTATAAAAAGTGAAGTCATATTAGGATGAAAGCTGAAACACTATATGAATTAATGGGCAGCCGCTGGTGCAATCAAGACACAATGGGAAGTACAGGCGCTGGTGCAATCAAATCACAAGTAATAAAGTAAAGGCTTACTTTTATATGAAGTTAACGTTGTTTCTTGAAAGTATTCAGTTTGAAGCAGGTTGAAAGAAGACTTAGGTTCGTGGAGGAAGGTAAAAATATTGAAGAAACAATGATGAGCGCTTGAGTCTGATGAGATCTGTATAAAATTAAAAATCTTGAGCGTAGGTTCGTAGATAATGCTGACTTGACCACCTCGTCGCCAATTTATGTTGTATCCAAGGAATGACAGGAGAAAGAGGTAAACTTAAGGATTAAGTTTAATTAAGAGTTTCAAGTACAGCATAAGATCCATCAGAGTGCACATCCAAGAAGCTCCAGTCTTCAACTGAAGATCAGGAGCAGAACATTCTACCATAACCTAGCAACCCAGGTGCTAGGATGCAAAAACATGAAACAGCATGAGCAATGAGGAAACATAGGATATAACAGTTTGCTCAGTCATTCTGACGCGTGGCAGATTCCAAAGGCCACGGAAGAGTTACTATGGAAATTTAGAGTAAGAAAAGAGAGTCGAGATCACAGATTTTATATGTTAAGGCTTTGGAATAAGCTAGTCGTGGATGCTGAGATTTGATGGAGTTCGAGGGCCATAAATAATGTGACCAGGAGAAAAAGATTAATGACAGTATCAGCTAAAGAAAACAAAGCAGGTGAAGTCGATCTCCACTGTGTAGTGTCTTGGAGCCCCCAAGGATTACACGACGCCGTGATTTGGTTTAAGGTACCTTTTATTACAATCTTAAGTACAGCCTCTGCTTGCGTCCTGCTCCTTGCCCTCCTGGTCCTCTTCTGTCCCGCCCTGCTCCCCTGACCGGAAGTGGTGTCCGGTGTCCCCTTCCCCATACTCTAAACCCAGGGTCCTAGTGCCCACTGTCTCGGCACAACATCTCCCCCTTTGTTGCAAACAAACATTTTCTGTGACACTGCCTGTGGTCACTAGTAGAGAAGTAGCGATAGAGAGAGGGATAGAGAGAGAGATAGTGAGAGAGAGAGAGAAAGAGAGAGAGAGAGAGAGAGAGAGAGAGAGAGAGAGAGAGAGAGAGAGAGAGAGAGAGAGAGAGAGAGAGAAGATCCTCACAGGCCTCGTCACTTTATCTCTATTCACATCTCTTCAATCAGTCTCTTTGGTTTCTTGCATTCCCTTCTCGGCCGTGTTTCTCCGTCGTCCATTTGTGCATCTGCTTCCTCTTTAAGTTCCTCCAGCGCTGATGCCTGCTGTTCTTCTTCTTTTGTCTTCAATTCGTTGAAGCACGAGCTGTTTCTTGTGATGTGATACCGCCCTGCTGATGCTGTTATCATGGGTCCTCTCACTTCCGTCACCGGATCCTTTGAGAATGCGCTGTCAGACTTTCTCAGCTGTCTTTGCGCACTACAACTGTGTCTCCTTCTTTTAGTTTTGCTTTAGTGGCATGCCTTCTTTGATCTGCATACGCCTTCATCTTCGCTTTTGCTTCTTCGTCTTTGGCAGCTATGCAGTTTCGCTCCTCTCTTGGCGTCTCTTCCATCTGCGGTAGCCTTGTCCGGCTCGAGCGTCCTAGCACGAGCACGGCGGGGCACCGTCCTGTGGAGCTGTGAGGAGTGTTCCTGTAGTCCCTTAGTATCTGGCATAGGGCCTGCCCTATCGATATCTGCATTATCTTGGCTCGTTGTATCACATTCTTGATCGTTCCCATGAATCTTTCTGCCATGCATCTTTCTGCCATATTTGTATATTTGATTACCCTCACAGAACATATCCAGTTCACCGACGGAGTTACACAGATATATGCCCGTTCAAGAAGGGTTTTATAAACTTTTAAGGTAAGGCAACCAAAAATTAACCCTAACCGACTATACAGATAGATCCTTTTAACTACTAAAAAGAGGGGGGATACAATCTAAATATTGTTCTCTGTCAATGTAGATACCCATACAAGTGGTTAAAAGATTTGGAAAAGATAGAAGAGGCTCCAAATCGTTGAACCCAATAATTGTGAAAAGGTAAATGGTCTTTACGATCGGCCTTTAATAAAAAAGATTAAATTGAAAGATTAGAGATTCTGACAGTATCCGATGTACCCCTAATAGGATCAACTATATCTCAGATTTGAAGTCGGGATCGGAGAGTCCAGAAAAAACATCCATACAGGTGCTTTGCCCTACATCTATGGGGTAAGAATATGTTTGAATGTGGCCACAAAGGTGTTATTTTCCGATGTCGGATCCCTAAGTACAGGCATATTGAGGCTTTGCACCCATATTACAAGGGGAATAGAGAAGGCAAATCTGTCACCATACTTGATATACACAGATAGGAAACAACAAAATCTTAGAGAAAATAATGCTGTAAAATAAAATCTCATGTCAACCAGTGTGTTAAATACTATGCTTGAAGCCAGTACTTTAAGCGGAATACCCGGTAGGAACTATATTCAACATAAATTATGAATTAAAAATAAAATAGAGCTTAAAACAATCCCACCGGATGCCCATGCAAAACATCTAAAACAGCGCTTAAACCAAAGGCGAGATCATATGATATGACTAATAAAAATCTGGATATATTTACAAACGAAGTCTGAAATAAAAGACTCTAATGCATTTAGCAATAAATGTGGGGATGACATAACAGGTAACAATGGATCAAGATAAGTATAGGGTGAGATATTTTAACACTCGTAACCACACTGTAGAGTAACGGATACGCCGTTTGAAGATGGCACCACCATATGTGAAAGCCCCGTCTAGTCGGCGCATGCGCGTAACCCAGATGGAATCGACTTATCCAAATCAAACTGGGATAAATATAGTACTTTAACATTTTTAATAATAGATGTGAGGAATATCTAATATGCACTAACGGACTGAGAAATGTGTAGGTCTATAGAACCCAACACCCGTAACCACACTGTATAGTAAAAGACACACCGTCCTAAGATGGCGCTACTATAGGTGCAAACTCCGTGCAGTCAACGCATGCGCGCAGTTCAGGTGAAATCAATCTACCTAAACTAAATTTGCATAAATAGAGCACGTCCCGATCCTCGGCGTTGAAGGTGAAAGAACGAGGCAGAGACGTGATTCCCGAAAATAAGAGGTAAGAGGGGGGGTACTGAATAGATCTAACAACTAGACGGGCTAGACGGCATATTTTAAAATGGGTGGAAGGTTAAAATTCGGGTGACAGAGTAAGGGTATAATCACAACGCTGAAATCGAATCCCTAGAATAGCGCACAGGGATAGTTAAATAAACAAACCCCCATAACATATATAATGGAAATATACGTGATAAATGGAAAGGGTATACAGAAATGAGCTATACTAAATGCGAGCATAATACCCCTGATTCAGCAGTGTGCTGGGGAGGAACCTTTCAAATAATACAATAATAATAAAAAAATTTAAAAAAAGCTAGACAGCAGGTATACTGGTAGTATAAATGAGAACAGGGAAATCGAAACTAGCCATATTAAACTTTGAGAAAATAATCTCTGTGACAGCATACTAAGAAGGGGGCAGATCAACAGATAAACTGTAGAGCGAATAAAAATAGAAACGAAATCAGCTAATCTAACCTTGAAGATGCACACACATATTTGTATATTTGATTACCCTCACAGAACATATCCAGTTCACCGACGGAGTTACACAGATATATGCCCGTTCAAGAAGGGTTTTATAAACTTTTAAGGTAAGGCAACCAAAAATTAACCCTAACCGACTATACAAATAGATCCTTCTAACTACTAAAAAGAGGGGGGATACAATCTAAATATTGTTCTCTGTCAATGTAGATACCCATACAAGTGGTTAAAAGATTTGGAAAAGAGAGAAGAGGCTCCACATCGTTGAACCCAATAATTGTGAAAAGGTAAATGGTCTTTACGATCGGCCTTTAATAAAAAAGATTAAATTGAAAGATTAGAGATTCTGACAGTATCCGATGTACCCCTAATAGGATCAACTATATCTCAGATTTGAAGTCGGGATCGGAGAGTCCAGAAAAAACATCCCTACAGGTGCTTTGCCCTACATCTATGGGGTAAGAATATGTTTGAATGTAATAGCATAAACGTGAGTGAGTACCTTATAAATTGTACACAAGGACCTCTATTTATTTCCACACCAAAATGGAAACGGAGGGATTAGATGCATAAAGATGTACGCCCGTAATGAAATGTATAAACTATTGAGTGAGATTACATGTATAGAAAGGTAAACGAGAGTTCCCATATCGTGTATGTTTAAATGTAAACACATGAACCCTACCAGTGGGTAGAAGGACAAAAAACAGATAAACTGAAACAACAAGAATAAGATGTGTGAGACAAACTGAAATAGGTTGTAGAACCATCTGCATTTAGGTGATAAGAGCCTTAGAGTACGCTATTGCAACAAGACCTGTGCAAATATAGTATTATCTTGCTTTTCTCCCCGTATATCCACAGAAAGGGTGTTAAGCACTATTTACGGAAGCCGGTGACCCCAATACGGAAGTCCTGAAGAAGGTGCTACAGTATCATTTGTTTTCTGCACCGAAACGCGTCGACGCATTTTTTCCATATATAGAATCCAAGTAGGGTCCAGTGAGCAACTGATATACATGTATCAATGTTACTGTTGGTGTCACTTCTGCATTAACCAAAGACCTTTGGATCCAGATATTATCAGTGGCGAAAACATCAGTAGGCCACAGTGAGTGTAGGGGGTTGTTTGTATAAAAGATTTTCAAAGTTTTTCTCTGTTTGACCTGTGATTCAATGAAATATCTGCCTATGATACTTATTCGTTCATGATTTTCCTGCTTTCAATTTTAAGTTGAACTTGTTTGTATATGTAATGAATTGTTATGATCACTTGTTTTTATTCTACCTTTTTCAAAGATTGTTCTTTGAAATTTTAACTTTTCATTTTGTGCCAATCATTTTTTTGTATATGTTTTTATTAAAATAAGACTGTGAACGTTCCAATTCTGGTGTGGAAATTAACATTTTGCTAATATAGTGTACTGAACTAGTCTTTCCTGTTTGAGTCTGAATGCATAGACAGACGGGTATGAAAGTATAGTAAGACCATATGTGAGTGTGTATCCAGGGATTTCTCTTTGACTGAGGATCCCTAAGTACTCCATAAACTTTCTGAATTCTTCTCCTGAGAACGGTGGGCCACTGTCAGTCTTTAGCGTTTGCTGAGAGCCCCATGCTGCATAAACGTCATCCATGACTGGCAGTGTTGCATTTGCTGACGTTGACGCTACTTGCCTTACAATAGGGAATCTGGAGAATTCGTCAATTATCACTAACAGGTAATTTCCTGTCTCCAGGGGCCCATAGAAATCGGCTGCCAATTTGTCCACACTGCTTTCGGTAGTTCAGACATCTGTAGTGGCTCCGGCTTGGATGGCTGCCCAGTTACTTGGCAGACGTGGCAATGCATGACAGCGGCTTCAACCATGCTGTCTAGTCCCGGGAACCACACTTTTTCCGGTAGCATTTTCTTGGTCGCTACCATTCCTCTGTGTGATTCATGCTCCAGGTCTATTGTCTGTCTCCTCAGTGCTCGGGGCATCACTATTCTGGTTCCTCTCATCATGATGCCATTTTGGGTCTCTGAGAGCTCTTCATGGATCTTCTTGAATGCCAGCAGTTCCCCTTTTATTACTCCTTCCTCCAAGATGCTGTTGTTGTTGACGTGCCTCCTCATTTGTTGTCTTGTCACCTTCTGGATTGCTTGCATGGTGGGGTCTCGTTTCATTTCTTGTTCCAGTTCTTCCATCGGTATTAATGCCGGCGTGTTGTGCTTCAGTATGAAATTCAGGTATTCCTCCGCCATTGTAGTTGCTTCAGCTGCATGTGGCAGAGGATGTCTTGACATGTAGTCAGCCGGTTTGTGTTCCTTTCCTGGTTTATGTATGGTTTTGAAATTGTAGTCCATTAGTCGTATTCCCCACCTCTCTATTCGGGAAGGTATTTTTGCACTGGGATTTCCAGAGATCGTTATTAGTGCTTGGTGATCTGTAATTATTGTGAACGGTTTCCCATATATGAACATGTGATAATGTTCACATGCCCACACTACTGCCAGACTCTCTTTCTCTGGTTGAGAATATGCTCTTTCAACATCTGATAGGCTCTTGCTTCCATAGGCTACTACCTCTCTTGGTGAGTCCCTGCCTGGTCTGTGTTGTGCCAGTATTGCCCCCAACCCTACTGGGCTGGCATCCTCTGTCAATTCGATGCAAAGCAGCGGATCAAAGTATGCCAGGTGATCTACTGCTGTCACGCCGTGCCTGATCTCTTCAAATGCGTTGCTGCATTGTTCTGTCCATGCAAAAGTCTGGCCCTGTTTTGTTAGTTCTCGCAAGGGTGCGCTCACTGTGGCAATGTCTTTTATGTACCTTGCACAGTAACTAGCAAGGCCAAGAAATGACCTCACTTCTGCAATGTCGCTTGGCTGTCTTGCTTTTTCTAGCATGTTCACTTTGCTGCGATCTGGTTGCATTCCTTTTTTGGAGAAGATGTGACCAAAGAATACCAGTTCGTTTCGCCCCAGTTCGCACTTGTCCTCATTTAGCATCAGCCCCGCCTGCTCTAGTTGGGAACACCCATATCGCAGTGCCTTGTCATGCTCCTCATCTGACTTGCTGAACACCAGAATGTGGCCGCTGCAGTTCAGACTGTTTTTCACTGGCCTTATTACTTGCCTTATTGTTTCTTGAAATATCTCAGCAGCTGATGATATTCCAAAGCTTAAACGTTTATATCGGAAAAGACCCAGGTGCGTGGAAAACTTCGTGATATACCTGGACTGGGGGTCGAGTTCTAGCTGATGATATCCCTTGCACAGGTCTAGTTTGTAGAACCGTCTTGTGCCTGTTAGGCAACTGATCATATCATCAAGGTGAGGTCCAGGGTGTCTTTCGCATTCGATTGCTGTGTTCGGTATTTTCATGTCGACACAGATGCGAATCTTAGACGTGTTTTTCTTCGGTGCTGCCACTACTGGTGACACCCAGGGCGTCGGTCCTTCGGCTGGTTCTATGATGTCCTGCTTGAGCAGCACTTCAGTTTACTTGCGGTTGCAGGTGTATTGGCACTCGCTGGTGGTGTTGAGCTACTGGCTTTACTGCTTCATCGATGTGCAGTGTTATTTGGCGCCCTTTTAGCTTCCCTAGTCCCTGTAGTAGTTTGGGATATCCTTTCAAGATGCTTTTCTTCTCTGACATGTTGTATGTCATTTCGAGGAGGCCCATCACCTGGGCTGTGACATTGCTCAGTAGGCATGGTGCTGGAATGCCACCTTTCAGCAAGTGAATTTCTTCCTTTATGGTTTGGCCTTTGTATGTCAGATTCTCTGTAAATTGTCCTATGTTTGTCACTGGTTTTCTTGATCCCCATGTGAATACCTCAACTTTTGACGGCATCAACACTGGCTTCACTTCTATCTTCTCATATTTCGACACACACATGATGTTACATGTTGCGCCCTCTGTCTAGCACAAACCGTGTTTTGTGTGGTCCCACATCTATGGTCACGGACTCCGTCTTCTTTATTGTGTTCTTGTTTACGAGGCGGATGCTTTCTTGATTTCTGTCTTCATCGGTGGGCATGGCAGCAGTGGCTGACATGAGGTATAGTCATTTTACCTTTTCTTCTTCATCTTCTCCTGACTCTATTGAGGAGCTTCTGTTTGCTGTTTCCATATGTATGACATGTCTGCTCGTCGTCATCCGCGGTCTTCCCAATCTTCCTCTTGCACTTCTGAACTGCAGTCCCTGGCATACACTGGCAAAGTGGTTGCTTCTGTTGCATTTCCTGCATGTTTGGCCCATTGCCGGGCACGTGCCCCTGTGTGGAAATTCAAGTCCACATCTGTAGCAAGTTGATTCAGGTTGCTTCTTTGTCGCCTGTTCATTGTGTCCTTTTTTCCAGCTGCTTGTGCGGTTGCTCTCTGCCATGCGGTGTGCCTGTTCAACTCGGCATTCCTTTCCCTGCTCAATTTGCTTTGCTTGCACTGTCGCTCTTGCCTCGGACCTTGCTAGTGACAGGATCTTCTCCAGTGAGGTTGGTTCCTTCAGGATTCTCGCCCGGAAGTCCGTGTCACGGCATCCTTCAATGATGCGCAGGCGAATCGCTTGTTCGTTGTCTTACTTGTCGAATTCGCAGTGAGTTACCAGTTTAAGTAGTCGCATCGCAAAATCATCTAGCGATTCATCCGTGTGTTGAAAGGCTATGGTGAACGTGTATAGCTCAAAATCAATGTTCCTCTGCGGATCTAATTTGTTTGTTAGGCATTTTACTAGCCCTTTGTACGTCGATATCTCATCTTCTGGTAGGGTCACTAGTAGATCGTCTACTTCATCACCCACTAGATTGAAGAATAGACCCATTTGTTTGGCCTCTGTCACATATGTGGCCTCTATGTACCTCTCGAATCTCCTGACCCATCCCTCCCATCTTATTCTCACTTGCGGCTCTGAGAGGTTGAATGGGAGAGGTCTGCGATACTGTGCGCTCTGCCTTTCGCTCCTTTGCTCTGTCATCTTTGTTTTGTTTCTGCTCTTAGTGGCACTTGTGCTTTCTCCTTTCTGTCACTATTAGTCCTTCCTTTCCACTATTCGTCTATATTCTTTCTTTTATTCCGTTATTTTCTTCGTTTGCATCTCTTTGTGCTTTATCTTGTCTGTTTTCCTCCTTTTTCCACTTATTTATTTCTTTGAACTGCCTTGTGCTTGTTATTGCCTTCTTTTGGTGCTCTTTTCGGCACTCTCGTGGCTTTTTTTGATTTCGCCGGACCTCAAAATGGCCGTCAGTCTTTTCCGCTCTCTTATTGGTTCGTTTTGCCTGACTTTAAAATGGCCGCCGAGAGTCTCGCGAGACTTTGGGACCAATCCAAGCAATGCCTGGTTTCAAAATGGCTGCTTGATCTTCTTTCGTGCTGATTAGCCATTCCGCCTGACTTCAAAATGGCCGCTCTCGTTCTCGCGAGAGCTCGCGCTCAAATTTCTCAATCTTCGCGCTCACTCGGTTCATTCAGTCGGGGCTTACCGGTGAGCTGAGATGCTTCTTCCCTTCCTCTGCAGTGGTCGGGGTGGGCTCCCGCGCCGTTTTTCTTTTCCTTTGCGCGAACCAGGGTGGGCTCCTGGTCTCACTCTTGTCGTCGCTTGGCACTCGAGGCGACCCAGGGTGGGCTCCTGGTCTCGCTCCTGTCCTCCTGCTGGACAATCGACACACGTGTGCTCATCGCCTTCGTCGCCAGTTGTAGTGTCTTGGAGCCCCCAAGGATTACACAACGCTGTGATTTGGTATAAGGTACCTTTTATTACAATCTTAATTACAGCCTCTGCTTGCGTCCTGCTCCTTGCCCTCCTGGTCCTCTTCTGTCCCGCCCTGCTCCCCTGACGGGAAGTGGTGTCTGGTGTCCCCTTCCCCAGACTCCTGACCCAGGGTCCTAGTGCCCACTGTCTGGGCACGACACACTGGTAAAATAACCCGCTTAATCTGAAAGGGGAAATGGAGGTTATAATTATGCTAGGGGCCCATAGTTGAAGGACTATAGTGAAAGAGAGTCTGGTTCATAAACGTTATATGTAAAACGTGTAAAATATATTAATTATGGATGCTAAGATTAGATGGAATTCGAGGGCCAAAAATATTGCGACCAGAAGAGGCAGATTATTTACAGTATCAGCTAAGAGAAAGCAAGGCAGAAGAATAGTATTACACTGATATAATATCCCGCTTAATCTGAGAGGGGAAACAGAGGTTATAGTGGGGAAAAGGGGAGTCCTTAACAGAATAGTTGCAGAATAGTTGCAGCGTTCGGTCCAAAAGGTGAGTCCATATCATTTGTCACAGTATCTGTGTTGTGAAAAGTGGCAAAAGAAAGTAGTTCTATTCTTCTGCCTTGCTTTCTCTTTCTCTCTAATTTCAGCATCCATAATTAACATATTTTACTCGTTTTACATATAACCTTTGTGAACCCGACTCTCTTTCACTATAGTCCTTCCACTATGGCCCCCTAGCATAATTATAACCTCCATTTCCTCTTTCAGATTAAGCGGGTTATTTTACCAGTGGAGATCAACTTCATCTGCTTTGTTTTCTTTAGCTGGTACTGTCATTAATCTTTTTCTCCAGGTCACATTATTTATGGCCCTCGAACTCTATCAAATCTCAGCATCCACGACTAGCTTATTCCGAAGCCTTAACATATAAAATCTGTGAACTCGACTCTCTTTTCTTACTCTAAATTTCCATAGTAACTCTTCCGTGGCCTTTGGAATCTGCCACGCCTCAGAAAGACTGAGCAAACTCTGACGTCAGGATATGAGTCACAGTATATCTGATGGCAGGGAATAAAAAATTAGCTAGCTATCGCACCAAGAATTTTCAATCCTATTAAGGGTACGGAGGCGAGGATTATGCTTCTCTTTCTCTTTAATGCTACACACAGCAGCCAATGAAATTAGTATTATGTAACACAAAACTACATTTCCCATGATGCAAAACAGTACATCACATCCTGTAATAGCCCATAAGAGCCAGACAATACCGGATGTCCTCCTCTTTCTTTGCTGCTCACGCAACCAGTTAAGTGTGTTTGCTTCTACTTCTACTTATGCTAATGCAATATAAAATACATAAGTAATAACGCTAGTTGGAACGTCCGTCGTTCTCCCTTGGGCCCGGAGATCTTCTCTTTATAGGCGGCCTCCTCACAAGCAATATGCACTAATAGAGAACTCCTTCCCTTTTTGTCTCTACCCCAGAATTACGAAAACTTAACCTGACTACAGACTTGATTCCTGGTAAGCGCCTATCTGGTTTTCTAAATGGTACCGCTTCTTAAAATTAGCTGAATGATTATTTTAGGAATGCCTCCATTCTGCTGCTTCTTACTCTGACTCTGAATAGTCGGATTCAAGCCCATACATATACCACCTTTATGTATGGAATCACCCAGCATCACCACCTAAATTGAAATTCCTAACACAATTGCTTTGACATACAACGCTCTATTCCCCTTTGTATGCATTTGTTGGAAAACGAGGCGGCATCTGTGAGGCCTGCACAAATAACATGACAAATTTGACCTTCACTGGGAACCAAACACCCTAGGGCAGCTCCTGACTCTCAGAGGGTAGCGTTGCAGAGCAGTCTGAGGCTTACTCAAGGGAGGTGGTGGGAGCTAGTAGTCGCCATTTGCAGGTGCGCAAAAATAACACTCAATAATTGATTGTCCAGTCTGTACTTTGCTTTATAAAAGTAAGAGTACATTTATTAAACACACACACCACTCAATACTATACACCAATTTACAAATATACTGTGTTGGACTTGGCCCATCTGGCAGGTTCACCCCTAACCTTTTTGCTTTTAATTTTGACATGGTGTTAGTGATTTTTGGCTTCTGCGCACTATACAACTGTGTACCAGAGTAACGTGCGTGCGTGTAGTGAGGTTGGCCTGCCCTCCCATAGGAATGCATGGGGAATGTATGTGTCCCTGGTAGTTCCTGATGCGTGGGGAGTGCAGGGGCGAGTTTGGTATGTGCGGACTCGTGTGATTAAATGCTGCGTGATGATGTGTGCGGCGTTAATGTGCCTAGTGTGGAAGTGCCACTTCTAGAAGTTGGCATGTCTGTGTAATAACTGTGAAATGACTGTCTGGCTTGTTATTGGCTGGAGCTGGCTGGTGAGCCTGGCTCCAGGAGTCAGGATGGGTCTGCCTCGGTGGTGAATAGGGAAATTGACAGCCATATGGGTGGGAGGAGTGCACCTGGGACCTGAATAGGGCTGGGTTTTCCCCACACAATGCTGCCTCCGCCCCCTGTGGTGCGACAGATGACCCTAGCCTGGCCAGTGAAAGGTGAGAGGGGCTGAGCACAAAAGAGTGCTCCAAAACCAGCTGCGTCTGGTTTTCCCCCCACCCTGCAGACACAGACAAAGGATTGATGTACTTAAAAGGGGCTGCCACCCCTTACAAAATGTTCTTTTCCTGGATCCTATCTTGGAGGGGGCCTGCTGCTGCTGGGTACCAGGAGGACCGCAACTGGGGACTGCCTCCCTGCCTGGAGGGCCCTGTGGAGCTGGCCCCTGGGCCCAGCCTTTGCCCCCCCCCACCTCCTACAAGAAACTTTCCTGGACTTTGGGGATTCCAGCCTGCCAGCCCTGGGGAGCACTGGCCTCCTCCTTCTAAAAACAGCGCATTGGCACCGCTGGAGCCGTGGTCCCTACCTCGAGGGATTGGGGATCCCCCTTTTTGCTTTAATTCAGTGCAGGTGACCACCCTGAGACTTTGGGGTATTGTTTATACTTTAATATGGGTGCCCACCCCGTTTCCTTATTCATTTAATCGGGTGCCAGCCCGCTGCCTGCTGAATCGACAGGGACCGAGTTCTCAAAACGGGTGCCTACCCCGTACTTTTCCAAAGAATTGCTGCACTACCATTTGCCAGGGCGCCGGGCTCGTCCGCAGGGCCGCGCTGCCATTGGCTGCCCCAAGGAAGAATTGCCGCGCCGCCATTGGCCAGCGTGCCCCGGAGCCTAGAGGCTCGTCCGCAGGGCCACGCTGCCATTGGCTTCCCCTAGAAGCCAGGCAGGAAGGAGGACGGGAGCCCAGCCCGCCTCCATAGGACGCATCCACGACAGCAGAGCCCCGGAGGACGTCCGGGGAAGGAGAAGGGCTGCCGGCGCTAGCAGGGGCTCGGGGGCGTGAGGAGAGCCCTGCAGCAACCCGAGAGGAAGTTGTCCGCCACTTCGGAGCCTCCCCGCAGCAGAGCCCGGTGAGTGTTGACGGGCGGTGGAGAGCTTCGGGCATGTCCATCGAGCCTGAGGGGCTCCACTAGCTCTTGTTTCGCTCAAAGCGGCCCCGGTTGGCAGAGGGCCGCTCCCCAAAGCTGCCGCACCTTTGTTTAGAGCCCACGAAGCTCACAACCCTGCCAGATCTAGAGCCTGCGGGCTCCAACGACGGGGGCATTATTTTAGTCCGAGCCTGGAAGGCTCCAACCTGGGCATTTGGCTTTAAGAGCACACGAGGCTCCACGGGGGCATTTGTTTTCGCTCCCCCGTTGTCCCTCAGTCCTTTTTGTATTCAGAGCCTGAGAGGCTCCAGGGGACACAGTTGTTAATTTTATGTCTCGAGCCCACAAGGCTCTAGCGTAATTGGGGGGCACAGTTTCAGTCAGAATCATGTGACTTCAACCGCAGGTACAGCTGCTTATTTGACCCCCCAGGAGAGAGCCAGGAGGCACGCTGGTGCCAGGCTCAGTCCTACAGCTGCCCAACACTTAGTGGGCAGCTGCTTTGTTTAGGCCTTGCGCAATCATCTGTGACTGCCTGCACAGCCTGCCCTGACTTTGCTGGACACAGGATGTTTCAGCGGATCTAGGACATAATATCGACAGACAGAATATAGACATACAAAAATATTGAAGCAAAAATATCGAAATCAAAAATATCGAAGTTCTATCTACATAAAGGTAAGTACAAAATTATCTGAAAAAAATATAGTTGTACAAAAATATCGAAGTAAAAAATATCGTTTTTTTAAATGTATTAATAATAATGTAAAAATAATTCAAAAATACATATAATGTAACAAATTATAGATATAAACATTAAAACATATTTAAAAAAGAAAAACTAATACATATACATTTAAAATAAATTAAAAACTCTACATATAAATTAATATATATACTTACTCCACATATTGCATCAGTAGGGAAAGCGTTGGATAGTGTAGGGGTAAAAATGACTATTCCCACTCCATTGAGTGCAACAGTAGGGACAACGTAGGATAGCGTAGGGGTAAAAATTACCATTCCAACTCCAGAGGGTGCAACAGTAGGGAAAGCGTTGGATAGCATAGGGGTAAAAATTACTATTCCAACTTCAGAGGGTGCAACAGTAGGACAAGCGTTGGATAGCGTAGGGGTAAAAATTACTATTCCCACTCCAAAAGGGTGCAACAGTAGGGAAAGCGTTGGATAGCGTAGGGGTAAAAATGAAAAAAAAAATGAATTACCAATTAATTAATTAATAATAAATTAATAATAAATACCAATAAATAAATACTATCGCTTTAATTAATTTAATTTAATTATTGCACACCCTATTCCCTATAAACACACAACCCACTACACATAAATAAATCACATAAAAAATGTAATTATCATTTAATCACTTAATAATAATTAATTACCAATTAATTATTAATTAACAATAACAAAAAATAAAAAATATTACTACATTAACTCTAATTAATTTAATTAACAAATTAATAATAATTAATTTCAAATTAATTAATATTTAACAATTAATTAATAAAAAATATTTTAAAAACATAATAATTAATTAATTATAATTAAATTACTTCCCACCCTATTCCCCTATAAACCCACAAACCGCTCTCATACTAAAACGCAAAATGTAAATAAAATTACCAATTTCTAAACGTACATTAAAAAATATGTTTAACAAACATATAAAATACATAACACTAAACAAAATTTCGATATTAATAACATAGATACCTTAAAATCGATATTCTGTCTATCGATATTATTGCATATCGATATTCTATACCATCGAAATTAAAACATCGATATTATTGTATATCGATATTTTAATTTCGATATTTGGGCTGCCTACCGTTTCAGCCCCTGAGAGGTCTGGTTGGCCTGGGGTCAGTTCTGAGTACTTTTTGGTGCAAATGTGATTACCTGCCTAATGTGATTTCTACCTTCATGCAATGCTTATGCCTATACCTCACATGTATGTTTATGCTTAGGAGGTTGTTTTTCCTAATATAGGTTCTACTAGTGAGTTCATGGTTCCCTGCGTGATATTTGCCTAAGGTGTTTAGGATTGCACAGGTGGTACTTACATTTTACCAGTGGTTACTGGTTGTGTGCTACATTTGCTATTTGGTGCTACAGTTCTTATATGTTCTATGTGCTAAACGTTAATCCTACAAAGTGCTAATTCTACCAAGTGCTAGTTTTAAAAGTGCTTATTCCTGACAGTGGTCCATGTGGCCCTGTCGCGTGTATATAATCCCCTGTAAATTCTGCCTGTGCCTATGGCACATTGTAACGTGTGTTTTTATTATCTAATGTGTTTGGTATAATACAAAGGCTATTTTTATATATAACCTTGTGTGGAGTTTCCTTTGTGGTCGGCCTTGGGTGTTGTTGCTGGGTGCGCGCGCAAACGCTTTACACATCGCCTCTGAGATGAGCCTGACTGCTCGTGCCAAGCTACCAAGAGGGTGAGCAGGGGTTATCTTGGCGGGTGACTTCCTTGCCCTGATGTAAAATGGTGGTTTCTGCCTGGCTTTGGCGCAAGCCTCAGCCAACCGGAAATCGCCATTTCTAACATACATAAGCTGATGTTATTACTTTGTGACATTGCATAACATCTCCACCCCTTCCGCAGGGGGGGGGGTGGGTGGAGTCTAGTACCACCACTCCCATGTATGCACATCATCTTGCCCCCAATACAGTGAATTGGTCTTAACCTGGAGCGAGGGCCCTGCACACTGGCACCATCCCAGTGGCGACCCCCCCAACATTACCTCAACAAGCATTAAACAGGCTACACCTGCCTTGGTGACACATGACCCTAACTGAGCATCTCCTACTGACCATACAGTATGCACCTCTTCATCTTAAGGGCTAACAGTCTGGGGTCTTCACCTAAGCGCAGCAGCAAGAACACATGTTTACGCACACTTTAGAATGACAGTACTAAGCACATTTGGATATCATTAAAAATGCAGTGCAATTACAGCCCCTAAAGGCATCACAGATGATCACAGGATTAAGTAAATACAGTCAGACACCCTAGTCGGAGTGTCTAGCCACTTAGATCCACTTTGCTTATGACATCACCTTAAACCAGTATTTCACATTGATCCTCTTTTGATCCTTCGTGCCTTGAAAAGAAATAACCAGTAGTAAATGCATTTTGGTGCAATTACACTCTTCACCTCCAGGGGATGCTATTATGATGGGTGCACACATATGGGGCACTAGGACCTGCCCGAGGGAGGACGAGGACTGGGGGATAGGGAGGAGGGAGAGACCAGGGACGGCAGTTAGCCGATGTACCAGGACAACGAAGGAAGTACAATAAAGAAGCTCCCACTTACACCGTGTGTCTGTGTCTCTATATGCCAGGCATGACACTACATCTGGCGACAAAGGTACAAAGAACCTGTGCGTTAGAAGGATGGCTAACTCGGTGCACGTCCCTGGAAGTGGGGAGGCATCTAGCACTGTGGGGCCGGTGACCGTGTGGCGGCCGAGTCACGGCGCGAGCGTCCTCGCGCTGGGAGCCCACCCCAGCCATCCGGCGGTGTGTTCACCTGCCCGGAGCTCGCCCCGCCGCACCGTGTGTGCATGTGGCACGTCCTGGGGGCTAGAGCCTGCTGCCTGCCTGCTCGCCGGGAGCCCACCGCGGCGGTGAAATAACAAAGAAAAGCTGCCTCACCTGGTGCTCCTGCGAAGAGAGTGCTGGCTGACATCGACGAAAGTGAGAGAGAGTGGCAATAAATGCATTCGTGTCTCTGGTAGAAGGCCAAAATCTCGTACACAAGATTCTCGCGGTGGCCATTTTGAAGTCAGCCAGTTTCGTCCAATCCCCTGTCAGGGATCTTCGGCGGCCATCTTGAAGTCAGGCAGAGAGCCTGAAAGCAATCAAGCACTGATAAATGCACGGTGCTCAAGAATAAACAAGCACTGGCGAGTGCAATGAACAAGCAAACAAGCACTGGCGAGTGCAAGCAATGCAGAGGAAACATAATAAACAAGCACTGGCGAGTGCAAGAAAAAAACAAGCACTGGTGAGTGCAAGAAGCAAAGTAAACAAGCACTGGTGAGTGCAATGAACAAGTAAACAAGCACTGGTGAGTGCAAGAAACAAAGTAAACAAGCACTGATGAGTGCAACGAAACAAATAAACAAGCACTGGTGAGTGCAAGAAACATAATAAACAAGCACTGGTGAGTGCAATGAACAAGTAAACAAGCACTGACGATTGCAAGCAGTAGCAAATACAATCAAAGAATTGACAGAAAGGATTTTTGTCAGCTCGTTTCGATATAACGGGATCGCGCGATGGCTGATCCCGTCCCCATGGGTGTGTTGGGAGTCTCGTTCCTGCGCCCTCCAGAGCCCCTTACTCTTGAATCTGGCAGGGGTATGGGGTTGCGGTGGCAAGAATGGCTAGCAGATTTCATGGACTTCATGAAAGGGTCTCAGGTAACTGATGTTGGACAGCAATTGATTGCTCTCAAGGAATCTTGTAGGCAAAGAAGTTGGACAGATCATAAAAGAGTTGCCTGCTGAGTCCACTAGTTCATATGATAAAGTCTGTGAAGCACTCAACCGCAAGTTCCTGCACAAAAAAAATGTCGATTATGAGCGATATACATTCAACCTGGCCTCACAAGAGAAAGGTGAGCAAATGGGTGTATTCATCACACGTCTGAGATGTTTAGCAAGATACTGTGACTTTGATAATTTCTCCACTAAGGATGCCCTCCGATTGTGAATTATAGAAGGCTGTCTTTCAGAGCCCTTGAGACGCACACTGCTCAAGATAATTTTCCCACTAGAGGAGATTGAGGAAATGACAAGAGTTGACGATCAAGCCGATGAGCATGAAAAGAAGATGGTAGCCGGGAGAAGCGAGAAACGTGAACAGGCATTCAGGATGCAATCTCGACAAGCGCAGGGACAGTCCCCACCTCAAGCGCGCTCCTCCAGATCCAAGAAGCAATACCACCCTTCAAGTTGTCGACGCAGAAGCGCAAGTCGCACCAAGAAAAGATCAGAAAGACAACTGAAGAAGTGCTACAGATGCGGCTACGATTTCCCACATGCAGACGCATGCCCAGCACTTGGCCAACGATGTCAGAAGTGTGGTAGAGACAATCATTTCGAAAGCATGTGCGGGACGTCTCACAAGAATGATCAACGAGAACATGCCCGGCGATATCGTCCCTCAAGCAGTCACCACCATGTCAGAGCAGTACAGGATAGACGAGACTCATCCACAGGGTCATCACAATCCAGCTGTCACTCCTGCCGAACATATCGATCTCGACGATCGTCATCAAGAGAGTCAAAATCCCTATCACCCATCTCACAAGACCGTGACGAATATATATGTTTTGTAGCGGATCCTGATCGTCTAAAAGAGTATCCACGGCTAGACATCAGAATTGGTTCTCATCACACCAAGTTTGTGCTGGACAGTGGGGCGTCACTAAACTACCTACCAGTGGCAGAATATCAAAGAATGAGGCCACCTCCCAAATTGGTCAACCCCCATGTGCAAGTATATTTATGGATGTCAAAGAAACCACTCCCCTGTCTTGGGAAATTTGCGACCGATCTATCATATCAAGATCGCACGATACAAGCCTACATTCACGTCATCAATGGGCCTGAAGCAGACTGCCTAGTAAGCCTGCCCACCGCAGAACGACTAAAGTTGGTGGATATGCTGTACAAAGTGGATGACAAACCAGACATCACTCAGAAGTTCCCTAAGCTCTTCCAAGGTCTCGGGAAGATGAGAAACTGCCAAATCAGAATGCACAACAACGAGCAAATCACACCAGTGGCACAACATCACCGATAAATCCCATTTCATCTGCAGGAAGCCGTGGAGAAGGAGCTCCAAGACTTACTTGAGGCTGACATCATAGAGAGAACTGATGGACCAACACCATGGGTCTCCCCTGTCGTAGTGGTTCCAAAGAAAGGAGAGACAGACCGAGTCTGTCTATGCGTGGACATGAGGGCCAACACAGTGATAGAGAGGGAGAGGCACCCAGGCCCCCACATCAGTGACATGATCACGTCACTCAATGGAGCCAAAATATTTTCAAAATTGGACCTTAACAAAGGATATAACCAACCGGAGTTGCATGAGTGGTCCCGATATATCACGACATTCTCAACACATCTAGGGCTGTTCAGGTACAAAAGACTCAGTTTTGGGGTGTCCTCAGCAGCGGAGATCTTTCAAGAAGCAATCAGGAGAACAATTCATCATGTTCCCCATGTATTGAACTATAGTGATGACATCCTGGTATATGGAGCAACCACTCAAGAACATGACACAGCTCTAGATCGGGTCTGTCATGCACTGACGGAAGCAAACCTCATGCTCAATTAGGACAAGTGTGAATTTCATAAGCCAACGCTGACATTTTTCGGCCATGTCTTCTCTGGAAATGGCATGAAACCGGACCTCGAAAAGGTAGCAGCGCTAAATGACACACCGAGCCCAGGTGACGTTGGTGACGTGCGCTCATTCCTGGGCATGGCCAGCTACTGCTCCAGATACATACCAGACTACGCCACAATAAGTCACCCCCTGAGAATGCTCACCAAACAGGGGCAGCCGTTTCAGTGGTCCACTTAATGTGAACGGGCGTTCAGAGGGATCAAGGAAGCTGTGGAGTCAATCCAAAAAAGAAGACAGAAATAACAGTTGATGCCAGCCCCGTAGGGCTAGGGGCCATTTTAGCACAGTATGACAGAGATGAAGACCGACGGCACATTGTAGCATATGCCAGTAGGAGTCTAACAGACACGGAGAGGGCATACTCCCAGCCAGAAAAGGAAAGTTTGGCTGTCGTATGGGCCTGTGAACATTTTCACATCTTCATCTTCGGAAAGCATTTCACCCTGGTCACTGATCATCAAGCTCTGATCACAATTTTCAGAAACCCTCGAGCCAAAATGCCGCCACGAATAGAGAGATGGGGCCTCAGGCTACAAGAATACACGTACACCATTGTACACAAGCCACAAGCCAGGGAAAGCTGCAAACCCTGCCGACTACATGTCCAGACACCCCACCAGGACCAGCAAATCCGAACGATTGAGGACGAATACATTCATTTCGTGGTAGATCAGGACAGACCTCCTGCTGTTCCGCTGGTAGCAATCTGTGAGGTGACACAGTCAGACGTCACCCTACAAGAAGTGAAACGCCGGATACAAACCAATAGCTGGCGACATTCACAAACCACGGGACAAAACGACCAAGAGATGTCAGCGTTCAAACATGTCCATGAAGAACTGTCAATAGCGACAAATGGTCTCATTCTAAGAGACACTCGAATTGTGATCCCACAACAGCTAACACAAGGGGACATAAATCTAGCACAAGAAGGACACCGGGGCATAGTAGCCACGAAAAGAGCACTCCGCGAGCGAGTCTGGTTTCCAACACTGGATCTATTGGTGGAAACAACACTGAAGGATTGCCCACAATGTCAGGTAGTGAGCCGTCCAGATCTTCCTGCACTGCTGCAAATGTCTCCACTGCCGGAGGGCGTCTGGCAACACATTGCCATTGATTTCTCTGCCAATATGTCCTGGTCATCATGGACGAATATTCCAGATTCCCCATTGCACAACTGTGCACATCGACAAAAGCCTCCAGCGCCATACCAATTCTAGATAAAGTCTTTGCTGCGTGGGGCATCCCTCAAGTGGTAAAATCTGACAATGGGCCCCCATTCAACAGCCACGACTTCGCCGAGTTTGCTCAACACCTAAACTTTTATCACCGGAAAATCACAACACTATGGCCGCAGGCGAACTGAATGGTTGAACGTTTCATGGCCACGGTCAAGAAAGCCATTCAGCAGGCGGAACTCACTCGAAAGAACATCCAGACAGCGCTAAATGAAGTACTACGGGCCTACCGAAACTCGCCCCACTCCACCACAGGCAAATGTCCGGCCACCCTGATGTTAGACCGATCAGTGCGCACCAGTTTACCAATGATGAGTGTCTCGGCGAGTGAACAGTCTCCCGATTCTGACCATGATGAGATTGCGGCTGTGGACAAGCTGAAAAAAAAATTGAAGGGCTATGAGGATGAACGTCGACATGCCTCTCACGCTGAAGTTCGGGAAGGAGACTGGGTGTTGGCGCGGCAAGAGCAACACCGAAAGACTGACTGCAAATATCATGAGACTCCGCTGAAAGTGGTGCAACAGAAAGGGACTATGATCACCGCGGAAACCGACGGAAGTCGAGTCACCAGGAATGTGATGCACTTTAAGAAGTGCAGCCATAATGTCAAAGAACTACTGACTGAACCGCGAGTTGAGAAAAGGGAACCAGAGGCACCGCTCAGCCGTAGTCAGGTACTGATGGAGACTACAGATGAGCACGAGCAAGACATCCCTGATCCTAAGTCGCGCCCCAGACGGACCATTAGAAAACCGTCTCGCCTCATTGAAGAACTTTAAGCTGCGATCTTTAGCGACATGAAAGCAAGGGGTGTAGATAGATTGCTGTATTTTTTCAATTTGTTTACAGAGGGGGGAGATGTAATGATGGGTGCACACACATGGGGCACTAGGACCTGCCCGAGGGAGGACGAGGGCGGGTGGATAGGGAGGAGCCAGGGACCAGGGACGGCAGTTAGCCGATGTACCAGGACAACAAAGAAAGTACAATAAAGAAGCTCCCACTTACACCGTTTGTCCGTGTCTCTATATGCCAGGCAAGACACTACAGATGCCCTTCTCCAGACACCCCTAACTCAGCTCTTTACTCCTCGATGCAATTATCAAAACACCCTCAGCTGAAGAACAAAAGTTCCAGCCCAGAAGGTGTTTTATGCAGGTTGAGCCCTGGAGGGTGTGGGGGGGGGGCAATGGTGTTCTTTTCAAATCCCTAGGACACCTAGGGTGACTTGTCTCTTCATGCTGGGGGGGAGACTGCGCTTCTCCAGCAGCTCCCCCCAGCACCTTTTCATCATTGAGGGTGACCCCCACCACGCACCAGAAAAGCAGGCTTCCAAACGCCTGGCAAGGCATTATGGGGTGATTTTGCTCCTTTTCCTGAATATTTGATGAGCGGCTCTCCCGCTGTGCTGGGGAGAGCCGTGCTGACCCGCTGGCAGCTTCGCCGCATCTTCAGGCCTCGTTGGGGGGCCCGGTCCCACCCGGACCCCCAGGTAAAGGTACGCAGTGCGGGGAGCCCACCCCCGGCCACTCCGCGCGTTGGTCGGGGGCCCTGCCCCACCCGGGCCCCTGCCTCCTCCTTCTCTTCTCTGGTGGCCCAAGTCCCACCCGGGACCCCCGCAGGCTTTCCACGTTGGAGGGCAGTCCAGGGAGCCCACCCCTGGCTGCCCCCCGCGGCTTCCCGCTCGGCCCGCACCCTGGTGTGCGACCGCGGGAGCTGGCCCTTCAGTTCTTGTCTGCCCGCCACGGCAGGCAGACACGGAGACTAGCGCGGCTCCCGCTGGCCTCAGGGGAGTGCAGCGGCACTCCCCCCCCTCCTTTCTCCTGACTTTGGGCCCGGGGATAGGGTCCCTCGACATCTTCGGGGGGGGACGCGACGGCGCTCCCCCCATCCTGGACACTGTGGGGCCCGGAGATGGGGTCCCGGGCCCCTCCTCCTATCTTCTTGGCGGGGGGCGCGATGGCGACTAACGCCCCTGCCTCCTCACATGGGGCCCGGAGTTGGGCTTCCAGACCCCTCTTCCCGCACCGCTTCACGGGGAGCACAACGGCGCTCCCCAGCGCAGGTTTCAGCGTGGGCCAGGGTAGGCTCCTGGCACCCCGCGGGGGTATCTTCACGGAGTGCGTGACGGCGCACCCTGGCTTTACTTCTTTAGTGGGGCAGCCCCTGGGAACTGACCCACCCCGGGGGCATGATTGTGACCGGCGGCGGAGCCCCACATGCTTTGTCGTCGGTCTCAGGCAGGGTCAAAGGTCGCCTAACTTCTCGGGGGCATATCTTGGCCCCCTGGAGTCCGATTTGCCCCATTTCTGTGTCTTCTCGTGCTCCCAGTGGCTGATGTCCCCCAGCCACTGGGAGCAATCTTCTTCGTGCTCCGGGTCTCCAAGAGGGTGCATTCTGCAGGGAGCTGTTTTCACTTGCTCCCTGCGCCTCTCTTCTCCCAGCGCAGAGGCCTCCTCTTCTGCACCCTGATCCTGGGCTCTTCTTCTGGCGCTGTTAGGGTCCTGGGGGCAGTCAGGGGTGTCCTCCTTCCAACTGCCCATTGCACCAGGCTCCAGAACCTTTCGCCTCAGCAGACCACACCACAGAGAGAGCTTCTCTTCCTGTGCAAGTACTTTTTAAAAGTTGAGTAGGGGGTTGGCAGGAAGTCGTCCAGTGTCTCTGGCCACATGGCATCTGAAACCCAACTCCTTCCCCCCTCACTGCCTTCTCTCCTGGCTGCAAACTGGTGCCTGGCACCCAACGACAGCAGTTGATGGATTGCTTTTAGCTCCACCTATCTTTTCTCCTTGGAGGGAAGATCTTCGCTCTGGAAAGACAGGTTGTTAATCTAAAATGCCAGGGCCAGACCCCAGCCAGGGACTCAGAGAAATATGACATTTCCGGACGACCCAAAAGCAGTACAAATATGACTTTGGACTTTGCAGAATACTCATTTTCACATCTGCTACACTGGACATTAGTGCACGTATGGAATCTGTAGGCTTTGTGGAAGTCATTTTAGCCATGGGCCTCACATCCCCATAGGGAAATACCTAAGTGAAAACACAGTAAGACACACTGACTTTCCCTGGCATGATCCTATTCAGTGTATAAAGCCTATTCCATGTCACCGCCCAATTCTGCATAAGTCCTGCCACACCATTCACTCTGTAGCTGCTCCTGAACTGCGCACGCTAGGAATCTCCTCTGCGCAGCCCCTACATGTGTGCACACGCATGTACGCCCATGTCTGCATGTAACCAGCACGGTGCCCCATACTCCAACTGCTGCGCAGCGGCCTAGTCAAGCCAGGGGACACCAGTAAAATCTCCATGCAGCTCCTTCATTATGAGTTCACCATGGGTGAGTCCCAGATTATGAGGCTCCCCCACAGTGGAAGCTCAACAATTAGGTGCTCAAAAAGCGAAAAATCTAGGCGGCCCATAGTGTCAGAACCACCTTCTAACAGCATTCTTAATATTTATGTGAGAACACAGGTGGGCTCACCGTTTAAACATAGATGTTTTAATGTTATTCAAATGTGCTATTTGTCAATAACAGTTTCTACGGCTTTTGCTATAAATCCAATTACATATTTATCTTACTGATCATGTAACGCATGTCAATTGAATCATCAACCAATGTACAGTTAACTAACCTCATATTGTTTTCTCTTCAATTTTGACCTTCCATGTCTACAGAAAATATTTTGTGAAAAAGCATGTTTAATGTTTTACATCATGATTATGTAACCTTCTCTCCCTTTTGCTCTTCCCCTTTTCTTTCTTTTCCCTTTCCCCGTCTCTTCCTTCCTTATCTCTCTTCCTCTCCCCTATTCTGGCGTCTTCTATATTCAACTCTCTTTCCTCTGGGACTTTTTACACTCTGCCTTGTTCTGCTTTCCCACCACTTCCTCACGTTTGTTCTCTAAGGGGCATATTAGCAAGCTGAAGTATCGCTGCTTTTTCGGCGAATTGTGCCGAGAAAGCGGCGATACTTCCAGCACCCTATTAACAAGGGCATGCTAACGCCTGCCTAAAGCCCACTTTGCATGTCAGAGAGAAACATTGCTAATGACATGCAAAGTGGGTGTTTCACTTCCAACCACATGTAAAATGTCGTTGGAGGTGGGAACACCCTATTACCAAGGCAGGCGTTGGGAGAAGAAGACCTGCAATAAACTCTTTTATGGCAGGTCTCCCAACACCTGCTCTGACCAGGTGTTAAGGCATTGATAACATGGGGTTGTGGATCATAACGCTGAATCCACCCCCCCCATATTATTAAGGCACACATTAGCGTGTGAAAACAACGTTTGTTTTCGTGCGTTAATGTTCCATATCCCCGACTATCGCCGGATTTAATTTCGCCTACGTGTTGCGCATTGATAATTATGCGCTAACACGGCGAAAAAATCCGTCGATAGCCGGCGATATGGGAATGTGTGATGTGCGTTATATAACGCACATCTAGATAATATGCCCCTAACTTTCCTTGCTTTATGCTTGGCATTTGTCTGTCTATCCTACGTGTTAATGTAATTTTCCTCACTACGGTTTCTTGACTTTCTTACAACTAACACCCTATCAGCCTTGGAAAAGCCCATGGCCATTAGGCCACCAGGGCGAAACAAGGGTTGGCTGTTCTTCTTTCACATATGCAACAATAAATATAAATCACGCACGCAAAACCACTAAAGAACTCCTGAAATTTCTTTTTGGACCAACCATCCACTGTTTAGTAGGACAGGATGCTGGCAATCATCGTGTGCCTGGCTTTGGTTTAAGCTTCCTTCTACTCAACCACAAGACTCTGGAGGATTGAAGAACAACTTTATAGCAACACAGCAGTCTCCAGGAGTCCTGGAAGTCTCCTACTGCATGTGTCCCTGGGAACAGTCCATATATTCCTGACTCTGCAGTGATACTTGTTATTGGTATCCAAGCTGTGATTTATGCGCTCAGTGCCTTATGCTGGTCTTAGGCAGTGGTGCATCTCCAGAAGAGGTGGTAGGTTGTCTTCTCTGTGGTGCATCGTCTCAGGCAAGATTTGCGATGGTTGAGCCACCCCTCATGCATGAATTTTCTCATTGGCAGACCACTTGGATTGCCTATCAGATGATGTTACTGTGAAGTGTTATGCTGTAATTGAGAGCAAGGTGTTGGTCTGTTCACTGACACCCTTTAAACAGATCCCCGAACAACGATCTTCGGCGCCTATTGATTAGTGGCTGCTGCTTGAATTCTGACCTTAATCACAATTTTAACAATTTCTGAATATTCTCCATTCTGCCCATATGAGGTGCCTGGTATTGGGCATTTCCCTGGGAGGCTGGAAGGGTGGGGGACGGTTTTCAGTGGTTCGGGCTGGTTTTGTTATGGGTGTCGGTTTTGCAGTGAGGCGCCTCCATGTTGGTAACAGCAAGAAGCAGGCCATCAATCAATCAATCAATCAGGATATTTGTTAAGCGCGCTACATACCCATGGGGGTCTCAAGGTGCTGGGGGGTTGGGGGGAGTGCTGCTACTGATCGAATAGCCAGGTATTGAGAAGTTGTCTGAAGGTCAGGAGGTCTTGGGTCTGCCGTAGGTTGATGGGGAGGGTGTTCCAGGTCTTGGCGGCGAGGTGGGAGAAGGATCTGCCGCCGGCGGTTGTTCTTCGGATGCGTGGCACTGTGGCGAGGGCGAGGTCGGCGGAGTGGAACTTGCGGGTAGGGGCGTAGAAGCTGAGTCATTTGTTGAGGTACCCTGAGCCGGCGTTGTGGAGGGCCTTGTGTGTGTGGATGAGGAGCTTGAAGGTTATCCTCTTGTTGACGGGGAGCCAGTGTAGGTCTCTCAGGTGGGGTGTGATGTGGCTGTGGCGGGGAATGTCGAGGATCAATCGTGCCGAGGCGTTCTGGATGCATTGCAGCCGTTTCAGGAGCTTGTTTGACGTTCCTGCGTAGAGGGCATTTCCGTAGTCGAGCCTACTGGAGACGAGGGCCTGGGTTACTGTTCCTCTCGTTTCGGTGGGCTACGGAGCATTCGTAGGGTGTTGAAGCAGGATGAGGAGACGGCGTTGACCTGTGTGGTCATGGAGAGGGTGGAGTCGAGGTTGACCCCCAGGTTGCATGCGTGTTCAGTGGGTGTCGGGGATGTTCCCAGCAATGTCGGCCACCAGAAGTGGTCCCATGCTGAAGGGGCGGAGCCGAGGATGAGGACCTCCGTCTTGTTCAAGTTCAGCTTCAGTCAGCTGTTCCTCATCCATTCGGCGACGGCCTTCATTCCTTCGTGGAGGTTGGTTTTGGCGGTGTGAGGGTCTTTGGTGAGGGAGATGATCTGGGCGTCGTCGGCGTAGGAGATGATGTTGAGGTTGTGAAGGCGGGCGATGTAGGCGAGGGGTGCCATATATATGTTGAACAGTGTTGGGTTGAGGGAGGAGCCCTGGGGTACGCCGCAGATGATCTAGGTGAAAATTGCAAAAAACACAGTTGATGAACAGAATGTAGAACAATGTCATACATTCACCCCAGTACAAGGATCTGGGCCTAAATCCATCATTTTTTTGCACTCCACACCACCCTGGGTTAGACACTGGCTATATGCAAATCAGCTCTGACCCTGTACCTCATGGGAACAGTCCAGTCGAACTGCCAAGCCATGTCTTTCCCAGACCGGAATCAAGCATCCAAGGACCGGTTTCTGGCTATCAGCCTTCATCAGCCTGGATAGCTTGACTCCAGTGGTGTGGAGAGCCTGGGACTCACGTCTGAGTATTCCCAGCACACTCGGGGTAAAAATTGCAAAAAACACAGTTGATGGACAGAATGTAGAACAATGTCATACATTCACCCCAGTACAAGGATCTGGGCCTAAATCCATCATTTATTTGCACTCCACACCACCCTGGGTTAGACACTGGGTATATGCAAATCACCTCTGACCCTGTGCCTCATGGGAACAGTCCAGTCCGAACTGCCAAGCCATGTCTTTCCCAGACCGGAATCAAGCATCCAAGCACCGGTTTCTGGCTATCAGCCTAGATAGCTTGACTCCAGTGGTGTGGAGAGCCTAGAACTCACGTCTGAGTATACCCAGCACACTCGGGGTGAAAATTGCAAAAAACACAGTTGATGGACAGAATGTAGAACAATGTCATACATTCACCCCAGTACAAGGATCTGGGCCTAAATCCATCATTTGTTTGCACTCCACACCACCCTGGGTTAGACACTGGCTATATGCAAATCAGCTCTGACCCTGTGCCTCATGGGAACAGTCCAGTCCGAACTGCCAAGCCATGTCTTTCCCAGACCGGAATCAAGCATCCAAGGACCGGTTTCTGGCTATCAGCCTTCATCAGCCTGGATAGCTTGACTCCAGTGGTGTGGAGAGCCTGGGACTCACGTCTGAGTATTCCCAGCACACTCGGGGTAAAAATTGCAAAAAACACAGTTGATGGACAGAATGTAGAACAATGTCATACATTCACCCCAGTACAAGGATCTGGGCCTAAATCCATCATTTTTTTGCACTCCACACCACCCTGGGTTAGACACTGGCTATATGCAAATCAGCTCTGACCCTGTACCTCATGGGAACAGTCCAGTCGAACTGCCAAGCCATGTCTTTCCCAGACCGGAATCAAGCATCCAAGGACCGGTTTCTGGCTATCAGCCTTCATCAGCCTGGATAGCTTGACTCCAGTGGTGTGGAGAGCCTGGGACTCACGTCTGAGTATTCCCAGCACACTCGGGGTAAAAATTGCAAAAAACACAGTTGATGGACAGAATGTAGAACAATGTCATACATTCACCCCAGTACAAGGATCTGGGCCTAAATCCATCATTTTTTGCACTCCACACCACCCTGGGTTAGACACTGGGTATATGCAAATCACCTCTGACCCTGTACCTCATGGGAACAGTCCAGTCCGAACTGCCAAGCCATGTCTTTCCCAGACCGGAATCAAGCATCCAAGCACCGGTTTCTGGCTATCAGCCTAGATAGCTTGACTCCAGTGGTGTGGAGAGCCTGGAACTCACGTCTGAGTATACCCAGCACACTCGGGGTGAAAATTGCAAAAAAACACAGTTGATGGACAGAATGTAGAACAATGTCATACATTCACCCCAGTACAAGGATCTGGGCCTAAATCCATCATTTGTTTTGCACTCCACACCACCCTGGGTTAGACACTGGCTATATGCAAATCAGCTCTGACCCTGTGCCTCATGGGAACAGTCCAGTTCGAACTGCCGAGCCATGTCTTTCCCAGACCGGAATCAAGCATCCAAGGACCGGTTTCTGGCTATCAGCCTTCATAAGCCCGGATAGCTTGACTCCAGTGGTGTGGAGAGCCTGGGACTCACGTCTGAGTATGCCCAGCACACTCGGGGTGAAAATTGCAAAGCACACAGTTGATGGACAGAATGTAGAACAATGTAATACATTCACCCCAGTACAAGGATCTGGGCCTAAATCCATCATTTTTTTGCACTCCACACCACCCTGGGTTAGACACTGGCTATATGCAAATCAGCTCTGACCCTGTGCCTCATGGGAACAGTCCAGTCCGAACTGCCAAGCCATGTCTTTCCCAGACCGGAATCAAGCATCCAAGGAGCGGTTTCTGGCTATCAGCCTTCATCTGCCTGGATAGCTTGACTCCAGTGGTGTGGAGAGCCTGGGACTCACGTCTGAGTATACCCAGCACACTCGGGGTGAAAATTGCAAAAAACACAGTTGATGGACAGAATGTAGAACAATGTCATACATTCACCCCAGTACAAGGATCTGGGCCTAAATCCATCATTTGTTTGCACTCCACACCACCCTGGGTTAGACACTGGCTATATGCAAATCAGCTCTGACCCTGTGCCTCATGGGAACAGTCCAGTCCGAACTGCCAAAGCCATGTCTTTCCCAGACCGGAATCAAGCATCCAAGGACCGGTTTCTGGCTATCAGCCTTCATCAGCCTGGATAGCTTGACTCCAGTGGTGTGGAGAGCCTGGGACTCATGTCTGAGTATACCCAGCACACTCGGGGTGAAAATTGCAAAAAACACAGTTGATGGACAGAATGTAGAACAATGGCATACATTCACCCCAGTACAAGGATCTGGGCCTAAATCCATCATTTTTTTGCATTCCACACCACCCTGGGTTAGACACTGGCTATATGCAAATCAGCTCTGACCCTGTGCCTCATGGGAACAGTCCAGTCCGAACTGCCAAGCCATGTCTTTCCCAGACCGGAATCAAGCATCCAAGGACCGGTTTCTGGCTATCAGCCTTCATCAGCCTGGATAGCTTGACTCCAGTGGTGTGGAGAGCCTGGGACTCACGTCTGAGTATACCCAGCACACTCGGGGTGAAAATTGCAAAAAACACAGTTGATGGACAGAATGTAGAACAATGTCATACATTCACCCCAGTACAAGGATCTGGGCCTAAATCCATCATTTTTTTGCATTCCACACCACCCTGGGTTAGACACTGGCTATATGCAAATCAGCTCTGACCCTGTGCCTCATGGGAACAGTCCAGTCCGAACTGCCAAGCCATGTCTTTCCCAGACCGGAATCAAGCATCCAAGGACCGGTTTCTGGCTATCAGCCTTCATCAGCCTGGATACCTTGACTCCAGTGGTGTGGAGAGCCTGGGACTCACGTCTGAGTATATCCAGCACACTCGGGGTGAAAATTGCAAAAAACACAGTTGATGGACAGAATGTAGAACAATGTCATACATTCACCCCAGTACAAGGATCTGGGCCTAAATCCATCATTTTTTTGCATTCCACACCACCCTGGGTTAGACACTGGCTATATGCAAATCAGCTCTGACCCTGTGCCTCATGGGAACAGTCCAGTCCGAACTGCCAAGCCATGTCTTTCCCAGACCGGAATCAAGCATCCAAGGACCGGTTTCTGGCTATCAGCCTTCATCAGCCTGGATAGCTTGACTCCAGTGGTGTGGAGAGCCTGGGACTCACGTCTGAGGCTAAGGAACGGTGGTGGATTAAACCCAGATCTTTTGACTGGGTGTGAGTGTTTGATTGATTCAGATGCTCCGTCCATCACCACCCCCTTTTGTACCGCTTTTGGCCGCCATAAGTGTGGCAGGGTATGCTCAGACGTGAGTCCCTTGCTCACTTTGCCACCGGATTCAAGCAAGCCGGGCTGAAGACGGCTGGAATGCCAGAAACCGGTCCTCGGAAGCTTGTTTCCGGTCCAGGGAAGACGTGGCTTGGCAGTTCGGGCTGGACTGTTCCCATGAGGCACAGGGTCAGACTGATTTGCATATAGCCATGTCTGAACTGGGGTGGCAGAGTGGGCTAAAGAACGGTGGTGGGTTAAACCCAGATCTTTTGACTGGGTGTGAGTGTTTGATTGATTCAGATACTCCGTCCATCACCACCCCCTTTTGTACCGCTTTTGGCCGCCATAAGTGTGGCAGGGTATGCTCAGACGTGAGTCCCTTGCTCACTTTGCCACCGGATTCAAGCAAGCCGGGCTGAAGACGGCTGGAATGCCAGAAACCGGTCCTCGGAAGCTTGTTTCCGGTCCAGGGAAGACGTGGCTTGGCAGTTCGGGCTGGACTGTTCCCATGAGGCAGAGGGTCAGACTGATATGCATATAGCCATGTCTGAACTGGGGTGGCAGAGTGGGCTAAAGAACGGTGGTGGGTTAAACCCAGATCTTTTGACTGGGTGTGAGTGTTTGATTGATTCAGATACTCCGTCCATCACCACCCCCTTTTGTACCGCTTTTGGCCGCCATAAGTGTGGCAGGGTATGCTCAGACGTGAGTCCCTTGCTCACTTTGCCACTGGATTCAAGCAAGCCGGGCTGAAGACGGCTGGAATGCCGGAAACCGGTCCTCGGAAGCTTGTTTCCGGTCCAGGGAAGACGTGGCTTTGCATTTCGGGCTGGACTGTTCCCATGAGGCACAGGGTCAGACTGATTTGCATATAGCCATGTCTGAACTGGGGTGGCAGAGTGGGCTAAAGAACGGTGGTGGATTAAACCCAGATCTTTCAACTGGGTGCGAGTGTTTGATTGATTCAGATGCTCCGTCCATCACCACCCCCTTTTGTACCGCTTTTGGCCGCCATAAGTGTGGCAGGGTATGCTCAGACGTGAGTCCCTTGCTCACTTTGCCACTGGATTCAAGCAAGCCGGGCTGAAGACGGCTGGAATACCAGAAACCGGTCCTCGGAAGCTTGTTTCCGGTCCAGGGAAGACGTGGCTTGGCAGTTCGGGCTGGACTGTTCCCATGAGGCACAGGGTCAGACTGATTTGCATATAGCCATGTCTGAACTGGGGTGGCAGAGTGGGCTAAAGAACGGTGGTGGATTAAACCCAGATCTTTTGACTGGGTGTGAGTGTTTGATTGATTCATATGCTCCGTCCATCACCACCCCCTTTTGTACCGCTTTTGGCCGCCATAAGTGTGGCAGGGTATGCTCAGACGTGAGTCCCTTGCTCACTTTGCCACTGGATTCAAGCAAGGCAGGCTGAAGACGGCTGGAATGCCAGAAACTGGTCCTCGGAAGCTTGTTTCCGGTCCAGGGAAGACGTGGCTTGGCAGTTCGGGCTGGACTGTTCCCATGAGGCACAGGGTCAGACTGATTTGCATATAGCCATGTCTGAACTGGGGTGGCAGAGTGGGCTAAAGAACGGTGGTGGATTAAACCCAGATCTTTTGACTGGGTGTGAGTGTTTGATTGATTCAGATGCTCCGTCCATCACCACCCCCTTTTGTACCGCTTTTGGCCGCCATAAGTGTGGCAGGGTATGCTCAGACGTGAGTCCCTTGCTCACTTTGAAACTGGATTCAAGCAAGCCGGGCTGAAGACGGCTGGAATGCCGGAAACCGGTCTTCGGAAGCTTGTTTCCGGTCCAGGGAAGACGTGGCTTGGCAGTTCGGGCTGGACTGTTCCCATGAGGCACAGGGTCAGACTGATTTGCATATAGCCATGTCTGAACTGGGGTGGCAGAGTGGGCTAAAGAACGGTGGTGGATTAAACCCAGATCTTTTGACTGGGTGTGAGTGTTTGATCGATTCAGATGCTCCGTACATCACCACCCCCTTTTGTACCGCTTTTGGCCACCATAAGTGTGGCAGGGTATGCTCAGACGTGAGTCCCTTGCTCACCTTGCCACTGGATTCAAGCAAGCCGGGCTGAAGACGGCTGGAATGCCAGAAACCGGTCCTCGGAAGCTTGTTTCCGGTCCAGGGAAGACGTGGCTTGGCAGTTCGGGCTGGACTGTTCCCATGAGGCACAGGGTCAGACTTATTTGCATATAGCCATGTCTGAACTGGGGTGGCAGAGTGGGATAAAGAACGGTGGTGGATTAAACCCATATCTTTTGACTGGGTGTGAGTGTTTGATTGATTCAGATGCTCCGTCCATCACCACCCCCTTTTTTACCGCTTTTGGCTGCCATAAGTGTGGCAGGGCATGCTCAGACGTGAGTCCCTTGCTCACTTTGCCACTGGATTCAAGCAAGCCGGGCTGAAGACGGCTGGAATACCAGAAACCGGTCCTCGGAAGCTTGTTTCCGGTCCAGGGAAGACGTGGCTGGGCAGTTCGGGCTGGACTGTTCCCATGAGGCACAGGGTCAGACTGATTTGCATATAGCCATGTCTGAACTGGGGTGGCAGAGTGGGCTAAAGAACGGTGGTGGATTAAACCCAGATCTTTTGACTGGGTGTGAGTGTTTGATTGATTCAGATGCTCCGTCCATCACCACCCCCTTTTGTACCGCTTTTGGCCACCATAAGTGTGGCAGGGTATGCTCAGACGTGAGTCCCTTGCTCACCTTGCCACTGGATTCAAACAAGCCGGGCTGAAGACGGCTGTAATGCCAGAAACCGGTCCTCGGAAGCTTGTTTCCGGTCCAGGGAAGACATGGCTTGGCAGTTCGGGCTGGACTGTTCCCATGAGGCACAGGGTCAGACTGATTTGCATATAGCCATGTCTGAACTGGGGTGGCAGAGTGGGCTAAAGAACGGTGGTGCATTAAACCCATATCTTTTGATTGGGTGTGAGTGTTTGATTGATTCAGATGCTCCGTCCATCACCACCCTCTTTTGTACCGCTTTTGGCCGCCATAAGTGTGGCAGGGTATGCTCAGAAGTGAGTCCCTTGCTCACTTTGCCACTGGACTCAAGCAAGCCGGGCTGAAGACGGCTGGAATGCCAGAAACCGGTCCTCGGAAGCTTGTTTCCGGTCCAAGGAAGACGTGGCTTGGCAGTTCGGGCTGGACTGTTCCCATGAGGCACAGGGTCAGACTGATTTGAATATAGCCATGCCTGAACTGGGGTGGCAGAGTGGGCTAAAGAACGGTGGTGGATTAAACCCAGATCTTTTGACTGTGTGTGAGTGTTTGATTGATTCAGATGCTCCGTCCATCACCACCCCCTTTTGTACCGCTTTTGGCCGCCATAAGTGGGGCAGGGTATGCTCAGACGTGAGTCCCTTGCTCACTTTGCCACTGGATTCAAGCAAGCCGGGCTGAAGACGGCTGGAATGCCAGAAAGCGGTCCTCGGAAGCTTGTTTCCGGTCCAGGGAAGACGTGGCTTGGCAGTTCGGGCTGGACTGTTCCCATGAGGCACAGGGTCAGACTGATTTGCATATAGCCATGTCTGAACTGGGGTGGCAGAGTGGGCTAAAGAACGGTGGTGGATTAAACCCAGATCTTTTGACTGAGTGTGAGTGTTTGATTGATTCAGATGCTCCGTCCATCACCACCCCCTTTTGTACATCAGATGATCTAGGTGGCGGTGGAGCTGAAGGGGGGGAGGCGGACGCTCTGTGTTCTGCTGGAGAGGAAGGATGTGGTCAAGTCCAAGGCCTTCTCTTGGATCCCGGCGTCGTGTAGGCGTGTTCGGTGTTCGGTGTTTGGTGGCAGACCGCGTTGAAGGCGGTTGACAGGTCCAGGAGTATGAGGGCTGCTGTTTCTCCGTTGTCGATCAGGGTTCTGATGTCGTCGGTGGCAGCGATGAGGGCGGTTTCGGTGCTGTGGTTGCTGCGGAAACCGGACTGGGATGGGTCCAGGATGTTGTTGTCCTCTGTAGTGGGTCAGTTGCTTGTTGATGATTTTCTCGGTGTCCTTCGCCGGGAACGGGAGCAGGGAGATGGGACGGAAGTTCTTGAGGTCCTTGGGGTCCGCCTTGGGTTTCTTGAGTAAGGCGTTGATCTTGGTGTGCTTCCAGCTCTCTGGGAAGGTTGCTGTCTCAAAGGAGGTGTTGATGACTTTCCGGAGGTGGGGTGCGATGATTGTGCTGCCTTTGTTGAAGACGTGGTGTGGGCATGGGTCAGACGGGGATCCTGAGTGGACGGAGTTCATGATTTTGATGGTGTCATTGTCATTGACGTTGGACCATGCGGTCAGGAGGCAGGTGATCGCGGCAGTGGAGGTCTCGGAGGTTGGCGGGGTTGTCGTGCAGTTGAAGCTGTCATTGATGTCTGCGATCTTGAGGTGGAAGTAGGTGGCCAGTGAGTCACACAGGTACTGCGAAGGGGGGATGTTGTTGTTTTTGGAGCTGGGGTTGGAAAGTTCCTTCACGATTTTGAAGAGCCCTTTGCTGTTGTGTGCATTGTTATCCCTGCAGTCCTTGAATGCGGTCCTCTTGGTGGTTCCGATGAGTTGATGGTGTCTGCGGGTGGTGTTCTTGAGGGCCGTGTGGCTGTCTGCTGATCGTTTGTGGACCCAGTTCTTCTCCAGTTTCCAGCAAGTATGCTTGGAGGCCTGGACGTTTTCAGTGAACCAGGTGTTTTCTTGCTGGTATGGCTGTTGGAGGGTGTCTTGAGCGGGGCGAGGGTGTTGGCGCAGTCGTTGATCCACTCTCGGAGGTTGAGGGCGACGGTGTCAGGTTCGGTGGGGTCGGTTGGTGGGCTCTGGGCAAGGGCGGTAGCTAGCTCCTCATCAGTGACTTTTCCCCAGCAGCGACGAGGCATCTGTTGAGTACGGCGATGTGCGGTGGACTTTCTGAAGGTAAAGTGGACGCAGCGGTGGTCGGTCCAGTGGGGTTCGGTGGTGTGGTTGAAGGAGACGTGGGGACTAGTGGAGAAGATGGGGTCTAGCTTGTGACCGGCGGCGTGGGTGGGTATTTTCACAAGCTGTCTGAGCCCGAGGTTGGCGAGGTTGTCGATCAGGGTGGTGGAGTCGATGTAGTTGTTGTTCTCGAGGTGGAAGTTCAGGTCCCCGAGGAGGATGTAATCTGTGGATGCGAGGGCGTGGGTGCTGATGAGGTCGGTGATGGAGTAGCTGAACTGTGGTCTGGGTCCAGGGGGTATGTAGATGAGGGTTCTTTCGAGGGTGTTGTTGGGGTTGGTGTGAATCTGGAAGTGCAGGTATTCGGCGGTGCTGAGGGTGTCGTTGGTGCTAGTCGAGATGCTGAGGGTGTTCTTGTGGACGGTGGCAATTCCACCTCCTGTTCCGTTGGTGCGGTCTCTGTGGGTAATCTTGTAGCCTTCCGGGATGGCTATGGCGATGTCAGGTGCTGAGGCAGGGGTCAGCCAGGTCTCCGTCAGGAAGGCGACGTCTGGGGCGGTTGAGTCGAGGAGGTCCCAGATTTTGACGGCGTGTTTGCGGGCGGAGCAAGTGTGGAGTAGGATGCACCTCAGGTGGTTGGGTTAGTTGGTTGGTGGTTTCACGGGTCAGATACTGGTGAAGCTGCAGTTCTGGCAGATGAAGGGCCCTTGGGTGCGCTTCGGGGTGGCCCAGTAGCAGGTGAGTTCTCGTCCGGGGTTGAATGCGTGGAGGGTGCTCTTGTCGTAGTGTAGTCTGGTGTTGTGGTGTCTTCAGGGTCCAGGTGTTCTGGAGCTAGGCCTGGTCCAGGTGCGGACAGGCGCAGACGGGCTTGCCTTGGGCGCGCCTTCGGTGCGCCAGCGGCCGTCATATAAGTGGATGTGGGAGGGAGGAGCAGCTGGGAGGTGGGAGCGGGGTGGCGAATGGGAGAGCCGGGGGGCAGGGCCGCAGGGAGGCAGCTGCGGGAAGGGAACAGCGAGATACAGAAGCCAAAAGGGGCGGGGCAGGAGCGCTAAACAGTAAACAATGCAGGGCAACAGAGATCGGTAAAATATAAAGAGGCACAGTACAGTAAGGAGAAAAATGCCAAACAAGGACAAAAAAATCACAGTACAAATTTACCAGCGGGGGGGTGGCGAACTTGCGAGGCGGCAGCAGCTAGCTCAAGGCAGGCACACACAGGCAGAGCTGTGCATGTGGGGGGCAGCCTGACCTGCAAGCACGGTCAAGGGTCGCTCCCTCTACCACACAGCGGCCGCTATATATGGGGATGTGGGAGGGAGGAGCAGCTGGGAGGTGGGAGCGGGGTGGCGAATGGGAGAGCGGAGGGTGGGGCCCCAGGGAGGCAGCGGCTGGAAGGGATCGGGACGGCGAGATACAGAAGGCATAAGGGGGCGGGGCAGGGGCACGAAACAGTCAACAATGCAGGGCAACAAAGATCGGTAAAAATAAAGAGGCACAGTACAGTAAGGAGAAAAATGCCAAACAAGGAAAAAAAGTCACAGTACAAATTTACCAGCAGAGGGGGTGGGGGCGGCGAACTCATGAGGTGGCAGCAGTTGGCTCAAGGCAGGCACACACAGGTGGAGCTGTGCGGTGTGGGGGGGGTGGCCTGACCTGCAAGCACTGTGGACCAACAAGCACTGTGGAATCGCGGGGTGCTCCTCATGCAGTGGCACATGAAGAGCCCTCTAAGGACTGTGGCAATGTCTTTCACTTCTTTGCTCCCTTTTTATTGTGGACTTGTACATCACCACTCTCTTCACTTTGTCCATCTTCAAGGGCCAGATGAAGCAGATCTGTTTGATGGTGCTGGCTCTACTTCGTTGCCCATGCCAAACATGGGCAACATATTGGAGCACTGACAGTGTTTTTATGCTCATGACCAGAATCTTCCCTCTAATTGTCAGCTTCCAGAGTCTTCGGAGTCCTACCTTCTGTTATGTCTCTACCAGACATTAGTCCAGTTTCTTCTGTGTCAGTTTTTCACTTATGAATCAGGCTCCTAGGGTCCTCATGAAGTCCTGCTTGATGGGAAAACTGGTAGCAGATCTCAGGTGCAGGACCATGAGCTGAAAAGTAAGGTGTCTAATCTTGCCACATTTGATCTTCACTCCAAACTTCCTCTGAAAGTAATTGCACATCTCACTGAGTACCCATCTGTACAGAAGACTGAGATATTGTCCATGTAGACTGAGCAATTCACTTCTCCCTTGCCTCCACTTGCTAGCTCTGTCAGTTCCTTGATATCATTGTTCGGTTCCTGATACATTTGACGAGGAACTCTATGACACCAACAAACAGAAGAGGTGAATGTGGGCAGTCTTGTCTGACAACTGTCTGGACTGGAATAAGAAAGTTATTAAGGAGGCCCCCTCTAAATAGTTGTCAGGGATTAGGGGGAATGAGTGTAGAAAATATGGGGTGTCCCACGTTTACAGGTCCTCAAGACCTGTTGTCTAATCAGACAGTTCTGTATATATATGAGTCTCAGGCAAACTAGTGCGGATTTGGCAGCAGTATACAGTGGGAATACCTTATGATAGTTATGTATAGAGAATCAGAAACCATTGAAAAACATAACAAGTAAAGAAAATATTTCTAATAGAGGGTGACACTGATATGAACTAATGCGAATACAAGTTAGATTCTGGTAGAAAAAGATACAAATGTATTCTTTTGATAAAAATTAAAACATGTCGTGAAATTAAAAACGATTTAGAAAAGGGGGTGGTGATGAACAGAGTGTCTGAGTTAAACAGACCACTCTTACCCAGTCCAAAGATCAGGGCTTGATCCATCACCGTTATTTATCTCACTGCCCCATCCCAGCTCAGAACCTGGCTATATGCAAATCAGTCTGTCCCTGGCCCAGTGCATCATGGGAACAGGGCAGACTAAACTACCAAGCCAATTCTTCACCAGAAAGGAGACAAGCTACCGGGGACCGGTTTCTGGCATTTCAGCCTTCTTCGGCCCGGCTTGCTTGAATCCTGATGGAGCAGTGAGAAAGGGACTCATGTCTGAGTATACCCTGCCACACCTATAGTGGCCAAAAACGATTTAGAAAAGGGGGTGGTGATGAACAGAGTGTTTGAGTTAAACAGACCACTCTTACCCAGTCCAAAGATCAGGGCTTGATCCATCACCGTTATTTATCTCACTGCCCCATCCCAGCTCAGAACCTGGCTATATGCAAATCAGTCTGTCCCTGGCCCAGTGCATCATGGGAACAGGGCAGACTAAACTACCAAGCCAATTCTTCACCAGAAAGGAGACAAGCTACCGGGGACCGGTTTCTGGCATTTCAGCCTTCTTCGGCCCGGCTTGCTTGAATCCTGATGGAGCAGTGAGAAAGGGACTCATGTCTGAGTATACCCTGCCACACCTATAGTGGCCAAAAACGATTTAGAAAAGGGGGTGGTGATGAACAGAGTGTCTGAGTTAAACAGACCACTCTTACCCAGTCCAAAGATCAGGGCTTGATCCATCACCGTTATTTATCTCACTGCCCCATCCCAGCTCAGAACCTGGCTATATGCAAATCAGTCTGTCCCTGGCCCAGTGCATCATGGGAACAGGGCAGACTAAACTACCAAGCCAATTCTTCACCAGAAAGGAGACAAGCTACCGGGGACCGGTTTCTGGCATTTCAGCCTTCTTCGGCCCGGCTTGCTTGAATCCTGATGGAGCAGTGAGAAAGGGACTCATGTCTGAGTATACCCTGCCACACCTATAGTGGCCAAAAACGATTTAGAAAAGGGGGTGGTGATGAACAGAGTGTCTGAGTTAAACAGACCACTCTTACCCAGTCCAAAGATCAGGGCTTGATCCATCACCGTTATTTATCTCACTGCCCCATCCCAGCTCAGAACCTGGCTATATGCAAATCAGTCTGTCCCTGGCCCAGTGCATCATGGGAACAGGGCAGACTAAACTACCAAGCCAATTCTTCACCAGAAAGGAGACAAGCTACCGGGGACCGGTTTCTGGCATTTCAGCCTTCTTCGGCCCGGCTTGCTTGAATCCTGATGGAGCAGTGAGAAAGGGACTCATGTCTGAGTATACCCTGCCACACCTATAGTGGCCAAAAACGATTTAGAAAAGGGGGTGGTGATGAACAGAGTGTCTGAGTTAAACAGACCACTCTTACCCAGTCCAAAGATCAGGGCTTGATCCATCACCGTTATTTATCTCACTGCCCCATCCCAGCTCAGAACCTGGCTATATGCAAATCAGTCTGTCCCTGGCCCAGTGCATCATGGGAACAGGGCAGACTAAACTACCAAGCCAATTCTTCACCAGAAAGGAGACAAGCTACCGGGGACCGGTTTCTGGCATTTCAGCCTTCTTCGGCCCGGCTTGCTTGAATCCTGATGGAGCAGTGAGAAAGGGACTCAAGTCTGAGTATACCCTGCCACACCTATAGTGGCCAAAAACGATTTAGAAAAGGGGGTGGTGATGAACAGAGTGTCTGAGTTAAACAGACCACTCTTACCCAGTCCAAAGATCAGGGATTGATCCATCACCGTTATTTATCTCACTGCCCCATCCCAGCTCAGAACCTGGCTATATGCAAATCAGTCTGTCCCTGGCCCAGTGCATCATGGGAACAGGGCAGACTAAACTACCAAGCCAATTCTTCACCAGAAAGGAGACAAGCTACCGGGGACCGGTTTCTGGCATTTCAGCCTTCTTCGGCCCGGCTTGCTTGAATCCTGATGGAGCAGTGAGAAAGGGACTCATGTCTGAGTATACCCTGCCACACCTATAGTGGCCAAAAACGATTTAGAAAAGGGGGTGGTGATGAACAGAGTGTCTGAGTTAAACAGACCACTCTTACCCAGTCCAAAGATCAGGGCTTGATCCATCACCGTTATTTATCTCACTGCAGTGAGCTAAAAAACGGTGTGGGATCTAGCCCTGATCTCTTGACTGGGTGAGAGCTTTCTGCTTAATTCAGAGACTCTGTCCCCCACCACCCCTTGTTGTAAATATTTTTGTCCACCCTAAGTGTGGAAGGGTATTCTCAGATGTGAGACCCTTGCTCATTGCACCATCAGGATTCAAGCAAACCGGGCCGAAGACGGCTGTAATGCC